>NW_022060067.1:1617769-1963534 GCF_007399415.2 Gopherus evgoodei | reverse complement strand
AGCCAGGCAGAGAGAATTCTCTGTGTGTGGACAGAATCCGGTGTGGGGAGTTCGTGTGGGGAGTGCCTGCACCAGAGTCACTTCGGGGTCGTGATTGCCACTGAGCTATGTAGTGACAAAAGATGTGTGAATGGGGTGTGATGCCTGGCTAGGAGCAGCTTGTGGTGATATGAAAAGGGTTGGGAGCAAGAGGTCCTGTCCTAGCAGGGGGTGTATACTCTGAGAGGGTGTTTTGTGGGTGCAAGTAGGTTTGGGGGGATGTCATAAACAGATAGTTAAGGGTTAATGTCTCTTTTACCTGTAAAGGGTTAAGAAGCTCAGTGAACCTGGCTGACACTTGACCAAATGACCAATCGGGGACAAGATACTTTCAAATCTTGTAAAAGCAGCAAAGAGTCCTGTGGTGGAGGGAAGTCTTTGTTTGTGCTTTTGGCGTTGTTCTTTGTTCTGTCTTGGGATTAAGAGGAGCCAGTAGTGCAAACAGTTTTATCCAATCTTTCTGAAACAGTCTCTCATGTTCATAATAGTAAGTAGTAACTAGATAGAAGGCGGAGTAGTCTTTATGTTTGTTTTCTTTATTTGCAAATGTGTATTTTGCTGGAAGGATATTTTACCTCTGTTTGCTGTAACTTATACTTAGGCTAGGGAGGAGGGAGTCCCTCTAGTCTATGTAAAGCTGAGACCCTGTAAACATTTTTCCATCTTGATTTTACAGAGATAATTTTTATTTTTTCTTTCTTTAATTAAAAGCTTTTCTTTTTAAGAACCTGATTGATTTTTTCCTTGTGTAAGACCCAAGGGGACAGTGTCTGGACTCACCAGGGATTGGTGGGGGAAAAGAGGAGGGGGGAGGGTGAATTCCTCTCTGTGGCCTTGTCCACACTACGCTGTTAAACCGATTTTAACAGCGTTAAATCGATTTAATGATGCACCCGTCCACACTACACTGCTCTTTAAATCGATTTAAAGGGCTCTTTAAATCGATTTCTGTACTTCTACAAAACAAGAGGAGTAACGCTAAAATCGATATTACTATATCGATTTAGGGTTAGTGTGGACGCAAATCGACATTATTGGCCTCATTCTTTTACAGTAGCTACCCACAGTGCACCACTCCAGAAATGGACGCTAGCCTCGGACCACGGACGCACACCACGGAATTAATATGCCTAGTGTGGACGCGCACAATCAACTTTATAATATCTGTTTTATAAAATCGGTTTAAGCTAATTCGAATTTATCCTGTAGTGTAGACGTACCCTGTGTTAAGATTCAAGGGGTTTTAATCACACTATCTCTCAGGGTAACCCAGGGAAGGGAAAATCTGGGAAGGGGAAGGAGGGGGAATGGTTTATTCCTCTTTGTTTTAAGACCCAAGGGATTTGGGTCTTGGGTTCCCCAGGGAAGGTTTTTGGGGGGCAGAAAGTGTACCAAACACTATATTTTGGTTGGTGGCAGAATTATCAGATCTAAGCTAGGAATTAAGTTTAGAGGGGTACATGCAGGTCCTCACTTTCTGGATGCTAAAGTTCAAAGTGGGAATGAGACCCTGACAGGGGGCTTCTTGCAATGAAAAGGGGTGTCTGCAGCTAGAACCCTCCTAACCCCACTAGGTTTCTCTGTGTTGGGGAAAAAGATTCTGTGATGTCACAGTCTCTGGGGGAGGGGTTTGAACCATAACTCCAAAGTGGGAGAACAACTCCCCCCACTTGTGCTCAGTCTCCACTAGGTTGCTGGGCTGGGATCGCTAGGGAGGGAAGCACAGGGAAAAACAGTCTCCCCTATGGAACCCAGAGTCCTGGATCCCAGTTCCCCTGCTCTAGGCTCCCTCCACTTCCAGAGCCAGGGATAGAACCCAGGGGTCCTGGTGCCCAGCCTCCTCCCTGCTCTGACCCCTAAACTCCATTGCTCTCCCAGGGTGGTACAGGGGTCACTGGGTCTGTGTCCCAGCTCTGCTAAGGGCCTTGACTGATTTTCCCAAAGTGCTTCCTTCTGAATCCATCCAACGAAGTGGGGATTCACCCACGAAAGCTCATGCTGCAATACGTCTGTTGGTCTGTAAGGCGCCAAAGGACTCTTTGCTGTTTTTACAGATCCAGCACATCTGCCCCCTTTGCCTGATCACTGCCCACCTCATGTGGGGGCACCAGCACTGCCGAGTCGTGATGGGAAATTGTCCAAACTGGCCCAGGGGAGACGTGTGTGTCCCTGCTGCCCTCTGCTGGTGTGTGTGTGTGTGTGTGAGTCTGTGACACTGTATCAGTGTGTTGCTGGGCTAACCAGTAGGCAATGGCTTTGCAGAATTTTGTATTCTGCAGCAAGTGACACACACACAAAGGGACTCACACAATCCCAAGAACACTCACACACAACACACCCAGAGGGACATGCTAGCCCAATCCCCAAAGAGAGAAACAATCACACCCCCAGCCACACAATCACTCCCCCATCATAATATTCACATTCGTGCTCAGAGACACAAATGCATGCAGTTCACTCCCACTGCTCCAAATACAAGGACCTCCTGCCCCACACAGCATGTGCCAAGGCATGTGGAACTCACTGCCACTGGACAGCTACCAATGAGAATGATCCCCTCATGCTGGATCATCTGCTTGGCCCCCCACTCCCTCTCGGGGTGTGCTGTGTGGTGTGACTGGGGATCGTGCACTGGCCCAGCACCAGGCAATGCAGAACGGACACCACACACCCTGCCCTGCCTCACCTGAGCTACTCTCCAGGTGCATTGGAGCCCAGCACCCCCCCACCTTGGCACTCCTCCCCCACAGGGGGTGAGCTGCAACCCCTGCCACACTCCACAGAGGGGAGAAGGGTCAGGCCAGCCAGCCCTTGTAAGATGGGGAAATCACCATTGGGGTCAACGGTCTCGGGACTCTGACATACGGAGAAACAGTTGTTGCGCCGGCAGAGGGCAGAAGAGCACGCACACACACAGAATTGCAAATATACACAAACATTTGCATGAATCCAGCCACACACACACACATAATTGCTAATATACACAAACACCTGCACAAATCCAGACAACACCAACACAAGCCTGGGAGCCAAGGGAGCAGAGCAGGCTGGGGCCGGGTCACGCCATTTCCCACAGGAAGTAGCCATCCCCCCATCCCCCACGGAGGCCTGGGACCAGCCCCCTTCTGCTTCCCCCCACAAAGGCCTGGGGCCCCAGCCTGCTCTGCTCCCCTGGCTCCTAAGCTTGGGGGGAGGGAGGGAACCGCCGCACAGCACTTGCCGGCAGTGTGGCTGAGAGCCAGGGGAGTGGACCAGGCTGGGGCTGGGTCACTCCACTTACCATGCAGTGAGTGCAGGGGCGGGGCTGGGGCGGAGCAGTGGTGGGGGCCATGGGGAAGAGCTGAGAAGTCCCCCCCCCCGCAGCAGCTCCCTACCCCAGCTCACCACTGCTCCGCCTTCTCCCCTGAGCACGCCGGCGCCGCTCCACATCTCTGGCCTCCCAGCCCTGCGGTGCCAATCAGCTGTTTAGTGTGGCAAACCTGGGAGGAGAGGAGAATTAGAGCGGGGGTGGCGTGCTCAGGGGAGAAGAAGGAGCAGAGGTGAGCTGGGACAGGGAGTGGTTCCCCTGCACACCCCTGCCCCTGTTACTTGCTGATGGCAGCCCTCTCCCCACACACACACCCAGCCACCTGCCCCAGCTCACCTCCACTCCACTGCCTCCTCTGAGTGTGGCTTTTGGTTCCCCCAACCACTTGGCACCCTAGGTGGCCGGCTAGATCGCCTAGTGGTTGCACCAGCCCTGGACACTGCCTATCAGCAGGATTTCTCCTCCTCCTCCTCCTCCTCCTCCTCAGTGAGACTAAATCTCCGCACCTAGACAGCTAGTCCGTCCGCTGCACCACAGTCCCGCATGCCTGAGCCTCCTTGCCAAAGCTCTGCACCTGACTCCAGAGAATTAAGTCTCATATCTCACTGGAAACTCGACTTCTTGTGCCCAGAGAGTCTCGGCCCCCCTTAGTAGCTGACCTGAGAAACACAGTGTCTGCAAAAGCATGAGCTTTAGTGGGTGAATCCCCACTTCGTCAGATGCATCAGTGTCTGCCTTTTCCAAAGGAGTGCCTGGAGGGCCTTTTCTTATGAGGCCTAATGGATATGGTGTCTGACTTTGGATCAGGCAATTGAAGGTTCGAGTCCCTTTGTGGTTGTGCTTGTGCAGTTTTACCTTTGGGTTAAAAGTCCTGCTGCCTTCAGGGCTGGAACCTCTTCTTGGCTGCTCAGGCCAGTGCTCTGGCTTCAGCTAGAGCCCTGGGAAGGAGATGGGTGTCACGAAGGCTGGAGCAGGAGCCCCAGGTGTTTCTAGTCTAGCCTTTGCAATTCCTGACTTGCCAAAGAAAGGGGGTGGCTGCCTAGATGCCTGTCCCTGTGCTGGAGGGGACTTACTACATAGTGTCATTAGAGCCTGCACAAAGACAGATGAGAGGGTCTGCCGAAACCTGGGATTGAACCACAGGTCTTCAGAGCTTCAGTCTAACCCTTTCCCAACTGTGCTACTTTAGCAGCTACATGACAGCATTTTGGCCTGTTGCTTCTCTGTCTGGGATGTTTTTGTCAGCAGTTGCACACAAAAAGGACAGGAAAACGAACGGCTGCTCCACACCCCCACCGGAGGAACCTGGCGCCCTTAGCTGTGGTGAGTAAGAAGTGTCTGTTGGCTGACAGGGCCTGTCCCCCAGGAGCTGGAACAGCAGCTGAAGCCTCCCCCTTGGCTCCAGGCTGTGGTAAATGCTCATTGCCTGGCTGCATGGGCGGCTGCTGCTCCGCGCTCTGGAGAGTGTCTGTATTGCTCTGTCAACCTCCCGTCTTCACTGAGCCAGTCTGGTGAGGTCCCAAGTGCCCCCTCCGGCCTGGCAGCTGAGAGTCTGTTCAGACATCAGCCCCCCTGCCAGCCCCACAGGCAGCAGCAGTGCCAGCCCCACCCCCCAGCACCACAGGGGCACTCAATGAACTTCCTGTGGGGAAATGGGTCCTTGGCGTCCAGCTGCTAGAGTGAGAGCCAGGAGAGAGCAGTGTCTGGCTCACCTTGGGGGAGAGAAGAAACCTGATGAGTGCAGATCTCCCTCAGTCTCCCCCGCAATGCTGGTCAGTTTTATTGTCACTGTGATAGTGCTTCCCTTCAGGGCCGGCCCTAGTGGGATACGGGGTCTGGGACAAATCCCCCCCCTTTCCTCCCCAGGCCCTGCCCCCACTCCACCCCTTCCCCCAAGCCCCCACCCCTGTCCCATCTCTTCCCGGCTTGCACCATTCCTCTCCCTCTCCCACCTCTTCCGTCCCTGCTCCTCCCCCACCCCACCCAGCGCCTCCTGCACCCCACTGAACAGCTGATCACTGGCAAGTGGGAGGTGCTGAAGGGGAAGAGGAGGAGCTTGTCAGCAAGGCCTGTAGTGGGGAAGGGGAGCTGGCTACCAGTGGGTGCTGAGCACCTATTTTTTCTCTGTTGGTTCTGCAGCCCCATAGCTCCCATGGAGTCGCTGACTTGGCTTCTTTCACACTCTAGGGAGAGGAGCAGAGCCAGTGCTGTGGCTGATCTATGGGGCGCCAGGTGAGTGGCAGAGGCTTTAGGTGCTAAGAGTTTGCCTGACACCTCAGGGACACAGGGTGAGGTGGTGTCCCAGGCATCTCTATGAAAGGAGCAGAACAGGATTTACTTGGGGTGGGGAGAGAATTGAGAGTGTCTCAGTGGGTTGTACAGAGGTATTGCCTGGGTTAGAGACTGGCTAAAAGACAGGCCTTGCTGTGAACAGGATTTGAACCTGTGCAGGGAAACCCTACTGGATTTCAACTCCAACATCTTAACCTCTTGGCCACCACAGCCGTAAGCATAAAGCTTCCCCAATGCCAGAGAAGCTGGTAAAGAATCACAATGCCCAGGCTTGTAGTCATCTGAACTACAGAATTCCCACCGCAAACCTGGCTCCCAAAGCACAGGGGAGATTTGGGTTTGTTCTCTTTGCTTAGCCATGTGCAGTCGCACAGAGAGCGTGTTTAAAAGTCTTCCCTCCCACAGAGCAGGAATGGGAAATGATTCTCAACTTGAAGCCTGATGTAGGGTGACCAGACGTCCCAATTTTATCAGGACTGTCCCGATATTTGCTTGTTTGTCCTGAGTCCCGACCGATGTTTGGTCGGGACACTGGACAAACAAATAATTTTGCCCTCTGCTCCTGCACACAGGCAGAACCCAAAGGGACACTTGGCCCCACCACCCCAACTCCACCCTCCCCTTCCCCCATTGGATCCCTCTCTCCCAGCCCTTGCCCTACCCCCAGCCCCACCCCCTCACTGCCCCTTTGGATCCCTCCCCAAATCCTCGCCCTGGACCTGTCCCCAGCCCCAGCCCCTCACTGCCCCCTTTGGATCCCTCCCCAGATCCTGGCCCTGGCCTTGTCCCCAGCCTCTCACTGCTCCATTGGATCCCTCCCCAAATCCTCGTCCTGGCCCCGCCTCTTCCCCAAGCACGCGGCATTCTTCCTCCCTCCCAGGTGTGCACATGGGTTGTGGCCATGGCCGGGAGTGCAGTGTGGAGGCTGCTTCAGCCCTGGAGCCTGCAGGGCAGCGCAGTGGGGCTGGGGGCAGCACGGAGCAAGCAGGGCCCATGTGGGCGGGGGGCAGAGACACATGTGCGGCGGACATTCTCCAGCCAGGAGGGGCAGGGCCCGGCTACCTGGTTCACCCTTTGCCCAGGAGCTGCAGGAGGGGCCCGCAGAGCGGCTCAGCTGCAGAGCTCGGAGCCCAGGCTGTGCCCAGGAGCGAGGGGATGGGGGAGCTGGGGGTGTATCAGGGGTTCAGAGCCAAGAGTTGTTTGGAGATGGGGCTGTGCCACTGCCGCTTGGTGGCGGGGGGGCACTCCTGTTTTTTTTTTGTTCCACCCCCCGCGTCCCGATATTTCATCTTTGACATTTGGTCACCCTAGTCTGATGTGAATGAGGATGTCTGGACCAAGAGGCCAGGGACGTGGCCTTTGCTAGAGAAACCACTGTCAAGTTTTAGCCAATTAGGAGAAGTCAGCAACTAAGAACAACCTCAGGTATCAGTAACTGCTACAGGTTGCAAAGTCCTACAGGGAGCAGTTTCTGGCACTACAACTGTGCAGCTCTGCTCCCCAGCTCTTCTCAGGCTCCTGCTCTGTCCTTAGCTCTTCCCCACTCTGGCCCAGACAGTTCCAGCTCACATGGAGGATGGGTCCCCCTGGCCTGGTGACTCCCTCATTACACTGCCTGGCCTGTCAGTGCAGCTAACTTGGAACTTTGGCCTCTCCCCATTGTCCCTGGGGACTGTCAGTCTCAGGGTCCTGATTTCCCATTGATCCTTCCCCGCTCTATTGGTGCTGGGAACTAACCAACCAACGTCCCCCCCAAACACACACACTAAGTTTTAGTAAAGGGCCAAGAGCCCCCTTACACGACGCAGCCCCATGAGGATCACCGATGTGCAGAGAAGGCAGCCTAAGTCGGTTCCATGGTGTAATGGGCAGCACTCAGGGCTCTGAATTCTGTAATGTGAGTTCAAATCTCAGTGGGATCTTGCGGTAAAACCCCAGACCTCACAGTGCTCAACTTCCCTGTCTCCAGCTGTAGAAGGGTGAATCTTTTCCCCTCCTGTTGGGTGACTCACACCTCCTAGAGCCAAGTCTTTGGTTGGGATGGTCACAATGGGTTAGGGCTCTAGAACTTGCTACCCTGATGGCTGGGATTCTTGCTACTTCACCTGATGTCACAAGCTTGGCCCTTGTGCCTCCTACCACACTTTTCCTCTAGCCCACATGGCAGTTGAAGAAAGGAGTGTCAGGGCTAGGCAGGAGGGAGGAAGTGTCCCAGGCTGGATCCCCACATACCATCCCTCCTCTGGGCACCTAGAGCAGAGGCAGCCCAGCTCTGTCCACTGGATACCTTGGCAGAGTAGGTGAGTTCATGTAAATACAATCTGGTCCCAAAGCCTCCCCCTAACCCTGGTCATCACTAGCTGTCAAGGGAGAGCTCATTCATACCTCACTTACAAATAGTCATTTGAAATTCTAAGGTTGGCCAACATCGCCGAAGCCAATGCACCGACATTGTCAGCAAACACAACAGCTGGGTGAGGAAACCAGACTTTGTCCAGACTTTTCAAACCTATTTTACTTTCTCAGGAACAAGTATTTTTCATATGTTGTGTCTGCTTTTAAAGTGTGTGTTAACGTTTCAATTTCTATTCAAATTGGCAACCAATGACAACATTGGCAGCGCTGCTTGTAACTACCTGACCACTGGGGGGTGTTGGGGAAATTCGGGGAAGAGGGTGCACAGCCCCCTGGCTGGGGGGCGTATGGGGAATGCCCGGTTTCACTGGATTGAGTCTCCTACTGCAGCATCTCAATAGGTTACATCAGAGAGGAGCTGCAGTGTCTAGGCAGTGGGATGCCTGTGCCTTTAAGAGCCTAGCCCTGGGAAGCCCATGCTGAGTGGTGCTGCCTGTGGGAGGGGAAAAAAAAGCCCTCTGCTCCCCACCCCCATGTTTGCAAACACTGGAGTCTCAGCCCACCCTGGCAACTGTTACTCCCCTGCCTGTGCCGGGGTTTAACCGTCTGGCAGCACCTTGCCCCTGGGCTGAAATCCGGCTCCTTCTCCCTTCCCTGACTTTGCCCTTCAGCCCCTATCCTAACTCTGCCTCCAGCTGCTTTACCCCCCTGACCAGTCAATTTCTGCCCCCTGCTCAGATCTTGGCCACCTCCCTCCTCTGATTTGCCCCCCTTTGCCCCTTTTTAATCTCTGTAAAAAGTAGGGAGTGCTGGGTCCCATTCTCACGGGAGGGGCTGGGAACCTGGTCCCTGCCTGCCCAATGCTCAAAGCGCCCCCTATGATCTTGTGGATGTTTGCCGAGTGCTGCAGGGTCACCTGCAGGGGGAGAGAGACGCCCTTAGGAGATGATGCAGCCAAGGGTGCCTCACTCAACACTGAGATGCAGCCACCTCTGGGGTGAGTTACACAAGTCAGAAATTGAATTTGGAACAGGAAATGCACTGAAAGGACTGAGGCAGCTGCAGGAGGTGGAGAAAACCAGAAAAAGCAGGAGCCCTGGATCCCAGCCATGCCTTTACCCCGCTCTGCCTCCTAACCCCCACTCCCCTTCCACATTTGAGGGGAGAACCCAGGAGCCCTGGTCCCCAGCCTTGCCCACCCCCATATTTCGATATAGCTCCATCCAATAGCTGCCCCCACAATTGCAGGGCAGTACCATGGGGCACACCGGAGCATGCCTGTTTGTACAGGACGGGCAATGCCAGTGCCCCAGGGTGGGGAAAGACGATGCTAAGGGAGAAGCAGGCAGTAGACAGCTCCTATGACAAAGAAAGAAGTGCTAGGGGGTGCCATGCTGCAAGGAGTGAGGGGGGTTGGCAGGGAATGGGAGGATCTCCCCTCACAGCACGTGTGTCTGTCTCCCCCCCCAGTTCCTCCCCAGCCCTACCCCAGCCCAGGATAATCCCAGCCTAGCTACCAGGGTTAAATTTGGCCTGGATTCCCCAGCTGCTGCTGGAGGGGCGTGGGGCTGGGGAGCATGAGCCTGTACTCCCTCTTCCCCAGACACAGTTGCATGGGCTCTGACCAAAGGAGCCTGCAGCACTGCTGCCTAGAGGAAACTGAGGCACCAGCCAGTGACAGACACATCATGGCTCTTCTCATCCTCACTCTCTTTTCCATATACAACCTGGGGTGGGGAGGGGGGTAAACTCATGGCAGTTGCATAGTCAACCTGTGGAACTCCTTGCAAGAGGATGTTGTGAAGGCAAAGAATATAACAGGGTTCAAAAAAGAGCTAGATAAATTTATGGTGGATAGATCCATCAAGGGCTATTAGCCAGGGTTGGCAGGGATGGTCCCTGTAGCCTTTGTTTGCTAGAAGCTGGGAATGGGCAACAGGGGATGGATCACTTGATGATTCCCTGCTCTGTTTATTCCCTCTGGGGCACCTGGCACTGGCCACTGTCAGAAGACAGGAAGATACTGGGCTAGATGGACTTTTCGCCTGAACCAGTCTGGCCGTTCTTCTGTCTCCCTTGGCGCAGCAGTAACACCCAGTGGCCAATCAGGGTAACACACAGAGTATGTTTCCCTTGATACAGCAGTGACACCCAGTGGTCAGGTGGTGCAATGCACAGCGTGTTTCTGCCTTCTAGGAGCAGTGACACCCACGGACCAGTCACGGTAATGCACAGAGTGTGTTTCCCACCAATCAGGGTAATGCACAGAGCATGTTTCCCATGGAGCAGCAGTGACACCCAGTGATCGGCAGGGGTGGCATTAGACTCTTCCCGTTTGGTGGGGGACTGAGGTGGGCTAGACAAAAAAAAATTGGGGGGCTGTGCCCCCCATCACTTGGCCCCACCCTTCAGGGGGGCCATGCTTCCCATGCCGCTGCTTCTTCTCAGTTAAAGGCCAGGCTCATCTCCTCTCCCCCAGGCCAGGGTTTCGAGCAATACAACCTTTATTAAAATAAAACAGTAAACAGGGTTTAGTTTAAGTAATCTGAATCTGTCCAATTTTTAGTATTAAATCCAAAGTTCTTAAAGATCCCATCAATAACCAAAACCTAAATGAAAAATTGAGACCAAGAGCAATGCTTAATTTAAAAACCAAACATTAAAAAAACTTTGTTTTTAAAAATAAAAACTAACAAATGCTGTAAATTAATAATTTCAACATTTATCAAAAAGGTGTGCTACAGCAGGATGATGAAATAACATAAAATAAATAAACCTGACCACTAAAACCTCCTATAAAGGAATTGAATCCTTGAATACTGGCCAAATCTGTATAAAATATGCAGAACTATGTCAAAACTGGTGTTGCAAGTCAGCCATTCAAATCCAGCAAATGTCAATTAAAAACTCCACTCCAACTTAAAAAAAAACAAAACAACCCAATAAACCAAAACGGTCACAGCCTGAAACCTACACAAAAGCATAATTAAACCTGTGCCAACATTGGAACAAACAATGTAAATGTCTAAATCTAACTTCTTGTTTCTCCCAGGAGGAAAATGTTTTGCACCCCAGTAACCAGGCTGTCACTGCAGCTTTCCTTTCACTAAAAAAGATTTTTACCAAATATAAATTTCCTTAAGAGAAATTGAAATTGTATCTTTGCACTAATATCTCAAGTATGCAAGTCCATCACCTCAGAGCAGTCTCACACCCTGACCCAGGAGAGAATCCCAACTGGTTTGCACATTTGTAACCCTAGGGCCTGAAGCTGATGAGAGAAAGGGAAGTGAGCCATCTTGGAGCTTTCTGATACCACCTACTGGGAGCACAGGGAATTCACTGAGTGATGTCCTGCTAATTTTGACCTTGTTCTCCTCCAGCGGGCTCCACTGGGAGGACCCTATTTACATATTAAAAGCTGGCATTTGGGGGCTATTGGAATGAAATGTGAGTACTTTTCGGGTTGGGATCCACATGAGAAGGGATGTGGGCAAATTGGAGAGAGTCCAGTGGCAGGCAATACAATTGATTAGGAGGCTGGGGCACATGACTTACGAGGACCTACAGACCATATCGTGTATGTTAAGCTAAGGCAAAGTGAGCATATATATATTGCAACCGTTTACTCAGAAAAGAAAATTGACCTTTACCTTGTTACTTAAATAGATAAGTACCCATGCTTGTCTAAGACCTTTACCTAGACCAATCGACAATGGAGAATGGCATGGGGTCTTTTTGTCAGTGTTGTACCCACAGGTACACCACAGGGGAACTTATGTGCATGTATACATGTTATCAACATGCACAAACATACTAACCTATGAATTAGGCATACCCTAATGTTTTGTGGGTAAGGAATGAAATTTGGGCATAGGAGAAAGGATTTCCAGCACTTGTGCCCTATAAAAGAGGTAACCCACCTAGCTACAGCACTTTGCTCTATCATTCTGATTTACTTCCTCCACTCTCTCTCTATCTACTATCAGTAGGCTGTACTTGTTCTTAAACTTTAGGTTTCAAGGGAACTAGGCTTAGCTCGGTTTACCTAAGTTGTTGTTCTTTGTTTATTAGTTTTTTATTTTAAGTTTAACATATTCAGGTTAACCCTAAGTAACATTAGCTTTTTCTAAGCACTGCATCTTTCACTCAAGAATTGAGAAACCTGAACTGCAAGGCTGGTCCTGTGTCTCTTACCACCAGGTTATCAAGGAAGGGTGAGTACATTAACCGAAACTTTGTTGCATGTAATGCCATATGTATCTTTTGAATAGCAGTAATGCAACTGTAACTTTGTAACTCAATTAAATTAAATAAAATGTAAGCTAATAGATTAAATTTTCATCATATTATCCAAATTAATATTATTAGTACACCCTAAATCAGGCTACATGGGACATGAGGCTGGCGTACAGGGGGATGAGGGCACTGGCTCTAGGGGTGCAGGCCCTAGAGTGGGGTTAGAATGAGAGGTTCAGGGTGCAGTAGCGGGCTCAGGGTTAGGACAGAGAATTGGGCTGTGAGGGCTCTGGAATGAGGCCAGGAAAGAGACAATTGAGGTGGGAGAGATGGATCAGGCTAGAGTAGAAAGTGGTGGGGGTGGTGAGAGGTTTGAGTGCAGGGGGGGAAAGAAAAAACTTCCTCCTGCCCCCTCTCACCAGAGCATCTAAGAACCAGGTGAGAAACACATTTCCCGCATTGCAACAACAACGCTGGTGGGCCTGGGCTGAGAGAGGAACTTCTCTCACCAGCAGCTCTGGCTAGGCTAGGCTAGGCTAGGCTAGGCTAGGCTAGGCTAGGCTGGCCTGGCCTAGCCTGGGCTATGGACACCTCACCCCCACAGATCTGGTGTACTTTGCCTGGGACAGGGGAGGGGCTCATCTCCTCTCTATTTGGGACATGGTGGGATGAGAGATGTGACAGGGCTTTACGGGAAATCATTATTTGCCTGATTCATGTGCCAGTCCTAGTCCTTGCTGACCCAAACAAACCATTTATCCTGCATGCTGAAGTCAGTTTGGAGGGTCTGGGAGCAGTCCTGTACCAGGAAGTGGAAGGCAAATGTTAATCTCAAGCTTTTGCCATCTGAGGACTGTCTGATAGTGAAACTCTCTATCCCATCCAAGTGCTACAGTTTTTGGCTTTGAAATGGGCCATCACTGAGAAATTTCGAGACTACTTGTCTGGTGCTCAGTTTCAGGTATGGACAGAGAACAATCCGCTGACTTATGTGTTAACAAGGGCGAAGCTGGATGCTACAGGGAAGAGATGGGTGGCTTCTTTTGCTAGCCATAACTTCAGCATTCAACACCAATGAGTTGGTATCATGGTATAAATTCCCCACTCTGAACCTTAGCGTACAAAAGATGGGGTACCAGCATGAATTTCTCTACGCTCAATTACCAGCTGAGTACTTGTAGTCCTGCCACCAACCAGGAATTCCAGTGCCTGGTACACTCTGGTCCCCACAAAACCTTGCTTGGGGACCCCCAAGACCCAGTCCCTCTGGATCTTAACACAAGGAAAATAAATCCTTTCCCTCACCATTGCCTCTCCCAGGCTTCCCCTCCCTGGATTACCCTAGAAGATTACTGTGATTGAAACTCCTTGAATCTTACAACAGAGAGGAAAATCCACCTTTCCCCCCCCTTTTCTCTCCCCCTCCCAGACTCTCCCTGAGTGAGAAAGTAATCCTAACACAGAGAGAAATTAACCTTCTTCTCCCCCTTCCCTCCTTTCTCCCCACCAGTTCCCTGGTGGATCCTGTCGTGGAAATGACCACCAACGAGTTGAGTTGATCAGACAGCTGGAGGCTTCTTTATTGATTAATTAGAGAATACATGCATATGCATGGAGAGACGACAGGTCCTTTAGCAAGAGGTAAGTCGCTTTACCTTACAGCAGAGATACCTGTGCTTATAAAGCCTAAAACCGCAAATTATCATATGAGCTTATACATCCGTCATTACCTTATTTGGCTGATACATGACATTTTCTCAAAACAATTATTGCAAAAAGAGCTAAAAATTGCAAAGCTTGTCCTTTTTTACTTCCTCTTAGGAAGCTCCTTCTATTGCCAAGACCTTGACACCCCGGTTACCCTTTTCTTGCGGTTTGAGGAGCTGTTTCTCAAGCAATTTTGAGGAACTTATGTTCCAAAAATACATATTGTTTGTTCTGTTAGTCAAGTTATTATGATTTATATTTTATGCTTACATGAGCTACTTAATAAACTATAATGACCCAACAGCTGTTAGTCTCTTTGGCAGTGATAGACTGGTTATTTTAGGGATTTTCCAGTTTTAACCCCATATAGCAGCATAAATTATTTTAGCAGCATTTAGTAATATAATAGTGTTATGATAGTAGTGTTAAGATAGTGTATACTAAAATCAGAGAGTGAGCCTCAGGTGGGTTAGTAATTAATCATTTTTATTACTCTGCTATATGTTAGTACCATTGGGGCCTAAGGCCTTGACGTAATTACGACCCTGATCAAGGCCCAAATTGGGCCAGGTGTTAGTTTTCTTTATCAATCCAGACCCAGATCCCTGGGGTCTCACCAGAATAAAAAAAACAATCAGGATCTTAAACAAGAAAAGCTTTTAATTAAAGAAAGAAAAAACAGTAAAAATTATCTTTGTAAATTTAAGATGGAATATGTTACAGGGTCTTTCAGCTATAGACACTGGGAATACCCTCCCAGCCTAAGTATACAAGTACAAATTAAAATCCTTTCAGCAAAATACAAATTTGAACTCCTTCCAGCCAAATACACATTTGCAAATAAAGAAAACAAACTTAAGCCTAACTCGCTTTATGTACCTAGTACTCACTATTCTGAACTTGTAAGAGCCTGTATAGGAGAGATTGGAGAGAAACCTGGTTGCACGTCTGGTCCCTCTCAGGACCCAGAGAGAACAACAACCAAAAACTAACAGCACACACAAAAACTTCCCTCCCTCAAGATTTGAAAGTATCCTGTCCCCTGATTGGTACTCTGGTCAGGTGACAGCCAGGCTTACTGATCTTGTTAACCCTTTACAGGCAAAAGAGATATGAAGTACTTCTGTTCTATTAACTCTTACTTATCTGGTTATGACAGTTGGTATAATAGGGAGTTTGATTTATCAGGACCACCAATTCTTGGCTGGAGGGAGGATGTAAGCAGGGTCAGAACGAACTGTACCCTGCCATCTGTTGGTGATCTGTTGTAAAGGCCTTTTGGGGCTGATGTCATTTGCATGGTTACACTCACTCCGGATTGCATGATGAGAGTACTTGTCCAAACGGTCATATCAGCTGCTGTGGGCACTGCCTCCTGGCACTGTTCGGTCCAGACCACCTTGTCTGGCTTCCCCTTTTTGCACAGCTCAGTGATGGGGGTGGCTATGGTGCTAAAGTGGGGCACAAACCTTCGATAGTACCCCGCCAACACAATAAAGGCCTGGACCTGCTTTTTGGTTTGGGGAGTGGGCCAGTCTCTGATCATCTCCACCTTGGCTGGTTCCGGCTTCAGCCAGCACTCGTTTAACCTGGGACACGTGGTCCTCCCAGTTCTGGCTGAAGACGCAGATGTCGTCAATATACGCCACAGCAAAACTCTCCATCCCCCTCAGTAGCTGATCCACCAGGCGCTGGAAGGTGGCCGGTGCTCCCTTGAGACCAAAGGGCAGGGTCAGAAACTTGTAGAGCCCCAGAGAGGTGATAAAGGCTGATTTCAGCCTGGTATCTGCATCCAGCGGCACTTGCCAGTAGCCCTTGGTAAGATCCATGGTGGTAGGTACCGAGCGCCTTCCAACTTGTCTAGGAGCTTGTCAGGCCTGGGCATGGGGTAGGCATCAGATATGGTGATGGCATTGAGCTTTCGATAGTCCACACAGAACCGGATTGACCCTTCCTTCTTGGGGACCAGCACCACTGGCAAGGCCCAAGGGCTGGAAGACGGCTGGATCACCCCCAAAGTCAGCATGTCCCTGACCTCTCTTTCTAGGTCCTGGGCAGTTTTACCAGTGACCCGAGAAGGGGAGCATCTTATAGGAGAATGTGACCCGGTCTCCACCCGGTGGACAGTCAAATTAGTGCGTCCAGGCTGGTTGGAAAACAGCTGTCGGTATAGATGCAGCACCCCCCTGATCTCAGGGTGCTGGACCAGGGTCAGCTGATCAGAGAGGGGAATCACCTCCAGGGGGGAACCAGCTTTTGTCCCAGGGAATAGATCCACTAAGGGGTCATCTTCCTGCTCCTCCCAATGTCCACACACGGCCAACAGCACATTCCCCCTGTCATAGTATGGCTTCATCATGTTCACATGGTACACCTGACAGTGATGTGCCCTGTTCGACAGCTCCACCACATAGTTTACCTCATTTAGTTGCTTGATAACCTTGAAGGGCCCTTCTCAGGCAGCCTGGAGTTTGTTTTTCCTCACGGGGATGAGAACCATCACCTGATCCCCGGTGGCAGAGGCGTGGGCCCGTGCCGTGCGGTCATACCAGACCTTCTGCTTCCTCTGGGATCGGGCCAGATTCTCCCTGGCCAGGCCCATGAGCTCATCCAGTCTCTCCCGGAAGGTCAGGACATACTCCACCACTGACTCTCCATCGGGAGTGGCCTTTTCCTCCCATTCATCTCTCATTAGGTCTAGGGGCCCCCTTACCCACCTTCCATACAACAGTTCGAAAGGTGAAAACCGGTAGATTACTGGGGTACCTCCCTGCACATGAACAGCAGGTGAGGTAAGTACTTGTCCCTGTCCTGCGGGTGCTGGTTCATAAATGTTTTTAGCATCATCTTCAGCGTCCCACTGAACCTTTTCACCAGCCAGTTGGACTGGGGGTAATATGCTCAGGCCCAGTTATGCCGGACTCCACATTTTTCCCACAAGCACTGGAGGAGGGCCAAAATGAAGTTGAACCCCTGGTCCATTAAGACTTCCTTGGGGAACCTCACCTGGCTGAAAATTGTCAGCAGCGCATCTGCCACGGTGTCTGCTTCGATAGAGGACAAGGCCTCGGGATAGTGAGTTGTGAAATCCACCACCACCAGGATGTATTTCTTCCCCGACTGGGTCGTCTTGCTAAGAGGTCCCACTATGTCCATGGCCATCTTTTGGAAAGGTTCTTCTATGATGGGTAAAGGCCTCAAAGCCGCTTTTCCCTTGTCCCGGGCCATCCCCACCCTCTGGCAGGGGTCACAGGATTGGCAGTACTGTCAGACATGGGTAAAGACCCCAGGCCAGTAAAAGTTCTGTAGCAGCCTCTGCCTGGTGCGCCGGATTCCCTGGTGCCCTGCGAGAGGGATGTCATGGGCCAGGTACAGTAGCTTGTGGCAAAACTTCTGGGGAACCACCAGCTGTCTCTTGATCCCCCATGACTCTACTTACCCTGGGGGAGCCCATTCTTGGTACAGGAATCCCTTCTTCCACAGGAACCTCTCCTTGCAACCTCTCCTCATGGTCTGTACCGCACTGAGGTTAGCCCGGTCCCTGGACTTCTGCAAGGAGGGATCTTTCTGCAACTCGGCCTGGAACTCAGCAGCTCGGACAGGGATGGGACCTGCTCTCTCTCACTGACTGGGTCTGAGGCCGCAGCCTCTCTGACCCGTGTCCCTGGGCGTTCATCCCTGTCATAAACAGATAGTTAAGGATTAATGTCTCTTTTACCTGAAAAGGGTTACAAGCAGTGAACCTGGACCAATCAGAAGACAAGATACTTTCAAATCTCGGTGGAGGGAAGTCTTTGTTTTGTGTTGTTTGTTTGTCTGTTGTTCTCTCTGAGTTCTGAGAGTGATCAGACATACCTACAGGCTCTCTGATTTTCGATTCAAGTAGTAAGTACAAGTAGAAAGGAGGTTTAGTCTTTTTGATTGTTTTCTTTATTTGCAAATGTGTATTTTGCTGGAAGGATTTTAATTTGTATTTGTGCTGGGGGGAAAGCTTCTCTCTAGTGTCTATAAGCTGAAGGACCCTGTAACATTTACCATCTTGATTACAGAGACAACTTTTACTTTTTCTTTCTTTTATTAAAAGCTTTTCTTTTTAAAGACCTGATTGATTTTTTCCCCTTGTTGAGGCTCAAGGGAATTGAGTCTGTACTCACCAAGGAATTGGTGGGAGAAAGGTAGAGAGAAAGGAGGGGGGAAGATGGAATTGCTCTGTTTTAGATTCACGGAGCTTGAATCTGTATTACCTCTTGGGGAGGGGAAAAGAGGAGGGGGAAAGTGCATTCCTCTCTGTTTTAAGATTCAAGGAGTTTGAATCACAGTGATCTTCCAGGGTAACCCAGAGAGGGAAAGCCTGGGAGAAGCAACGGTGGGGGAAAGGGTTTACTTTCCTTTTGTAAGATCCAGGGGGTCTGCGCCTTGGGGTCCTCTGAGAAGGTTTTGGGGGGACCAGAGTGTACCAGGCAATGCAAGTCCTGGTTGGTGGCAGCACTACAAGATCTAAGCTGGTAATTAAGCTTAGGGAGATTCATGCTGGTACCCCATCTTTTGGACGTTAAGGTTCAGAGTGGGGGTTATACCATGACCCCTCCCCCACCAAGGTAGGGTCCTGCGCTTTGGGCAGAGTACCTTCCCTGTTGTTGGGGCGCAGTGCCCTTCATTGACTCTGAGTACGAGTCATGACCAGGGAACTCTGGGTGTTACTTGGCCAGTCCTCGAGATCCCCTCCCATTAACATGTCCGTGGGCAAATTTGGGTGTACCCCCACGTCCTTGGGGCCCTCCTTGGCCCCCCACTTCAGGTGAACCCTAGCCACGGGCACCTTGAATGGGGTCCCACCCACGCTCATCAGGGTCATGTAGGTGTCGGGCACCCTCCGATCTGAGGCCACCACCTCGGGCTGGGTTAGCATCACCTCTGTGCCCGTGTCCCAGTACCCAGTGACCTTCCTCTCATCTACCTCCAGGGAAACAAGGCACTCTTTCCAGAGGGGCAGCCCCTGCACCCACCCTGTAAACCAAAATCCTGGAGCCTGGAGCATCCAGCCCCCCAGAGAAGTTGACCTGGGGACCTCCTCCCTCCTTCACAGGTTGTACGCTGCCAGCCCCCCTTTCCTGGGAATGTTGCCCCTCATCTGACTGAGTCTTTACCCAGTCAACCCTCTGTGGGTTGAGTCTGCTTGGTCTGTCCCTGAGCTTGGGGCAATGGGCCCGTATGTGGCCTCGTTGGACACAGTGATAGCAGCCCATGTCTCGTGGGTCCCCTCGAGTGGGTCAGATGGACCTGACGCTGGATGTTCCACTTTTGTGGGGGTTCTCCATAGGCCACCGCTGGGATGTCCCATGATGACTTTCTCTCTGCGTTGAGGCAGGCCTGCTCCTTCGAGACTCCTCCCTGTTATCCCCTGCCCGACTGTCCACAAATTGGTCGGCCAGCTGGCTTGCGTGCTGTGGGTTCTCCGGCTTCCAGTCCATCAACCACAGCCTCAGGTCGGACGGGCACTGCTCGTACAGGTGCTCTAGTATGAATAGGTCAAGCAGGTCCTCTTTAGTTTGGGCCCCAGCTGTCCACTTGCAAGCATACCCCTGCACCTGGTTGACGAGTTGTAAATTTGTGACCTCACGGGTTTTACCCTGACTTAGGAACTTTTTCTGGTACATCTCAGGAGTCATCCCAAACTCACGGAGCAGGGCCTGTTTGAACAGTTTGTAGTCCCCTGCCTCCGTCCCTTTCATCCAGCTGTACACCTCCACAGCTGCGGAGTCCAGTAAGGGGGTGAGAAATGAGATTCTGTCTGCAGGGCCAACCCTGTGCAGCTCGAAGGCATTCTCAAAGGCCGTCATGAAGGTATCTATATCCTCCCCCTCCTTACGCCAGGTCAGGAAGCACTTATTGAAGCTCTTTGTAGGCTTGGGTCCCCCCTCACTCACCATAGCTGGGACCCCACTGCTCGCCAGCCAGGCCAGCTCCAGCTCATGCTTACGCTGTTTCTCCTTCTCCTCCAGCTCACGCTGGTGCTCGTTCTCCTCATGCTGGTACTGGTTCTCCTCATGTTTACGCTGGATCTCCCACTCCTTCAGTTCTTGCCTCCTTAACTCAAGCTCTTCCCGTCTCAGCTCCCTGTCATATTCCAGCTACCTCCGCTCCACGGATGTCGAGCACCACCGGGACGATCCCCTGCTGGGGGTGAGCTTCGCCGGGAGGATTACCTGCTGGCCAGGGGGGTCACGGTGCCCTCGGTATTCGCTGGGCTCCTCCCCGCCCTTTCCCTAGGCAAAGAAAGCGGGGATCTCGGGAAGCCCTGACCTACCAGCTGACCACTCCCAGCTGGGACAGACACTGGTGCCTGCACTGCATCTGCCCGGCTGCTTCCCTCAGAGACAGGGCTCTGTTCATTCAAGCAGTCTCCCTCCTCCAGCCGGGCAATCAGCTGGTCTTTGGTGAGTCTCCCACTGCGCAGCCCCTTCTGCTTGCACAGCTCCACCAGGTCGCACTTGTGCAGCTTGGCATACATCTTCCCGTTGGCCACTCACAGACCGGGGTGCTCACTGCTCCCCACGGTTTCCAGGCAGACCCCTAGAGCACTAGCCCTTCTTGAGGTCACCACCTCTTTGCCAGGGTCGAACTGCAGACTCTTCCTCCCCTGGGACCGCTCGCTGCAATCCCCCGGGGGAACCTGTTACTGCAAAGTCCTTCTCACTGGGCACACACTCCCAGGGGTTAATCACCCCTAAAATCGTCCCTTCGTTTTACTGCTCCCCAGTCATTTACTGCAGCAAGTGCCATCCAAGGGATACTGTATCTCCCATGGCTGCCACCAGTTGTCACAGAGTGTGGGGGAGTCCGGTCTGGCACCCCTCATCCTGGGACTCTCAGTGACTCTCAGCCAGACAGTAAAACAGAACGTTTATTGGACAACAGGAACGCAGGTTACAGCAGAGCTTGTAGGCACAGTCAGGACCTCTCAACCGAGTCCTTCTGGGGTTTCAGGGTGCTTGGATCCCAGCTTAGGATACCCTGAATTCCACCTACATAGCCCCAAATTGAAACTGAAAATAACCCTCTCCAGTCGGCCCCTTCCTTTGTCCAGCTTCCCGGGCCAAAGTGTTGACCTCCCAACCCCCTTGCCTAGCTCAGGTTACAGGCTCAGGTATAGTCCATCCCCTAAAATCCTCCCCTTCTCGCCCATCCCCCATGCAGACAGCCCCTACTCCATCACAGCTTTCTAAACCCAGCAGTAGCAAACCGTTCATACCAGTGTTTGTCTGAGAATAGAGGGAAGGGGAGTGCTTAATCCAAAACATCCATGAGCGAAACAGACAGGAAGAGCAAGGCCGTCCTGAAAGAGACTGGATCTGTCTGGAGACATAGCAAAACCTGAGAATGAGCAAGGGTGTGAAAAGAAGAGGTTCAAATGTGTGTTAGATGTTAGTTAGTGTTAGAGGGCTCATCCCTTCACCCTCCCATTCCCTGGTCCTTCTCACGTGAACAGAGAGCAGCAATACCCAAAGTCAGAAGGTGGAAACAATTAGATGTTTATTGGGGTGAACTTCCAGCAAGCAATGATTCCAATTTCCTTCCTCAGTGCTTGCACTCTGAGCTCCATTCTGCCTGCACACAGTCCCTAGGTACTCCCTGCCTGCACTCTGAGCTGGCTGAAATACTGAAAATTGAAGGTGAGATTAGGTTGAGTCTTTCTAACATATGTCCTCAGCTGGAAAAAAGGTGCCAGGAGATGCAGGCACACCTGTGCCATTAGGAACACTACTGGTCTTTAAGTTATTTTATATTTTTATAAACACCTCTAGAAACGCACCGCTTGGTGCCAATCCCCTGTTTACAATTCTATTTGGAAACCTATCACTTAGCAAGCTTTTAATCCATTTAATGTGTGCCATGTTCAGTTTGTATCGCTCTAGTTTTTTCACCAAATTTTGTGCACTACCACGTCAAACATCTTACAAAAATCTAAGTCTTACATCAACACTAATCCCTTTATCAGCCACACTGGACAGGATCTATTTTCCATAAATAATTTGATTATTCTAATTGTGTTCTCAAAGGTGACTGGCATTAATTATATTACCCTCCTTTAATTTTTTTTAATGGAGTTCCTTAGTTGCTCCACTATCTTACCAGAGATTGATGTGAGACTGATCGGCCTATAATTACCTTGAACCTTCTATTTACTCTTTTCAAATACTGGCACAACATTAGTTAACTTCCAGTCTTCTGGAACTTCCTCAGTGTTCCAAGGCTTATTGAGAATCAACATTACAGTCCAGTGAGCTTCTCTGCCAGCTCTTTCAAACTCTTGGATTCAAGTGATCTGGACCTGCTGATTTTACAGTCTATAATGTTAGTTGCTGCTGTTTCACACCCTCCAGAGATACTAGTGGAATGTAAAGCGCAGCATCATATGATATGACTTCACTATCTGGCTTTTCCCCAAATACAGGCACAAAATCGAAGGAGAGGTTGTTAGATCCATGCTTAAATCTCTCACTGGAAGGCTTTTATTCTAGCTATCAGATCACTGTTGTGGCTCAGCTCTGCTCCCTTTCCAATTTCTGTGGACATCAGAACTGGACACAGGATTCCAGTCTGTGTCTCACCAGTGCCATATACAACAGTACGATTTAGTCACCCCTCCTACCCACTGCTCCCCTGTTTGTACATCCAAGGTTCACATTAACCCGTGTTGCCACACCCGGCACTGGGAGCTCATGTTCCGTTATTTCTTCAATAGGACCCTAAATCCTTTTCTGTCACTGGTGTCCAGGATACAGTCTCCTTCAGACACCTTCGCTGCAGCATTCATACATCAGGGAAATCTTGCACTACCTCCAACACCTCTGGGTGGGACCTGAGAACTTTCTAATGGTGGCCCTTGAAGGTAGCTACACAAGGGAAATGGAGGCAGAGACAGTCAGGCAGAGGATCATTCTCAGCAATCTCCTGAAACTTCTGCCCCCTCTGTTAAATCCCCTGGTAACCTGGCTCGCAAGAGCATTCCCAGAACAGACGTCAGCAAAGAACTCCCACATCCTCTTTGTGCCTGTATTTATGCCGGCCCCAGCCCCCAGAAGGACACTCCCAGAGATTGGATTTGTTCCCAGAGCAGTTCACATGGTCCAGCCAGATCTGCCCGGCTCCTTACCCTTAATGAGCAGAGACAGTTGCATTGCTGGCACGTCCACATCTCAGTTGTTTGCAAATGATGTTGGAGTCTGGCAGGTCCCTGAAATCATCGCAGACTGTCCCCCAGCTGCCACTGTAATAAATCTCCACTCTCCCAGCACAGCGACCTGCCCCATTCACTAGTTTGATCTGCCTGCTCCCTGCAGGGATAGAGCCCAACTCTTAATGTGTATTTTCCTACTGAACAGAGAATGTTTGTGAGATTTGGAAATGAATCACCTGAACAAACCACACCAACATCCTCAGCAATTCCTGCCTGGGCTGTCTCAGCCGTGGAGTTCTCACAGTGAGTCAAAGGAGTCTCATTTCCTGCACCCTGGGCCCTTCTCAGCGGCTCTGCACTGGAGCTGCTCACCATGGTGGTATCTCTCATGTATCACGGCTCAAACTGTTCTCTGCTCCATGCACTATGGAGGGAAATATCAGCTCTCCCTTCCCACTGGCTTTCTCCACTCAGCAGTGTGAGTGATTCAGAGTGACCTGGGCTCAGGGGAGATGGGAAATACACTGAATAACA
Source organism: Gopherus evgoodei (assembly GCF_007399415.2). NCBI lineage: Eukaryota > Metazoa > Chordata > Testudines > Testudinidae > Gopherus > Gopherus evgoodei. Next base: position 1,939,880 of record NW_022060067.1, on the reverse strand, counting down.
CTCTCTCCTTGTCACGGAGTGTGGAGGAGTCCGGTCTTGCACCCCTCTTCCTGGGACCCACAGTGACTCTCAGCCAGCCAGTAAAACAGAAGGTTTATTGGACAACAGGAACACAGGTTACAGCAGAGCTTGCAGGCACAGTCAGGACCCCTCCACCGAGTCCTTCTGGGCTTTCAGGGTGCTTGGATCCTAGCTAGGATACCCTGAATTCCGCCCACACAGCCCCAAGCCCAAACTCAAACTGCTTCCCTCCTGCCACTCCCTTCCTTTGTCCCCTTCCCGGGCAAAGGTGTTGACCTTTCCCCTCCCTTACCTAGCTCAGGTTACAGGCCCTGGCATCGTCCATCCCCTAAAGTCCTCCCCTGCTTTCCCACTCCCCACACAGACAGTCCCTACTGCATCACATCTCTCCCCTATTCGAGACTGAACTGAGCAGGGTCACTCTGCCCAGTGACCTGGGGAAGTTCAGGGCCCCCTCTCCGGGACAACGCATCCGCTATCAGGCTGGAACTTCCCTTCACATGGACCACGTCCATGTCATAGTCCTGCAGGAGCAGGCTCCACCTCAGGAGCTTGGCGTTGGCTCCTTTCATCTGGTGCAGCCAGGTCAGGGGAGAGTGGTTGGTGTACACGGTGAAGTGTCGCCCAAAGAGATATGGCTCTAGCTTCTTAAGGGCCCACACCATGGCCAGGCATTCCTTCTCGATGGCCACGTAGCTTTGTTCCCGGGGTATCAGCTTCTTACTCAGGTACACGATGGGGTGTCTCTCCCCCTTTTCATCCTCCTGCATTAACACCGCCCCCAGTCCCGTGTCTGAGGCATCGATGAACACCATAAAGGGTTTGTCAAAATCTGGGTTTGCCAGAACTGGGCCACTAACCAGAGCCTCCTTCAGCGCCCGGAAACCCTCCTGGCACTGCTCAGTCCAGATCACCTTGTCTGGCTTCCCCTTTTTGCACAGTTCAGTGATGGTGCTGGCTATGGCACTAAAGTGGGGCAGGAACCTTCGATAGTACCCCGCCATCCCAATAAAGGCCTGGACCTGCTTTTTGGTTTGGGGAGCAGGCTAGTCTCTGATCACCTCCACCTTGGCTGGTTCCGGCTTCAGGCAGCCGCTCCCCACCCAATGGCCCAGGTAAGATACTTCAGCCATCAACACCTTGCACTTCTCAGCCTTTACTGTTAACCCAGCCTTTCAGAGTCGGTCCAGGACTTGTTTAACCTGGGACATGTGGTCCTCCCAGGTCTGGCTGAAGATGCAGATGTCGTCAATATACGCCACAGCAAAACTCTCCATCCCCCTCAGTAGCTGATCCACCAGGCGCTGGAAGGTGGCCGATGCTCCCTTGAGGCCGAAGGGCAGGGTCAGAAACTCATAGAGCCCCAGAGGGCTGATAAAGGCCGATTTCAGCCTGGCATCTGCGTCCAGCAGCACTTGCCAGTAGCCCTTTGTAAGATCCATGGTGGTGAGGTACCGAGCACCTCCCAGCTTGTCTAGGAGCTCGTCAGGCCTGGGCATAGGGTAGGCATCAGATACGGTGATGGCATTGAGCTTTCGATAGTCCACACAGAACCGGATTGACCCATCATTCTTGGGGACTAGCACCACTGGCGAGGCCCAAGGGCTGGAATACGGCTGGATCACCCCCAAAGCCAGCATGTCCCTGACCTCTCTTTCAAGATCCTGGGCAGTTTTACCAGTGACCCGAAAAGGGGAGCATCTTATAGGGGGATGTGACCCGGTCTCCACCCCATGGACAGTCAAATTAGTGCGTCCAGGCTGGTTGGAAAACAGCTGTCGGTATAGATGCAGCACCCCCCTGATCTCAGGGTGCTGGCCCGGGGTCAGTTGATCAGAGAGGGGAATCGCCTCCAGGGGGGAACCAGCTTTTGTCCCAGGGAATAGATCTACTAAGGGGTCATCTCCCTGCCCCTCCCAATGTCCACACACGGCCAACACCACATTCCCCCTGTCATAGTATGGTTTCATCATGTTCACATGGTACACCCTATGGTGATGTGCCCGGTTTGACAGCTCCACCAAATAGTTTACCTCATTCAGTTGCTTGATAATCTTGAAGAGCCCTTCCCAGGCGGCCTGGAGTTTGTTTCTCCTCAAGGGGATGAGAACCATCACCTGATCCCCGGTGGTGAAGGCACGGGCCCGTGCCGTGCGGTCATACCAGACCTTCTGCCTCCTCTGGGCTCTGGTCAGATTCTCCCTGGCCAGGCCCATGAACTCAGCCAGTCTTTCCCGGAAGGTCAGGACATACTCCACCACTGACTCTCCATCGGGAGCGGCCTTCCCCTCCCATTCGTCCCTCATCAGGTCTAGGGTCCCCCTTACCCGCCTTCCATACAACAGTTCAAAAGGTGAAAACCAGGTAGATTCCTGCGGTACCTCCCTGTACGCGAAGAGCAGGTGAGGTAAGTACTTGTCCCAATCCTGCGGGTGCTGGTTCATAAATGTTTTTAGCATCATCTTCAGCGTCCCGTTGAACCTTTCTACCAGCCCGTTGGACTGAGGGTGATACGCTGAGGCCCAGTTGTGCTGGACCCCACATTTCTGCCATAAGGACCGGAGCTGGGCCGACATGAAGTTGGACCCCTGGTCCGTTAAGATCTCCTTGGGGAACCCCACCCGGCTGAAAATTGTCAGCAGCGCATCTGCCACTGTGTCTGCTTCGATAGAGGACAAGGCCACCGCCTCAGGGTAGCGAGTGGCAAAATCCACCACCACCAGGATGTATTTCTTCCCTGACCGGGTTGTCTTGCTGAGGGGTCCCACTATGTCCATGGCCACCTTCTGGAAAGGTTCTTCTATGATGGGTAAAGGCCTCAAAGCTGCTTTTCCCTTGTCCCGGGCCTTCCCCACCCTCTGGCATGGGTCACAGGATTGGCAGTACTGTCGCACATGGGTAAAACCCCAGGCCAGTAAAAGTTCTGTAGCAGCCTCTGCCTGGTGTGCCGAATTCCCTGGTGCCCTGCTAGATGGATGTCATGGGCCAGGTACAACAGCTTGTGACGAAACTTCTGGGGAACTACCAGGTGCCTCCTGATCCCCCATGACTCTACTTCCCCTGGGGGAGCCCATTCTCGGTACAGGAACCCCTTCTCCCACAGGAACCTCTCCTTCCAACCTCTCCTCATGGTCTGTACCGCACTAAGGTCAGCCCAGTCCATGTGCTTCCGCAAGGAGGGATCTTTCTGCAACTCGGCCTGGTACTCCGCAGCTGAGACAGGGATGGGGACCGGCTCTCTCTTGCTGGCTGGGTCTGAGGCTGCAGCCTCTCTGAACCGTGCCCTTGGGCGTTCCCCGCTCCCTGGGTTAGGGTCCTGCACCTCGGCTCGAGTACCTTCCCCGTTGTCGGGGTGCAGTGCCCTTTGTCGACTCTGACTACGAGTCACGACCAGGGCACTCTGGGTGTTACTAGGCCAGTCCTCGAGGTCCCCTCCCATTAACACGTCAGTGGGCAAATATCGGTGTACCCCCACATCCTTGGGGCCCTCCTTGGCCCCCCATTTCAGGTGTACCCTTGCCACAGGCACCTTGAATGGGGTCCCGCCCACGCCCATCAGGGTCAGGTAGGTGTCGGGCACCATCCGATCTGAGGCCACCACCTCGGGCCAGGCCAGCGGCACCTCTGCGCCCGTGTCCCAGTACCCAGTGACCTTCCTCCCATCTACCTCCAGGGAAACAATGCACTCTATCTGGAGAGACAGCCCCGCGCCCACCCGGGAAACCAAAAACCCGGAGCCTGGAGCATCCACAGGTAGTATGTTGCCAGCCCCCCTTTGCTGGGAATGTAGCCCCTCCTCCGATTGGGTTTTTACCCGGTCCACCCTCTGCCGGTTGGATCTGCTCGGTCTGTCCCTGAGCTTGGGGCACTGGGCCCGTATGTGACCTCGTTGGCCACAGCGATAGCAGCCCATGTCTCGTGGATCCCCTTGAGTGGGTCGGAGGGACCTGACACTGATGTTCACCTTTTCGGGGGGTTCTCCATAGGCCCCCTTTGGGAGGTCCCATGATGACTCTCTCTCTGCGTTGAGGCAGGCCTGCTCCTTCGAGACTCCTCCCTGTCATCCCCTGCCCGTCTGTCCACAGATTGGTCGGCCAGCTGGCCTGCGTGCTGTGGGTTCTCCGGCTTCTGGTCCATCAACCACAGCCTCAAGTCGGACGGGCACTGCTCATACAGGTGCTCCAGTATGAATAGGTCAAGCAGGTCCTCTTTAGTTTGGGCCCCAGCTGTCCACTTGCGGGCATACCCCTGCCCCCTGTTGACCAGTTGTAGGTATGTGACCTCACGGGTTTTACGCTGGCTCCAGAACTTTTTCTGGTACATCTCAGGCGTCAGCCCAAACTCGCGGAGCAGGGCCTGTATGAACAGTTCGTAGTCCCCTGCCTCCGCCCCTTTCAGTCGGCTGTACACCTCCACGACTGTGGAGTCCAGTAAGGGGGTGAGAACTGCGATCCTGTCTGCAGGGTCAACCCTGTGCAGCTCGCAGGCATTCTCAAAGGCCGTCAGGAAGGTATCTATGTCCTCCTCCTCCTTATGCCGGGGCAGCAAGTGCTTATCAAAGCTCTTTGTAGGCTTGGGTCCCCCCTCACTTACCGCAGCCGGGGCCTCACTTCTCCTCAGCCGGGCCAGGTCCAGCTCATGTTTACGCTGTTTCCCCTTCTCCTCCAGCTCTGGCCTCTTTAACTCGAGCTCCTCCCATTTCAGCTCCCTTTCATATTCCAGCTGCATCCGCTCCACGGATGCTGAGCGTTGACGGGAGGATCCCCTGCTGGGGGGTGAGCTTCGCCGGGAGGATCCCCTGCTGGCCGGGGGTGTCACGGTGCCCTTGGTATGCACTGGGCTCCTCCCCGCCTTTCTCCTAGGCACAGGAAGCGGGGGTCTTGGGAAGCCCTCGTCCGTTGGCTGACCACTCCCAGCGGGGACAGATACTGGTGCCTGCGCTGCATCTGCCCAGCTGCTTCCCTCAGAGACAGGGCTCCGTTCATTCATGCGGTCTCCCTGCTCCAGCTGGGCAATCAGCTGGTCCTTGGTGCGTCTCCCCGGGCGCAGCCCCCTCTGCTTGCACAGCTCCAGCAGGTCGCACTTGCGCCGCTTGGCATACATTTTCCTGCTGGCCACTCACAGGCCGGGGTGCTCGCCGCTCCCCACGGTTTCCAGGGGGACCCCTAGTGCACCAGCCCTTCTTGAGGTCACCGCCTCTCTGCCAGGGTCGAGCTGCAGACTCCTCCGCCCCTGGGACCACTCGCTGCAATCCCCCGGGGAACCCTGTTACTGCAAAGTCCTTCTCACTGGGCACACACTCCCAGGGGTTAATCACCCCTTCGTTTTACTGCTCCCCAGTCACTTACTGCAGGAAGCTCCGTCCACGGGGTGCAGTATCTCCCGCCGCTGCCACCAGTTGTCACAGAGTGTGGGGGAGTCCGGTCCTGCACCCCTCTTCCTGGGACCCACAGTGACTCTTAGCCAGCCAGTAAAACAGAAAGTTTATTGGACAACAGGAACACAGGTTACAGCAGAGCTTGCAGGCACAGTCAGTCCATCCCCTAAAGTCCTCCCCTGCTCTCCCACTCCCCACACAGACAGTCCCTAATGCATCACACACCTCCACACTAGAAATAACACAGAGTGGGCATGACATTATGGGCTGTTTCTCAATAAGAAGGTCTAAGCCAGGGATCAGAGTGTGTCACTGTGTTGAAGAGAAGAGCCTCTGTCAGAGACACTTTATAAGTAGAAGGTGCTCTAAGGATTGTGAAACTGTGAGCTTGACAGAAGGGCTTGGTTTGGAAAAGACCATGGTTATTCACCAGCCACTTTGCTCCAGCCCATGGCACAAAGCACCATAAACCCAGCAGAATCTGGCCAAGAGACTATTCACCTCAAATTAGTATCTGCTACACAGGCCCCCTTCCCAGTCACCACTATTCAGGATGTAGCTGAGTGAGAAGGAGGCATGGCTGAAGCACTTAGCAGGCAATTGAAAACTAGTATAGAGTCCAGTAGCCCTGAGAACACTGCTTAGTTCTGAGCACGGGGTCTGCCGCTAGTCAGCAGTGAGACTGAGGAGACAGAACTGGCACCTTAAAGCACATTTACTCCCCTTCCTTCACCAGCTGCACTAAGCACAGTTTCACAGCCCCGGGCACAGCACTGGGGTGGGGTAAGTACAGGGCGGGGGCAATAACCCAAAGTTGCTCTTTTGCCTCCTGGTTCTGCGGCTCCCTCAGCCCCCTCTGCTGAAGAGAGACCACAAGAAAAAAACATCCTCCCCTTTTCCTTCCTTCTCCACCTCCTCCTCCGGCACCAGCTGGGTTTCAGAGCCACTTTCCCCACTGCATGGCCGCCACACTCTGCATGGGGTGCAGAGGGACAATGGGGCAGCTGATCCTCAACCCCTCACCCGCTGCACCGGGGGGGGGGGCTGTGCTGCCACCCCTTCCCTTCCCAGCAGAGCCCACCCCGGCTTAGGGAGCCGGGTAGCTGCGGCAGGTGGGAGACCATCCTCCCTGGGGACCCCGACAACTAGCTGATGCTGCCTGCAGCCCCAGAGTGAGCGAGCAGGGTTGGGGATGCGGGAGGGCAGTGCGGAGCCCAGAGCCAGCCTGCAGCCACACACAAGACCCAGCTCCGGACTTTGAGTCCAGAGCCCAGTGCTGGCTGCGTGGAAGGGCGCCACCTGTGGAAAATGTGCTCAGAGGGGAGTGGCCACTACCCCTGCTCTCCCTTAGCTACGCTACTGTGCCAGCTAGAAAAACACCTTTAAAGGAGGCGTCCCTCTCCCTGTCAATGATCTCCCTCCTTCAGTTCAGTGACAGCCTGAATTGTTCCTTATCCCCTATTAAATCATTTCTCAGCCTGAGTCCTTCACCCACATTCCCTAGAGCATTGGGTCACCAGGTGGACGTTTCATTTCCCACCTCAATTTCACACAGAGACACAATTTCCTTGGCACAGATCTGTGAACAGCAAAACCTCCCTGTGTCTCTGGGCTGAGCCAGGGCATTCGATTCCAGTGAACCCTTCTCTCCTGTAATGGCGATGGGCAGACAGAGGGGAGTTGGCACCTGAATCCCTGTCAGGGAGATATTGGCTCAGCTCTTTCTTTCTGTTGCTGTTGTTAGTCTAGGAAACACCAAGGATGGAATACAAGGCTGAGTTCATGCACAACCCCCCTGAAATATTTCAGTGTCCCAGAGAAATCCTGCCCCCTGCTATTGGAACTATGTGCTGGAGATTTGACTAGGAAAGGGACTGTCTGAATTGTCAGAGTGGAGAATGAACAACAATCTACAGCAATGTCGTTAACACAAACACACTCTCATCCTGCTCCAGCCGGAAGAGAAATGGGCAGGAATTCTCGCTGTTCAGCCAAGGACACACTTACACTGATGCTCAGCCATGAGTGTGCTGGGGAAGCTGGTCTGAGCAAACAATTGGAAGTGACAATTCAGTGAGAACAGAATCATCGTATAGAGAGACAAATGTAAGTTAAGTAGTTGTGGCTGAGTTTTTAAGATGATGGGTTAGAAGTCCATTGGGGTCTCCCTGCACACGTTCAAATCCTGCCAAATACGCAAGCACTGTGCTGTTGTTGTTTTTGTATTCTTAGTGCCTGAGCATCCACAGTGTGAACTGGAGCCAGATCTAGTTTCACTCTGTCTACACTTAAAACACTGCTGTAGCACTGCTATAGCTCTCTGGAGCAGACAGTGACTGGAGGGATTTTTCTCATTCCTGTAACAGCTACATTGACAGAGCAGTTCTTCCTTTTCTTCAGCACTATCTAATCAGGGTTTAGGTCACCTTTACTCTATGGTTTGGGGGGGGGGGAGAGGTCACACCCTGAGAGACGTTGCTTTGCCAGTTAAGTGCCCAGTGTACACCAGCTCTTAGATTCCTCTTGGTATTTCAATGCAGGCACTGACCTGGGAGAGGAAAACACCAGATCACAAACACAGAGACTGACTTCCCCACATTTAATCTCGCTGCACTTTCCAGAAAGTCACAAAATTCAATTCATTCTTGCTAGGACAGAGAACAAATAAATGACACTAAGTTTTTGACTTGGTTAAATAAAATTAAGTGTTTAATTAATATAGTAAAACTCTGTACTGATTCCTCTAACTAACAGCAAAGCGTGAAATAGGAACAGAGACAAATCTTGTCACTGATGACTAATTTCGCAAATGATCTTCCCATTATAAATTTCCACGCTGCCCCCCATTGGAGGTCTGGGCATCTCCAGTGTCATTGCTCTGCATTCACCTTCCCCTTAGAATTGTTCTCAGACATTCGACTTACTCTGAAGCATGGGGCACAGGGTCACTTACTGGAGGATTCCCTGCACCTTGAGGTCTTTAAGCCACGATTTGAGGACTTCAATAACTCAGACATATGTCAGGGGTTTGTTACAGAAGTGGGTGGGTGAGATTCTGTGGCCTGCATTGTGCAGGAGGTCAGACTAGATGATCATAATGGTCCCTTCTGACCTTTAGTCTATGAATCTATGAATCTGTTCCCAAATTTGGAAAATTGTGCAGGTCAGAATGTGAATAGTGACCCCGTTTCCTTCCTGCACCTGCTCTACATTGCTCCACAGCACTTCTCCACCTGCAGTCACCCAGGGTTCAGCAGGGGCCCCTGGCAAGGACAGTGAGTGCCTGGCAGTGAGGAAGCTGTAAAAAAATCAACACTCCCCCCAGAAGTACAGAGACTAAGTTCCCCAACTTTAACATCATGACCCCTGTAGAAAGCCACACGTGTCAGTTGTATTTTCACAAGGAGATGCAAAAATCAACTGACATCAATTTTTATGTTGAGTAAATAAAATTGAGGAGCTAGTTATTAACTTCACAGAAATATACTAAAGATCCCTCAACATAACACCTGAAGGTGAAATATGAACAAAGACAAACCTTGTCAGCAAAGGCTCATTTCCCAAACGATCCTCAAAATGTTACTAATTCCCACCCCTCCTCCACAGAAGCTCTGTGCAGTGTCACTGTTCTGCAGGCAGCTTCCCATTAAATGCTGTTGTGGGACACTCCCAGACCTGGAAATGTACCAACGACAGAATTTGAAGAGCAAACCTGGCTCCCTGCACCAGGTGGGAATTGAGTGTTTTGTCTTTGTCACTTATTGTTTGTCAATAGTACAGACACTATGGGAGGGATCATGGCACAGGGGCTGGTGTGGGAGAAAGGATTGTAGATTCTGACCTGCACTCTGGAGAGGAGGTAATAAGTGAAGGGGCATTTTTGACTCCTCCTTTCCTCAGTGTCCCTGGGCTGGAATTCTACATTCCAGAGGGCCAAATGAGGGGGCGATGCCACTTGGTTAATGGAAACCAGGGCTCTAGCTGAGGCTTGAACTCACAACCTCAATATAGCTCCTCTCAGCACAGCCCTATAAGCACCATGCACTAACCCATTGTGACACTGGAGCACCTATTAATAGCTGTTCTCCCAGTTCCCTAGGTTGATAAGGGCGAGGAGTGACCCCAAAACATTCTCAGTGGAGCTGAGAGCCGGTAGCGACAAGTGTTGTACTCGGTGAGGTGGATTCTTCTTGAGGGTTCCAGGCACCATTTGACCCTTTTGTTCTTCCCTGTGTAATAACAGAGCTGACTAAGACTCAGTGTAGAGTCTTGCTGCAGACCAGCAAATCTGAAATCACTGATAACCAGGTCTAAGCATTAGTCCTGCTTTGGGACAGCGTCTCTCATGCAATAAACTTCCGAGTCTGCACTAGCAGTGAGGCTCCCTCACTAACAGCTGAAATCAGGGAGAGCTGAGTGAAGTGCAGGGCCGCAGGGGTGCCTGAACAGGGGGGGGGACAACACCCCAGGACTTTTCAAAATGGGAGGGCTCTGCCTTGCCACTTTGTAATGACCGTAAGGGCGCGGGGGGAAGGAGCAGAGAGCAGTGAGCGGGAGGCAGGGTCTTGGGGAAAGAGGCAGCACAGAAGCAGGGCCTTGGGGAGAAGAGGGGGCAGGGGTGTGGCTGCAAGTGGCAGGGATGGAGCTACTGTTTGGGCTCTGGGTGGCCCTGCTTTTTTGTGAGCCTGTTCTGCTCCTGGTGGAACCACAAGATGTCCCAGAGCAGAGAGGGTGGCCAGCAGAGCGGTGACGGGGGGAACGGCAAGTGGCCGGCAATGTGGCCAGACAGGAGAGGAAGAAAGGGGCTTTCCCCTCAGGAGGTGAGAGGTGAACTCTGGATTTTCATTGACCCAGGACAGCAGTTGTGGGTGAGGTGCAGTGAAGGGAGGGGCACATCCAAAGAGCTTTTGGTATCTGGATTCAAGAGCCTGAGGCAAAAGGCCGCTGCCCAGTGCACTGTGGGTGGGTGTTTTGCTCATAGTGTTGTGTTATGAATCCTCATTGTGGTGTTTTCCCCAGTTTAAACAAGGTGATTTTCCTCCTTTTTATTAAAGTTTCTTTTCTACACTCAGTGCGTGTGAATGGGGAAAGTATCGCCTCTTAGGGGCACCCAGTGGCCAGGGCTAGTTTCCCCAGGTTACTGGGTGGGGGCTTAAGCAGATTGTGTGTTGTATTGTTGAAGAGGAGCCCCAAGCACCCAGATAGGGAATTGTAACTTCAACCTTCAGAGTAAGAGCCAGAGGAGCTGCCAACTGAGCTAGCTAAGCTGCCTAAACATATTAAGCCCTTTCACTGCAAGAGCAAACACCGGGTACTTCTGTGCTTCTCAGCAGCTGGGGAAAAGCCTCTTTGGGGAAATCCTGCCCTCCTCTTGCCCCACACTCAATTGCTCTGTTGCTTTTAATCCTTCCCTTGGAGCTGTCAGCACTTGCTGCCTCTGCTCCAGATGCCCAGAGGAGGAGAGATGTGCTGGGGTCCAGGCTGGAACTCTTCCTCCCTCCTGCCTATCCATGACTATTAAACCTGGGCAAGAGGAAGAGGGTGGCAACTGGGCTGTTGATGTGCTCTCTTTCACGTAAATCAATGTGACTCCTGGCTTATCCCTGCAGAAAGGTGTACCGCATCTGTGTCTGGTGTGAACTCAGATCAGAAGAATTGGAGGATACCTCCTGCCCTCCACTGGTTCCACTATGGAGAGATACCTTCTCTAAACCGACCTCGCTACAAACCTGCACCGGGTAGTGGTCATCATAGAAGAGTTTCCTCTGACAGTTGGGAAAATGAGACCAGCGGTCCTCAGGCCGTCTGACACAATTAAAATCCACCCCCTACACCAAACACTGTGTAGTCCAGAGGAAGGGAGCCAGTTCCTTTCTACACCTTAACTAGGGACCATAAACACTAATCTAGCTGTAACAAGTGCCATGGAGCACTGCAAATGTGAAGAACAAGACTCCAAACCCATCATTCTTCCCTGGCCAGGAGGGCCAGAAAGACAGGCCCTTCCTCCAATCACCCTCTGCCTATCAAGCCACCCTGAAGCTGTTAATGTGCATTTAGTGAATGCACACCATGTCCAAGTCCAGCTTTTCCAAGTCACTGAACATCCTACAATCTCCTCCTGGGCCCTCCGATCCCTCCCACGTTCCACGTGGACACTTTTACAGATGCCCCTTCCCCAGTACTGCTCTCACTCAGCTGTGGAGAGAAGCTTTTGTCCCCAGTCCCTGCCCCCTCAGGCACCATCTCCGAGGGCCACCCTACCTCACTCTCTTCCCACAATATTGGGTCAACCAATAAGTCGCATGGGAAATACAGCTCCCGTCTCTGATTTTAAAAGGTCAGGAGGGCCAACTGGGGCAGAAGTCCATGCTCCATTGTCCTGCTGGGGATCTCAAAATCAGGGATTCACCTTAGGTAAAGGTGCTGCTGCGCTCCCAGAAAACAAGCCACCACGGCACAAAGAAAGACAAAAGGACTGTTAAAGCCAAGAATTGAACCAAGTACCTTGAGATTTTCACTCTAATGCTTGCCTAAATGAGCTATTTTGGCACCTGCATGATGCTATTTTGGCCTGCTGCATCTCTGTCTGGGATGTTTTTGTCAGCCATGGCCATGGCACACAAAAAAAATGTCATTGTGAGTGACCCATGAAGACAAGACTCGCTTTTGCCTGCCTTGCTCAGCTTTACTTGCTTCCTCACCCCATTTCTGCCTTAGTTCTCGGGTTGACCTGGTGGCAGAAGGGTACTGGGGGCCAGTGGTGCGGGAGGAAGTTGAGCTGGACCATGAGCTAAACTAGACCCTGGCAGTGAGAGTCTGGCCACAACTTGCCGCCCCACCCTGTTGTCCCGGCTTCCCCCACTGGACGTCATTTAGGAAGGGAAGTGGGGCTTCTGCCTCCCCTCTCCAATTTTCACATCACAGAGGAGCACAAACAGGAAAACAAATGGCTGCTCCATACTCCTCCCACCGGAGGAACCCGATGCCGTTAGCTGTGGTGAGTAAGGGCTGGTCTACACTAGGAGGGGAAATCGATCTCAGATACGCAACTTCAGCTACGTGAATAGCATATCTGAAGTCAAAGTATCTTACATCGAGTTACCTACCATCCTCACGGCGCAGGATCGATGTCCGCAGCTCCCCCTGTCGACTCTGCTACCGCCATTCGGGTTGGTGGGGTTCCGGAGTCAACAGGAGCTCGTTCGGGGATCGATATATTGTGTCTAGATGAGATGTGATATATCGATCCCCGAGAAATCGATTACTACCCGCCGATAGGGCCAGTAATGAAGACGTAGCCTAAGAAGTGTCTGTTGGCTGACAGGGCCTGTCCTCGAGGAGCTGGAACAGCAGCTGCCGCCTCCCCCTCAGCTCCAGGCTGTGGGAAATGCTCATTGCCTGGCTGCATGGGAGGATGCTGCTCCCTGCTCTGGAGAGCGTCTGTATTGCTCTGTCAACCCCCCGTCTTCACTGAGCCAGTCTGGTAAGGTCTCAAGTGCCCCCTCCGGCCTGGCAGCTGAGAGTCTGTGCAGACATCAGCCCCGTGCCAGCCCCAGAGCCAGCAGCAGCGCCAGCCCCCCTAGCACCACAGGGGCACTCAATGAACTTCCTGTGGGGAAATGGCTCCTTGGCGTCCAGCTACTAGAGGAGAGCCAGGGGAGAGGCGTGTCTGGCTCACCTTGGGGGAGAGAAGAGACCTGATGAGAGCTGATCTTCAGTCTCCCCCGCAATGCTGGTCAGTTCTACTGTCACTGTGATAGTCAGCGTTTCCCTTCAGGGCTGGCCCTAGAGGGGTGCAGGACCTCAGACAAATCCCCCCCTTTCTGCCCTTCCCCCAAGTCCCACCCCTTCCTGCCCTGCATCTTCCTGCTCCATTCCTCTCCTTCCTCTTCCTGCACCCCACTGAACAGCTGCTCACTGGCAGGGGGAGGTGCTGAAGGGGAAGAGCAGGAGCTTGTCCACAAAGCCCGTAGCAGGGGCACAGTTGGCTGCCAGTGGGTGCTAAGCACCCTTTTATCCCCCCTGTGGGTTCTGCAGCCCCGTAGCACCCATACATTCACTGACTCGGCTCCTTTCACACTCTAGAGAGAGGAGCAGGGCTATGGCTGATCTATGGGGCACCAGGTGAGTGGCAGAGACTTCTGGTGCTGAGAGTTTGCCTGACTCCTCAGGGAAACAGTGTGAGGTGGTGTCCCAGGCATCTCTATGAAAGGAGCAGAGCAGGATTTACTTGGGGTGGAAAGAGAATTGAGAGCATCAGTTTGTATAGAGGTATTGCCTGGGTGAGAGGCTGTGAGTAGGATTCAAACCTGCAGAGGGGAATACTATTGGATTTATCATTTGTAACACCTTAACCACTCAGCCATCACAGCTGTGAGCATAATAAGACTTCAATACCACAGAATAAATAATCACAATGAAATGGTAAATAATCACCATGCCCAGACTTGAAGATTTCCAACAGCAAACCTGGCTCCCAAAGCACAGGGGGGATTTGGGGTTTGTTCTCTTTGCTTAGCCATGTGCAGTCGCACAGAGAGCGTGTTTAAAAGTCTCCCCTCCCACAGAGTGGGAATGGGAAATGATTCTCAATTTGAAGCCTGATGTGAATGAGAATGTTTGGACCAAGGGGACAGGGACTGGTCTTTGCTAGAGAAACCACTGTCAAGTTTTAGCAAATTAGGACAAGTCAGCAAATAAAAACAACCTTAGTATCAGTAACTGCTACAGGTTGCAAATTCCTACATGTTGCAGTTTCTGGCACTACATCTGTGAAGCTCTGCTCCCTGACTCTTCTTGGGCCCCTGCTCTCTCCTTAGCTCCGCCCCACTCTGGCCCAAACAGTTGCAGATCACACAGAGGATGGGACTCCCTCATTTGATTGCCTGGCCTGTCAGTCCGGCTAACTTGGAGCTTTGATCTCTCCCCATTGCCCCTGGGGACTGTCAGTCTCAGGGTCCTGATTTCCCATTGGCCCTTCCCCCTTCTCGTCTGACTGGGAACTAGCCAACCAACCCGCCTCCCATCAAGTTTTAGTAAAGGGCCAAGAGCAGCCCCCTTATGCAAACCAGGTCTGTGAGGGTCAGCGATGGCCAGAGAAGGCCACATAAGCTGCTCCCATGATGTAACAGTCAGCACCCAGGGTTCTGAGTCCTGCAATCTGAGTTCAAATCTCAGTAAGACCTTGTGTTGGTTTGCAATAAAGCTCTGGAGCTCAAAGTGCTCCTGTCTCCAGTTGTGCAAGAGCGAGTCTTTTCCCTGCTGCTGGGTGACTCACACCCACTGGAGCCAGGTCTCTGGTCAGGATGGTTGCAATGGGTCGGGACTCTAGAACTTGCCACCCTGACTACTGCTGTCTGCAGTCCTGCAGTTTGATGTGATGGTTGGGATTCTTGCTGTTTCACCTAATGCCCACAAGTTTGGCCCTTGTGCTTCCCGCCACACTTTTCCTCTGGCCCACCTGGCGCTTTAAGAAAGAAGTGCCAGGGCTGGGATTAATAGTCAGGGTTTGGCAGGAGGGAGGAAGAGTCCCAGGCTGGAGCCCCACACACCTTCCCTCCTCTGGGCACCTAGAGCAGAGGCAGCAGAGCTCTTCTGCTGGATACCTCAGCAGAGTAGGTGAGTTCATGTAAATACAGTCTGGTCCCAAAGCCTCCCCCCAACCCTGGTCATCACTAGCTGTCAGGGGAGAGCTCATTCACGCCTTGCTTACAAATCATCATTTTACATTATAAGGTTGGCCAACATTGCCGAAACCAATGCACCAACATTGTTAGCAAAAACAACAGCTGTGTGACGAAAACAGTCTTTGTCTAGACCAGAGGTTGGCAACCTATGGCACGCATGCCAAACATGGCAAGCGAGCCAATTTTTAATGGCACACGGCTGCCTGCTTGGACTCCGCGTGCCATTAAAAATCCTGCCAACGGGGCAAGCTGCGGGGTCTGTGGTCCCATGCTGAAGCACTGGCCTAGTGCAGCAAGCCGCTGGCCCCTCCCCCACCTTCCCTCAGAGCCCTGCCACCACCTGCGCAGCGCTCTGGGGGGCTGGGGCTGCGCACTCTGGCGGGGCAGAGTTTGGCTCCGTGGGGAGGTAAAGATGCTCCCCATTCACCTGGAGCCCTGCTGTCACACGCACAGCGCTCTGAGGGGCGGGGTGGAGCAAGGTTGGGAGCGGGGCGGCAGCAGCGGCAGAGCTCCAGATGAGCGAGGAGCCTCATGGTAAGGGGGCCAGCTCCGGGGCTGGGGGGGTGACTAAGGGGTGGAGGCAGTCAAGGGACAGGGAGCAGGATGGGACGGTGGTATACTGGGGGATGGTTAGGGGCGGGGATCTGTGGAGGGGGCAGTCAGGGATCAGGGGGGTTAGATGGGGCATATGAGTCCCGGGTCTGTTTGGGAGGTGGATAGGGGTCAGGGAAGTCAGGGGACAGGGAGCAAAGAGGGTCCTGGGGGAGCAGTTAGGGTGGGGGGTCTCTGGAGGTGGTGATCAGGGGACAAGGAGCTGGGGGGGGGGTTGAATGAGTCAGGAGATCTGGGGGAACTGCCAGGAGGTGGAGGTGTGGAGAGGAGTTGGGGCAGGCAGGGAGCGGGTGGGGGGGGTTGTATGGGTCCAAAGTTCTGGGGATTCTGTCAGGGGGCGGGGAGCGATTAGATAGGAATGGGAGTCCAGGGGGTCTGTCTGGGTGTGGGGGTGTGGATAAGGGTTGGGGCAGTCAGGGATCAGGTAGGGGGTAGTGTTCTAGGGGAGGCAGTCAGGAGATAAGGGGCAGGGAGGCTTAGATAGGGGGTGGGGTCCCAGGAGGGGGTAGTCGGGACAAGGAACGGGGGAGTTGGGGGTTCTGGGGGTTACAGTCACCCAGCCCTCTGCCCTGAGCCCTGATCCCTCCCCCCGCACACACCCAGGCCCCTGTCCTGAGCCCTGTACCACCCAGCCCTCTATTGACTCCTTGACCCCCCCATGACCCCAGCCCTGACTGACACCCCCACACATACCCAGCCCCCCTACCCTGACACCTGCACCCCCCTCACATGCCCCCAGCCCTCTGCCCTGACTCTTGCAACCCCCACATCCCCTGCCCCACCCACATACCATGCATCCTGCACATCCCCATCCCCACCCTGAGCACCAAACGGGAGCCCCTGCACCCTCACTCACATTCCCACCTGCACCCCTCACATCACATGGGAGCTGCCCAGGTAAGTGGCCCCACAACCAAACCTCCTGCCCCAACCCTGAGCCTCTTCCCTCATTCCAGCTCCCGACCACACCCTTCACCCCCAGACCTGTGCTCGGTCCACTCCCACTCTCAGCTCAGTGCAGAGAGAGGAAGAGAATGGGACAGAACCAGGGAGAAGGTAGGTACCCACTGTATGTGGGCAGGGCCGGGACCCCAGACCAGCACTGGGCTGAGCGGGTCAGGCAGCCGGGATCTCGGCTGGCAGGAGCCGGAGGATGGAACCCCTGAGCAGCAGTGGGCTGAGTCTGGGGTCCTGGCTGCTAGCCCCGCACAGCCTGCTGCCTGTCTGGGGTTCTGGCTGCCAGACCCTTCCCAGCTGGGGTCCCGGCCACAGGCCCCACTCAGCCAACTGCCAGCCTAGGTGAACAGAACCCCAGACCAGCAGCGGGCTGAGTGGGTTGGTGGCATAAGATCAACATTTTAATTTAATTTTAAATGAAGCTTCTTAAACATTTTGAAAACCTTGTTTATTTTACAATAAAACAGTAGTTTAGTTATATAATATATAGACTTGTAGAGAGACCTTCTAAAAAACATTAAAATGTATGACCGGCACGCGAAACCTTAAATTCAATTCAAATTTTCAACCAATGACAACATTGGCAACACTGCATGAAATTAGTTCTCCACTGTGGGGGAGTTGTTGGGGAAATTCAGGGAAGGAGGTTTACAGCCCCCTGGCTGGGTGGTGGGGCATATAGGGAATGCCCGGTTTCACTGAATTAAGTTTCCTACAGCAGCACCTCAGTAGGTTACATCAGAGAGGAGCTGCAGTGTCTAGGCAGTCGGATGCTATTGCCTTTAAGACCCCAGCCCTGGGAAGCCCAGGCTGAGGGGTGCTGCCTGTGGGAGGGAAATAAAAAAGCCCTCTGCTCCCCTCACCCTATTTTTGCAAACACTGGAGTCTCAGCCCCCTGGGGTAACTGTTACCCCTCTGCCCCTGCCTGTGCTGGGGTTTAACCCTCTGGCAGTGCCTCATCCCTGGGCTTAACTCTGGCTCCTTCCCCCCCTCCCTGATTTTGCCCTTCAGCCCCTCTCCTAACTCTGCCTCCAGCTGCTTGACCCCCCGAACAGTCAATTTCCCCCCTGCTCAGACCCTGGCCATCCCCCTCCTCTGATTTGCCCTCCTTTCCCTCCTCTGATTTGCCCTCCTTTGACCCTTTTTAATCCCTGTAAAAAGTAGGAGGTGCTGGGTCCCATTCTTGGTGGGGGGGCTGGGTGCCTGGCCCCTGCCTGCCCAATGCTCAAAGTGCCCCACAATCTTGCAGATGTTTGCCGAGTGCTGCAGGGTCACCTGCAGGGGGAGTGAGACGCGGTTAGGAGGTGAGCAGCCAAGGATGCCTCACCCAACACTGAGATGCAGGCACTTCTGGAGTGGGTTGCACAAGTCAGCAAATTAATTTGAAACAGGAAACGCACTGAAAGGACCGAGGCAGGTGCAGGAGAAAAGCAGAAAAAGCAGGAGCCCTTGATCCCAGCCCTGCCCCTCCCCCATATTTCGATATGACTCCATCCAACAGCTGCCCCCCCCAATTGCAGGGCAGTGCCATGGAGCACACTGAGGCTTGCCTGTTTGCACTGGACAGGTGACATCAGATCCCCAGGTGGAAAGAGATGATGCTAAGGGAGAAGCAGGCAGCAGACAGCCCCCACGACAGAGAAAGAAATGCTAGTGGGTGCTGTGCTGCAAGGAGTGAGGGGGGTTGACAGGGAATGGGAGGATTTCCCCTCACAGTGGGTGCATCTGTCTCTTCCCCCCACAATTCCTTCCCAGCCCTATCCAGGCCCAGGCTAATTCCAGCCTAGCTACCAGGGTTACATTTGGCCTGGATTCCCCAGTTGCTGGTGGCATGGGAGCTGAGGAGCAAGAGCCTCTACTCCCCCTTCCCCTGACACAGTTGCATGGGAACTGACCAAAGGAGCCTGCAGCACTGCTGGCTAGAGGAAACTGAGGCACCAGCCAGTGACAGACACATCATGGATCTCCTCATCCTCATCCTCTTTTCCGTATACAACCTGGGAGGGGGGAGGGGAGAGGGGTTAAACTCAGGGCAGTTGCATAGTCAACCAGAGGATGTTGTGAAAGCCAAGACTATAACAGGGTTCAAAAAAGAACTAGATAAGTTTATGGTGGATAGATCCATCAAGGGCTCTTAGCCAGGGTGGGCAGGGATGGTGCCTGTAGCCTCTGTTTGCCAGAAGCTGGGAATGGGCAACAGGGGATGGATCACTTGATGATTCCCTGCTCTGTTCATTCCCTCTGGGGCACCTGGCACTGGCCACTGTCAGAAGACAGGAGGATACTGGGCTAGATGGACTTTGCGTCTGAACCAGTCTGGCCGTTCTTATGTCTCCCTTGGAGCAGCAGTGACACCCAGTGGGCAGTCAGAGTAATGCACAGAAGGTGTTTTGCTTGGCGCAGCAGTGACACCTCGTGGTGATTCAGGGTAATGCACAGAAGGTGTTTCCCTTGATACAGCAGTGACACCCAGTGGTCAGGTGGTGTAATGCACAGCATGTGTGTGCCTTCTAGGAGCAGTGACACCCACGGACCAATCACGGTAATGCACAGAGTGTGTTTCCCATGAAGTAGCAGTGAAAACCAGTGACCAGCAGGGGTGGCATCAGCTTCTTCCCATTTGGTGGGGGACTGAGTTGGGCTAGACAAAAAGTTTGGGGGCTGTGTCCCTATCACCTGGCCCCACTCTTCACAGGGGCCATGCCTCTTCTCCTTCTCAGTTAAAGGCCAGGCTCCTCTCCTCACCAGGGTTTACAGCAATACAACCTTTATTAAAATAAAATAGTAAACAGGGCTTACTCTAAATAAATAATCTAAATCTGTCCAAGTTTTAGTATTAAATTCAAAATCCTCTTAAATAACCCATCAGAAACCGAAACCTAAATGAAAAATTGAAACCAAAAACAAAGCTTAATTTAAAACCCAAACATTAAGAAAAACTTTGTTTTTAAAAATAAAAACTAACAAATGCCATAAATTAATAATTTCAAAATTTTATCAAAAAAGTGCTACAGCAGGATGATAAAATAATATAAAATAAAAAAGCCCGACCACTAAAACCTCCTATAAAGGAATTGAATATTGAATACCAGCCAAATCTGTATAAAATATGCAGAACTATGTCAAAACCGGTATTGCAGATCAGCCATTCCATCCAGCAAATGGCAATGAAAAGCTCCACTCCAACTAAAAAAAAAATTCCTAAACCAATAAATCAAAACAGTCACAGCCTGCCTAAAAAACACCTACACAGAAGCAAAATTAAACCTGTACCAACATTGGAACAAACGATGTAAATTTCTAATTCTAACTTCTTGTTTCTCCCAGGAGGAAAGTGTTTTGCACCCCAGTGACCAGGCTGTTACTACAGATTTTTTCCGATGCCACCTACTGGTGCGCAGAGGGAATTGACTGAGTGACGTCCCTGCTAATTTAACTACCACCTTGTTCTCTGCCAGCAGCTCCATTGACGAGCTGGGGAGTGACCTGACCATGGCAGCACCCTATTTGCATATTAAAAGCCGGTGAGTACGTTTAGGGTGGGGATCCACATGAGAAGGGATGTGAACAAATTGGAGAGTCCAGCGGCAGGCAACAAAAATGGTTAGGGGGCTGGGGCACATGATTTATGAGGAGAGGCTGAGGGAACTGGGGTTATTTAGTCTGCAGAAGAGAAGAGTGAGGGGAGATTTGATAGCAGCCTTCCTGAAGGGGGGTTCTGAAGAGGATGGAGCTTGATTGTTCTCGGTGGTGGCAGATGACAGAACAAGGAGCAATGGTCTCAAGTTGCAATGGGGGAGGTCTAGGTTGGTTGGATATTAGGAAACACTATTTCACTAGGTGGGTGAAGAAGCATTGGAATGGGTTATCTAGGGAGGTGATGGAACAGCCATCCTTAGAGGTTTTTTAAGGTCAGGCTTGACAAAGCTTTGGCTGGGATGATTTAGTTGGTGTTGGTCCTGCTTTGAGTAGGGGGTTGGACTAGATGACCTCCTGAGATCTCTTCCAACTCCGATATTCTGATTTACAAATGGACCCTGAGCAGTGTTCTCTTTAATTTGTTACTTCCATGTGTGGAATAAAATTTTTTAGGTGTACCAATATGGAGGTGATGTGTGGTGGGGTATGGCTGAGGGGTTTGGACTGTGGGAAGGGGCTCAGGACTGGGGCAGAGGGTTGGTTTGTGGGGGGGGTGAGGGCTCTGGCTGGGGGTGTGAGCACAGGGGGGTTGGGATGAGGGGTTCAGGATACAGGAGGGGACTAAGGGCTGGGTGTAGCCTATAGGACTAACCTGCTTGCTTGCATATATATATATATTTTTTCTTATAGTTTAAGTATTAGGCTTATTGTAATAGGTTTATAGATTTATATTAAAGTAAGTTTGGCTTTAATGCAAGGGACTTACTACAGGCCATATCCTGTATGTTAAGCTAAGGCAAAGTTAGCATATCTGTATTATGACCTTTTACTCAGAAAACAAAGTTGACTTTTATCTTGTTACTTAAATAGATAACTACCCACGCCTGTCTAAGACCTTTACCTAGACCAATTGACAATGCAGAATGGCATTGGGGGAGTTCAGTTTTGTACCCACAGACTTAATAGGTACACCACAAGGGAACTTATATGCGTATGCACGTATCATCAATATGCACAAACATACCACCCTGTGAAGTAAGCGTACCCTAATGTTTTATGGGTGAGGAATGAAATTTGGGCATAGGAGGAAGGATTTCTGGCACTTGTGCCCCACAAAAGAGGTGACCCACCTCTCTAGAGCACTTCACTCTATCATTTTAACTTACTTCCTCCACTTTCTCTCTCTATTCTATCTACTATCAGTAGGGTGTACTTGGTCTTCTTAACCTTTAAGTTTCAAGGGAACTAGGCTAAGCTTGGTTTCCCAAAGTTTTTATTCTTTGTTTATTAGGTTTTGATTTTAAGTTTAACTTAGTCAAGTAAACCTTACGTAACATTAGCTTTTTCTAAGCACTGCATCTTTCACTGAAGAATTGAAAAACCTGAACTGCAAGGCTGGTCCTGTGTCTCCTTCCACCAGGTTATCAGAGAAGGGTGTGAGTATATTAACCAAAACTTTGTTGCATAGAATGCCATATGTATCTTCTGAATAGCAGTAATGCAACTGTAACTTTGTACCTCTGGTTATTTTACCATTTACTTACTATTTCACTGATTTTAATAAAAAGGTCTTTAAGGCTATAATCTGTCTCAGTGTGAGTTTCCTGTCATATCCCCAAGGGTCCTTTGTAAATTCTGCGGAGCCTGATTCGGGATAAGAACTTTCATCTTCTGGTCAAACAGATTGGCAAGCCTAAAACCCATATTAATAATATTAATAATTAATTCATATTAATATTACTAATTAAATTAAATACAATTAAAATTAAACTAATAAATTAAATTTCCACCATATTATCCTAATTAATATTATTAGTATACCCTAAATCAAGCTATATGGGGCAGAGAGTTGGGGTGCAGGGGGATGAGGGCACTGGCTCTGGAGGTGCAGTTCCAGGGTGGGGTTGGAATGAAAGGTTTGGGGTGCAAGAAAGGGCTCAGGGTTAGGGCAGAGAGTTGGGCTGAGGGGGGTGAGGGTTCTGGTTGGGGGTGCGGGTTCTGGAGTGAGGTCAGGGAGGAGGGGATTGAGGTACGAGAGGGGAGTCAGGCTAGGGCAGAGGGTTGTGGTGGGGGAGTGAGGGGTTGGGGTGCAGGCTGCCCCAGGGCTGCAGTGGGGAGAGAGGACTTCTCCCATCCCCCTCTCACCAGAGCAGCTAGGGGCCAGGTGAGAGGCACCTCTCCCCCCCTGCAGGAGCTCCGGTGGGCCTGGGCTGAGGGAGGGGCTCCTCTGGAGGGCCCGGGCTGGGCCAGGCTGGGCCATGGACTCCTCTCTCCCACAGCTCTGGTGTGGCTGGGCTGGGACAGGGGAGGGGCTCCTCTCCCAGCCTGCACTGCCCTGGAGAGCCTGCTGCATGGCCGAGCAGTTACAGGGAACTGAGGTCTTAAACCCAGACAGGTTGAGATCCACTGGTCTAATCTGGAGATGGCTCCTTTCTGAGCTCTCTGCAGTGTCCAGCTCAGAGAGGAGCAGCTAGTAGGAAGGCTCGTGGAGAGGAGCGGCTAGCTGGATGGCTGGTGGAGAGGAGCGGCTAGCTGGATGGCTGGTGGAGAAGAGCAGCCGGTGGTGGAGGCTGCAGCAGAACCCCATGGAGAGGTGTGGCAATCAGCCGTCAACACAAGCAGCAGAACATGTAAAATGCCTCCCCATGCCTCCCCCCGCTTCCAGTCAGGCTGGGAGGTAAAGTCTGCAGATGAACTTCTGAACTCTGGGGCTGCACTGACCAAGGACAGAAACTGTGGGTGGGGTGACTGTTGGTTTGCTGGACTTAAGACCCTGAGGGGAAAAGGACACTGACAAACTTACTTGGGGTGGATCTTTTGCTCATGGTTTTTGTTATGGAGCCTGTTTGTGGCATTTCCCCACATAATGCCACATTGTTTCCCTCCTTTATTAAAAGGCTTTTGCTACACTCAGACTCTGTGCTTGTGAGAGGAGAAGTATTGCCTCTTAGACGCATCCAGGGGGTGGTCTATAATTGTCCCGAGTCAGTGGGTGGAGGCTCACGCTAGTTTTGCATTGTGTTATTGAAACAGAACCCCTAGATACTGACCCCGGTCCTTGTTGCTGTCAATCTGATGGGCAGAAGGGTTCCATTTTGGGGGGCTCGCCCGTGATCCCTGGGTCAGTATCCCTGTCAAGCACCTGTTGAGTGATCCACTACATTGGGAAACTATCGTGTTTCTATTTTGAGGAAATGACTGTTTGTATAATGGCTAATATGTCAGGTTTGTTGGGCCCTGGCTCAACAGCCTCTAGCTCAGGAGCCGCAGTAGTATGTTCAGGTTATTTGCTGGTGAAGAGGAGTTTGAAGCCTGGTTAGAGCACACCATTGAAATGCCGCAGGAGTGGGCTGGACCCGATGCAGATGCCCAATGCAGAAAAGCACAGATGTCTACTAGAGAGCCCTATGGGCCCAGCATTAGATGTGATTTGCACCCTGAAGCTCATTGACCCTGGGGTCAGTGTGAAAGACTGCCTAGAGGCTCTTGATCACACCTTTGGGAGCATAGAGGGCTCTGAAGACAGCTACTGTAAGTTCCTTAATTCTCAGTAGCTAAGGGGTGAGAAAGCTTCTGCCTATATACAGAGGCCGGAGAGATTGCTTCCGAGAGCTGTCATGAGGTGAGCAGTGACTGCTGAGCAGATGGATGAGAAAAGACTGGCTCAAATTGTAAGAGGAACTCAGTATCAGAACCAGATTCTACTTCATCTCCAGCTAAGGGAACAACAGTAACATTCCCCAAGCTGATAAAAGAGGTCAGAGAGGAGGAAGAAAGGCAGGCTGCCAGTGGATTTTAGGAAGCCCAAACATCATAGCCAGCTAGTACAAGACCACTGCAAATGGCCAGTGTACTGATGGTGAGCACCAGAGAGGAACTTGCCTAACAAATGCAGGTTCTGACAGAACTGATAGCTGAACTGCAAAGCATCATTGACCGAGCTAAGACTTCCAGGAATAAGGAGCCTCAGGCTGTTGCAATGCAGAAGTCAGTATCTAGAGCCACCATCCCACGCAGGCAAAGGGAGAAAGGACAATTCTTCTGCTACCAATGTGGTCAGGATGGGTACAGTGCGGCCAAGTGGCATAATGAAGAAAATCCCTCCTTAGTGTATGGAAAGCTGAGGATTAGTTGGGAAAGATCCAGTAACTGTCAGAGGGTCTGGGGATGGGGACAGGCCTGCATGATTTGAAGATTCTCCCAGAAAAGACTGTTCAGCTGGGATTCCCTCCGGACTGATAGGGCCTCAAGCAGAGGTCATGGTGAGGATTGAAGGGGCGGAGTGTAAAGCCGTGCTTGACACTGGATCTCAAGTAACTATTATATTTCAGTCATTCTACCAACAGATGCTTAGGCACCTGCCTATACAGCCACTGACCGGCCTTGGTCAATGTGACCTCATCATGGATGAATACCTCTACCAAGGGTATGTCATAGCGCACCTGGAATTCCCCGAGGAGGTTGCTGGGGTAAGCGAAGAGGTAGACACAGCTGCCCTAATATGCCCTGACCCTAAAGGGACCTCTGATGTGTCTGTGCCGATAGGGACCGATTCCAGTTTCTTCAAGGTATTTGCGGATTATTGCAGATGATGGCTGGGGACCAGTATGTGAAAACCTCTGAATAATCTTATCTCGGGATACCAGCAAGAACAAATCTAAGACTAAGAATAAGGCGAGATCCCCAAAGCCTCCTATGCAGAAACACTATGGTCCCTTTAAATCATTTGGGACAAGACGGGATGAGAGATGTGAAAGGGCTTTTCGGGAAATCATGATTTGCCTGATTCATGTGCCAGTCCTAGTCCTTGCTGACCCAAACAAACCATTTATCCTGCATGCTGATGCCAGTTTGGAGGGTCTGGGAGCAGTCCTGTACCAGGAAGTGGGTGGCAAACGTAAACCTGTAGCCTTTGCCAGCTGAGGACTGTCTGATAGGAAGACTCACTATCCCATCCACAAGCTGGAGTTCTTGGCCTTGAAATGGGCCATCACTGAGAAATTTCGAGACTACTTATATGGTGCTTAGTTTCAAATATGGACAGACAACAGACAACAATCCACTGACTTACATGTTAACAAGTGCTAAGCTGGATGCTGCAGGGCAGAGATGGGTGGCCACTTTTGCTAGCTGTGACTTCAGCATTCAATACCAAGGAGATGGTATAATACAGAGTGTGATTTGTCGGAACCACAAATTCTTGGCTGAGGAGAGGATGTAAGCGGGGTCAGTTTGAACTCTTCCCTGACATCTGTTGGTGATCTGTTGTAAAGGACTTTTGGGGCTGATGTAATTTGCATGGTCACATCCACCCTGCATTGCATGATTGCTTGTCCAAACCATCACTTTGGCTGCTGTGGGATCCCAGTCTCTTTGTTATTAGGGCAGGAGTAATAAAGTGTAGTTATACTGGTTATATGAATCAAGGAAAGTAGAACGGTACTTGGCATTTCATGACTGAGGGACTAACCCTAACCTAAATCACTCTTGCTAGGCAAGACACATGGGTCCTAAAGCATAATGAAATAAAAAAGATAGAATGTAGCTAGTTTTATCTGATTGTATGGGTTTTTTTAAAGAATCCTAAGCATTGAATTCCTTTAATCTCTTCTTAGTGTATAAATAGAGTTAATTTTGATTCTATTAGGTATGAGCTAAAGTTAACTATAAGTTGTTTTTTTCATGTATCTAAGGCTGTGATCAAGTGTATTAATGTTTTTGGTCTTAAAATGAAAACCTTGTCTGTGTCTCTGAGACCTTGAGGTAAAAATATTAGTCCAGTTACATCTTTTCTATGCCACAGAGCTATGTTCACTGATGCTTGGTTCAAGTCTTAAACATATTTTTGGTAACTGGCTCTGTTCTCATATACCCACTGAGAAATGCAAAAATATAGTTATCTGTAAAACTGTTGGGGCTGGGATGTGGCATTCAGCCACAGTTTTACACTCAATTTTGCAGATTAACTTCTAGACTTTAGGGGGCTAAGTAACTTGGGGGGCAAACGAGAACGTTTCAAGCATCACTTCCCATGCTTTTTTCCTTATCTCTCAGCACAGTTATGCTCCTTTTACCTGTCAATACAAAAAAGGAAATCTAAGGTTAAAGCATATTACCAAGTACTACTACAAAAATTCTCACATTCAAAAAATTTTGTCTTTACATACCAGATACAGGAAAGACAGACCACTTAAACTAATAAAAACAAATGTCTGTTCCTTCCCCATTCTCTGGCGGACACCAGACACACCCCCTGCTCTCCAGCAGTCTCTGCCACTGAGGGACAACTTCCCTGACTCTCAACAGACCCCCACCACTGCCTCCCAGGGGCTCCAGCCACCGAGAGGCATCCCCGATGCTCCTGAGGCACAGCGACCGCTGAAAGATGCCCTCACCGCCACCAGCCATGAGCCAGAAAGCAGCCGGGAGGGCCCCAGCACCCCACGAGATGGCTGCTCAGCCCCAGACACCAACCAAAGGGACCCTATGACTCGACCTGATGTCTGCCTAGCTGGACCACCCGACCCCACCTCCCCCGGGGAGAGCAAACCAGCTGGAGAAACCTCTGGTGCCATTGGGACCCCCGCTCCACAGGGGACTGATGAGAACTCATTTACCTGAAATACACTCTTACTGCAGACGTGCTCATTTGCCCCATCTGCGAGCCACCCCAATGCTTTCATCTCCTCGGAGGGGTCACCAGGCATATGAAGAGGTACCACAACGAATCCATCACCTTCAACTATGCCCTCTGCAGCCTGCTCTTCGAATCCCGGAAGAGGTGTAAAGCACACCAGGTCAGCTGCAAGAAAGCCCATGCAGCAGCAGCTCCGGTTCCGGCTCCCAGCCCTCCAGTGCCCCTGCCTGCTACTCCTGTGTCGTGAGGAAACAGGGCGGCCCTGCAAGCTGCTGCCCAGAAGCCCACACCAGTCCCCGGGCCGGTGGACCAGGGCCCCTCTGTCGGGACAGCACATACCACAGCGGGAAAAGTCAACCGAGCCCCTGCCAGCAGGTGACCTGTTGCATCTTCCTAGGTGACCCAGAAGCTCTCTGAGCTGAGACGTCTCAGTGCCTCCTAGACACCAAACCAGTGTGACCCCATCCCAAGAAGGATCCGTGCCCCACCGTGCGTGGCCACCCGAGATTCTGCCTCCGGCAGAACCGACACCGTCCCTCAGACCACACATCGCAAGAAAAGTCAACGCGACTCTTCATCCTTCACTGCGAACCTCACCTGCCAGGGGAAAGGCCACCACACCCTAGACCGCCCCACACACTTCTACCGTCAGAGGAACCAGCGCCTTCCTGATACCCCACATAGCCTTCATCCTGAGAGGATCCGCCGTGGCAAAGGTGCCCCTCAATAAGGCGGAAAACGCTATCCGGCAGCTGGTCAAGAAATGGATGTCCCTGCCCCAGAGAGCCAGCAACGAACTCGTGTACATCACGCACAGGAACGGCGGCGCCAACGTCCCCCGCATGAGAGACTTCTGTGACATTGTGGTCATCACGCACGCCTTCCACCTCCTGTCCTTCCCAGATGCCAAGGTGAAGAACATTGACATGGCAGCCCAGCGCAGCAAATCGGCAGAGCTCCCTCCAACCAGGATGTAGCTACCTTCATGAGCGGCTCCCTGGACGGCAAATTTGCCCAGGACAGAGACGATAGTTTCTTGTCATTGCAGAAGATCAGCTGTTGGCATCCACTCTGGACACTTGATGCCTCTTATTACCTGCCAAGTGAGGGCAGGCGAGTGCACATGCAGCCAGCACTGTTTCAAGACATTCCCGCAGATCCGGTGACCGGCACCTCAGCGAACTCCAAGCATCTGAGGGGAATTACTTTGCAGCAGAGGCAAAACAAGCAGCAGGTCCAATGCTGGCTGGCACCTGGGCTGGCAGACAAGAGCTTTGGGTCTGAAGGAATAGCGCTTGCATACACTTTCTTGTCTTCCTCTAAGAGTTAGCAGGGTGAATTTCTTAGTCACAGCTCAGTGGGTGGGTTTATGCAAATTCTGGACTCTGAGACTTGGAGCTGGGGTGCACAACTTTCAGGGTGCATGCACCACCTCAGCAACTAACCTTTGCTACCTCACTGCAGAACACCCCACCCAGAGCAGCCTTTTACTCATCAGCACCAAACCGTACCAGGACACACATGTAGCTGCTTAAACCTAGGGCCCACAACTTCAGCATAAACAACAATTCAAATACATTCAAACTTGCCTCTGTCTTGACACGCCAGCAAGGCACTCAACCCGACCACAACACAAACATCCATCCTTACCTCCCACACAGTGCTGGCATTTGGGACCCATACTCCTTCATGCTGAGTACTTGCCAGGCGAGGGCAAACCTCTCAGGCCTCAAATGCCAGATACACTTATTTCTGTCCTTGATCCAAAATAAACAGGAAAATACACTTGATTACTCCTGCCCCAAGAACAAAGAGACTGGGGATCCCACAGCAGCTGAAATGACCGTTTGGACAAGCACTCCTATTATGCAATCCAGAGTGGGTGTAACCATGCAAATGAAATCAGCCCCAAAAGACCTTTATAACACATCACCAACAGATGGCAGGGGAGAGTTCATACCGACCCTGCTTAAACTAGATGGTGTGGCAAAAATTCAAAAACACTGAACGTTAAATCTCACCAAACCAGGATCAATCTATTCTCATCATCATATCCACACGTCAGACTCCACACCTGAACGTAGCCGTCATAGGAACAACATATCCTCCTACCTCAGGGCCTGTATGTTGACTGGTTAACCTTTTACCCACAGTCGGGGCTATTGCAGATTATGTGTTCCTCATGCCACCCAATCTTAACCCAACTTCGCACCTCCTCGGTAATCTGTACGTTATTTCCTGATCATCAGAAACTTTGACACCTAAATACTGTACCATAGATTTTTATTCTCTTTTTTTGAACATCATCTTAATAAAATGTTGATATTTCTTTGAGATCCAGGCTCCCGTTCCTCTGCGAGGGGTGTGTGTGTTTGCTCCGGGTTTTAGTTTGCTAACACAGCAAGGGGGCCGATTGAGCCAGACGGATCCAAGTCTGAACCTCATCCCCCACACACTGTAGGCTTAACTGAAAACAGTTTAAGAAGTGCTCCCGTCTCCGGCACTCAACTACCCAGCTCCCAATGGGGTCCAAACCCCAAACAGATCCTTTTTACCCTGTCTAAGCTGTAAAATCCTATTTACCGGGGCAGCTGCCTAGCAGCTGGTGCATCTGCCTGCCAGCACGAGAGCTTGTAAGGCGCTAATCCAAATAGTGGCAGCTGGGTGGTGGGAGGGGTGAAGAGCCAGCAAAGTGGTGCAGCGGACACAAGCTAAGTTGGTAACCCAGAGGTCAATGGGCCAAAGCCATTCCATGCTACATGAGCACTTGTCTCTTTTCCCTCTGGGCCTTCAAGCAATCAAAACTCTCTGGCTTGTCACCCCAGCTCTGTCTGCCATGCGCCTGGGCAGCAGCAGGACTGCCTCAGGAGAGCATCTCCCACCCTAATTTTGTGAGGCCATTATCTCTTGTAGTGGAAAGAAAATAGAATTGTGGTTGGACTTTTGCTATTCCTGTTCAGGGAGTCAATGGCTGTGAGGCAGGGGAAGTGTTCTTTCTTCTGCACTGATGCTGCAATTTTTTGTTGTGCCCTTTCTCCTCTGCTTCAAGGCAGGCAGGCAGGCTTGGTGGCTTGAGGAGGTAAGTCAAGCCTGGTTTCTTTTGGCAGACACCTGGTTGAGAACTGGTGCTGTACGGTTCTGTCTTAACTGACCAGGCCTAATGTCTGTTTTCTCATCTCATACTTTGGAAGCCTTTATTTACCCCTTTCCACTGCAAAAACTGATTATTTAGTCCTACTCTTTCTTTCCAAGCTGCTAACCAGTTACTTATCCATGAGAGGGCCCAAGCGTTCTGGAGTAGCTCGTGACTGCGAGTGGCAACCTCAGGGCAGACTGTTGAGAAGCAGGGCACAATCCCCAAACTGGTTGTGTGTTCTAGACTTACATTTCACCAAGTGTCAGATTAGGAATGACATCCCTTTTATGACTTTTTAAACCAAACTTGCTATTTTTGCATCATTTAAGCGTTCTATGCAGAGGACTAGAAATGTTTTTATTAACCTGTATGTTAGATCATTTTAACATTAGCTGGAATCAAAATGTTAAATTAGTTCTTATGACTTTAATAACTGATACTTCCTCTATCTCAGGACTAGCTATTAAATTGATTTTTTGACTGGGGAGATGGAATAGCAACTTCCTCCATCCACTGCACACATCAGCTTGTTATTGTGGCATTGAAACTCCAGGAGCGGTGGACCTCCCTATGGGGATAATGTCATGGTTAAAGAGCAGCAAAGAAAAGTGGTGTTGTTTGTGTTCCCGTTTGGTATGTACTGAGTATGGTTTTCAGTCATTTGTGACTCTTTCTTCAGTTATTAGTAACATCTTATTATTAGGCTTCTGAGTTGACAGGCTGCTCTTGCAGGTTTTACTTTGTCG
Organism: Gopherus evgoodei; assembly: GCF_007399415.2. NCBI lineage: Eukaryota > Metazoa > Chordata > Testudines > Testudinidae > Gopherus > Gopherus evgoodei. The sequence goes on along the minus strand of NW_022060067.1, from coordinate 1,909,066 downwards.
TTGTTTGTAGGTCAAACAACTGCTTTCTTAGGCCTGGTCTACACTACGCCTTTAAACCGAATTTAGCAGCATTAAACCGAATTAACCCTGCACCAGTCCACACAACGAAGCCCTTTATATTGATATAAAGGGCTCTTTAAACCAATCTCTGTACTCCTCCCCGACGAGGGGAGTAGTGCTGAAATCGGTATTGCCATGTCGGATTAGAGTTAGTATGGCCACAATTCGACAGTATTGGCTTCCGGGTGGTATTCCACAGTGCACCCTTGTGACCGCTCTGGAAAGCAATCTGAACTCGGATGCACTGGCCAGGTAGACAGGAAAAGCCCCGCAAACTTTTGAATTTCATTTCTTGTTTGCCCGGTGTGGAGCTCTGATCAGCACGGATTGCGATGCAGTCCCAAAACCAAAAAGAGCTCCAGCATAGACCGTACAGGAGATACTGGATCTGATCGCTGTATGGGGAGACAAATCTGTTCTATCAGAGCTCCATTACAGAAGACAAAATGACAAAGCATTTGAAAAAATCTCCAGGCTACGATAGACAGAGGCCACAGCAGGGACTCAGCACAGTGCTGCATGACAAGTGTAACGGAAAGCCAAAGAATCAATTGGACGCTCATGGAGGGAGGGAGGGGGTACTAAGGACTCCAGCTATCCCACAGTCCCAGCAGTCTTCGAAAAGCATTTGCATTCTTGACTGAGCTCCCAATGCCTGAAGGGTCAAAAACATTTTCCCAGGGGATTTCTGGGTGTATGTTGTCAATTTACAACCTTCTCCTCCCCCACCCCACCCCCAAAAGAAAAAGGAAAAAAATAATTTCTCGCCTATTTTTCAATGTCATCCTATGTCCACTGCATGCTGCTGGTAGACAGGGTGCTGCAGAGCTGACTACCAGTCTCCCCTTCCTGGTGGCAGATGGTGAAAAGTGGTGGATAGTCATTGCTATCATCAGCTGGTGAGTGCTCCTGGCTGGCCTTGGTGAGGTTGGCCAGCGGTTCCTGGATAAAAATGGGAATGATTCCCAGTTGTTCCTGGCAGATGGTACAAAAGGCTTGGTAATGGTCCTCATAATAGCAGCTGGAGACTGAGCTCCATCAGACCCCCTCCCTTTCATGTCTATAGAAGATTCTGTACTCCCTGGACTATCATAGCAGCCCTCCTCTCCCCCCAACCCTTTAATGTCCTGCCTGGACTATGATAGCAGATGGAGCCTGCCTCCCCCTCATTTTATCTCACTAAAAACTCAGTGTTTCTTATTACTTCATCACACAAATGGGGGAACACTGCCACTGTAGCCCAGGAGGGTTAGGGGAGGAGGGAAGCCTCAAGTGGGGTGTTTGCACAGGCAGTTTCTAGAATGGCTTGCAGCTCATCATTTCCACAGGATCTCTGGGGCTCTGAACCCGTGCAGCTGTTCTTTCTGGTTCTCTAGTACACTTGCCCCATATTCTTGGCAGGACTGACTCTATTTTTAGACAAAAAATAAAGAAGGGAATGACCAGGGGCATCATTCCGATTTTAATCTATGCATTCCCAGCCAAGTTCAGCAAGGCCAGCCTGGAGCACCCATGACAACAGTAGACAGTACAAAAGGATTGATAACCATCATTACTAACTTCTAATGGTGCAAAATGACTGATAATCATCATTGCATTACCAACTTACAACAGCAGATAGTGCAATAGGGATGGTAACCATCTCTGCTACCTTGCAAAAGCAAATGAATGCTGCTGTGTAGCACTGCAGTACCGTGTCTGTCAGCAGCATCCAGTACACATACGGTGATAGTGACAAGGCAAAACAGGCTCCATGGTTGCCATGCTATGGAGTCTGCCAGGGCAATCCAGGGAAAAAGGGCACAAAATGATTGTCTGCTGTTGCTTTCATGGATGAAGGATTGAGTGACGATATCAATCCCAGAATCAGCTACAACACTGTTTTTGCCCCATCATGCCTTGGAATCTCAACCCACAATTCCAATGGGTGAGGGAAACTGCAGAAACTATGGAATAGCTATGGGATAGCTACCCACAGTGCAATGCTCCGGAAATTGACGCTAGCCTTGGTACATGGACACACACTGCCAAATTAATGTGCTTAGCGTAGCCGCCTGCACTTGACTTTATACAATGTTTTACAAAATTGGTTTCTGTAAAATCGGAATAATCTCGTCGTGTAGACATACCCTTAGTCTATTCTGTGTAGGTTCTTAAACCGCTCTCCTTAGTCTACCTTCCAGAATTAATTGCATGATTTGGATCATTCTTTCCCTCATCTCCCCACAGAAAAGAAATTTTCCATCCCTTTCCCGTTGGGAAAATGCCATCGTTTTAACTTAGGAAACAGTCTCTGTAAATGTTTTGCCCAGATGAGGGATAGTTCATAGGAGCAGATAAGGAGGACTGTTGTGGCCCTTTGAGTCACATTCCTAGCATTTAAGACTGGAAGGAACCAGCCGATCACCTCGGAGGGACTGGGGTGCACCAATGTCTGAGCCCTACCATGGCAAGGAATTGATTTGATGCCATTGACCATACGTTTGAGGTAGTTCTGCAGGAAAGGAGCAGAAAAGTAACTTATTGCCTTTTGGCAGCAGAAGGTGCATTATGATTGATAGCTATCATTGTCATACCTTTAGGTGCTCTTTTAGTCAATCTCGGTGAGGTCAGTTGGGGCACCTGGGCAAACATGGGAGTGACTCAGCCAGGTCATTCCCATCTTCTGTCAAGCACCCAGGAGATGATGATGACCAGCAGTCATACTGCACCGTCTTCTGGTGAGCAACCAGGAGATGACAATGGCTAGCAGTTGTACTACTAGCCTAAGATGTAAAAGCTAGATGGGTTAAAACAAGAAATTGACCTGATTTGTTCTGTGAAATCAATGGCCTGCTAAACCCAGGTTTTGAGTTCAATCCTTGAGTGGACCATTCTGTGTGACAGTTGTTTGTGTTTCTCCTTGATGCAAAGCAACCCAATTTGTTGATTTTAATTCCTTGTAAGCCATGCTATCAGTCGCCCCTCCCTCCATCAGAGCAGTGGCAGACAATTTTTTCGTGCCTTTTTTCAGCGCAGAATCAGAAGCTGAAAAAGCAAAACCAGACAAGGAGGCGACAGCAGTGCGGTGACGAGAGTGATGAGGACATAGACATGGTCATAGACTTCTCACAAAGTACGGGCCTGGCAATGTGCCCTGGCAATGTGCACATCATGCTGATGAGCTCTGCACGGTCACCTGTGCTGATCAACTCTCCATGCTGGCCAAACAGGAAATGAAATTCAAAAGTTCGCGGGCCTTTTCCTGTCTACCTGGCCAGTGCATCTGAGTTGAGAGCGCTGTCCAGAGCGGTCACAATGGAGCACTCTGGGTTAGCTCCCGGAGGCCAATACCATTGAATTGCACTCACACTACCCTAAATTCGACCTAGCAAGGCCGATTTCAGTGCTAATCCCCTAGTTGGAAGTGGAGTAAAGAAATCGATTTAAAGAGCCCTTTAAGTTGAAAAAAGGGCTTCGTCGTGTGGATGGGTCCAGCGTTAAATCGAGGTAACGCTTTTAAATTAATCCTAAAGTCATAGTGTAGACCAGGCCTCAGAGGGATTTTATAGCTACTGGCTGGCTGGGTGTCCAAAAAAGGGAGCTACTCGCCCCCACCCCCTTCCATTTATCACACTTGGTAACTATTAAATAGAAGCACAGAATCATAGATTGAATTGCTGAATCTCCTGCAGGCCTTCCTAACGGCACAGCAGGGCTGCTCTTGGTTCTGTACAATGTTGTTTTGTTTAGCAGTGACTGTGAAGGCACTTCCAGCCATTTGGCAGTGGGAACTCTGGTATTAAGTGGACACCCTATCCTGGCTGTGTATGGCTGTATTGCTTGTAGATTTATATATTCTGTATTGATGTTACCAAATGGAGTATTTTGTAGCTGTCTGCTATAATTTCTTTAACTTGTATGAAATATGAATATGCTCCCTCAGACTTAACCACCTGCCTTTCACACACGCCCTGCCCCTCACTCTCTGGGGTTGGAACAAGCCAGCGACATATGTGTCCATTGGCTTTTTTTTATTTAATTACTTCTTATTGTTAAATTATTTATAAATGTTTTTTAAATTTCATTGCACTGCATTTTCTTCCTGCCACTGTCACCTGGCAGCTAAGGGATGTGAGATTCTCCTCCAATGCATTTCTGCCCACGGAAAAAGAAGAAAAATCACACTTCAGCACCTTTGGAAATAAAAACAACCTGGAAACAAAGCAGCTGTCTCCTCAGTGTGAAGTTTGTGTCTCTTTTGGTGCAGTTGATGTGTGTGCAGCATGTGTGGTGGACAGGGGCACAGTGTGCTCCCATGGGAATTCACCACCCTTGGTGCAGGATTTGACTTATTCCTGGAGTGAATGTAGCACTGTGGAGTGTCAGGCACAGGCTGCATGACCCCCTCCATTTATCCTTGGTGCAGATACAGCCCACACAGCACTAGTGCAACCTCCTCTCCCGCTGCCCTCCACCATCATCTGCACAGCCCACCTATCAGGGCAGGAGAGAAATGTTGCTCCATGGATCCTGGTTCTCAGATGGGACTGCCCTGGGATGGGGGTGTGTGGTTGCATCCATTAGGTCACCAGACTGAGCCTTCTAATATCCTTCGTGATTGTTCCCAAGATCCAGGACTTTGTGCTCAAACATCTCCCAGCTTCCTTGGTGAAAATAAGGCCAAGGTTTCCTTGCAATATATAGGAAGAAAGTAGATTTTCACCCCAGATAGGACTCAAACCCACAATCTCTGGCTTCGGAAGCCAATGCCTTATCCATTAGGGCCCTGATGTACAGCTGTTGAAGAGATGGAAATTCCCTCTCAGAAATGCACATTCCTCATATTTGCTTTGACACCAAATAGCTCCTTTATGTGCCTTACAGAAATGTCTGCAGCCCCTGGCAGTGAGGCTACTGGGCAGGTTGCTGACACAGATGAGCACCACCTTTCAGTCAGCCATCTTTAGAGAAGAACCCCATCCTAGAGTCACCCCTCCCTCCTTCAGCACATCCACATCTGTGGCTCTGAGCGGCAGTAGGATGATTAGGGGGCAAATCCGGGGCTGGAAGGTGGGTAAGGTTGGCCTGTAAGGAGTAACCAGGTGGGGCAGACACAGGGGGAGGCTGTGAGCTGCTGGTCGGTTGCTGGGATCAGAGCTCTAGATCAAAGCTGCACAACGACCTGACACCCAGGGTTATAGGACAGATATAGTGACCCCCTTACTGGCCTTGGGGAACCCCAGACCCTTGTTACTAAGGGCATTGAGGAGTCTCTGTCCATTAATAACTTCTGGGAGCTCCCCAGCAGGCTGTGGGCGTCAGCCACCTCCTGCCTCACAGGTTAGACTCTTGGTGCTGTGCCAGCTTCTCCCTCGCTTGAGGGCCCAGTGTAGGAAGAAGGAAGCCTGGTGCTGGCAGAAAGGGGTTTTGATCGACCTCTGTGTTATGGGCACAGCACACAGACGCTGTGTCACTCTGCTGGCTTCTCTTCAGCAGCACCTAGCGGCCCTGGCTCCAGGCTAGTGCCTTGCGAGCTCTGGCACTGGCAGGAAGTGCTGCAGGGTGCTGGGCAGCGGCCCTGGCAAACAGCTGCTGGTAGGTGTCTCTGTGGTATCATGGGTCAGTGAGTACAGCTGTTAATGGAAAGGAGGAAGGGTTATGCTCCCCCAGGGATGCCACTGAAGGCTCCTCGTGGGCTCCTCAGGGTCTGCTGGGAGCCATGATGTTCCCCTTTTGCCGCCTCGAAGGCTCCCTCCTGGACACAGTGGGTTCACCTGCTGTCTACAAGAGTGTGGGGGCCGCGCTGCAAAAGCCCATCTCCCGGCAGCCATGCTGGAGGCTCGGGCTTAATCCTCAAGGCCGAGCACAAAACCTTCAGCCGGGAACGTTTCGCTCCTTCCCGCCTCCGCCCAAGGAGCAAGGGAGAAGTGGATGAGAGACGCCGGCTCAAAGAGCCTCCCTCCCACTTCCCTGTAGGCTGTGCAAAGCCCTTGACCTGCCTCATGCCTCGTCAGGAAAGCGTGGCCATGCTGCCCAAGCCTGAGTCACATCCGCAGCCTGGCCCACCTCAGGTGATGGAGCGCAGAGCCACACGAGTCAATGGCAGGTCGAGTCGGGAGCCTCGGCTCTTTCCCCTGACAGCCACACAGGGCTGCCTAGCATCCCGAGAGTCTCCCTTGTGTTCTCCTGCAGCAGCCGCCTGCCGGTGTGGATGGGAAGAGGGAACAAGGAAGCACTGTGGCCTCATTGCGGGACAGGAGGCCCTCACCCTGCCCAGGCCTGCCTCTTGCCTTCAGCCCTGGCAGCCAGAGGTGCCGGGGAGCTCCCTGGCAGGCAGTCGCCTCAGCCAGGAAATAAGGAAAATGCGATGAATAAAGAAGTCAGGAAATAACAAGGAAATGAAGAGGTTTGTCAAACGGGTTTCTGCCCGATTTACCATCTTCTCAGCTACCGCTCAAAGTTAAAGAACTAAAGTCAACCTATTGGCATAAGTACAGATGGTTAGATGGGAATTAAAAGGAGCTCCTGTCGCAAGTGTTAGGTGCCTGCAAGCAGCATGCAGACCGTTTAAAAACACTGCAATTAGAGGCTCAGATGAAACATTTGCCCTAAATCAGAAACGACAATAGGAGGACCAGCAGAACGCCACTCTAGGTAAACGTCGGAGTAATGGAGGCAGTTAGAGGCAAAAAGTCATCCCTCAAAATTTGGTAATCAAATCCTAGTGAGGATAATAGGAAGGTGCATAAACTCTGGCCTGTTAAGTGTCAAAGTGTAACAAGTCAGGCCAAGGAAGAATCTGAGAAGCAATATGTTAAAGACAGAAAAGCTAAGCATAAATCCAGTAAATGCGAGTCCTGGTCTGTCCCTGCAGAAACGTGAACCCGCTCTGTGGCTGGAGTGAGCTCCTCTAAGCTGACCTCACTACAGACCTGTGCCAGGTAGTGCTCATTGTAAAAATGTTTCCTCTGACGGTTGGAAAAATGGGACCAGCGGTCCTCAGGCCGGCTGACACAATTAAAATCCTCCCGCCAACAACAAACATCATGCAGTCCAGAGGAAGGGAGCCTATAATTTTCCCTCTCATGCATTTACTGGGGACCATACACACTAATATAGCAGTAACCAGTGCCACAGAGCACAAAGTCTACCAGTAATGCCCTCTCTGGTCGGAGCTCCACCACCTTCTGTACTCGCACCACAAATGTGAAAAACAAGACTCCAGCCCCATCATTCTTCCCTGGCCAGGAGGCCCTTCCTCCAATCACCCTCTGCCTATTGACCTACCCTAGAGTTGTTAATGTGCATTTCCTGAACACCCACCATGTCCAAGTCCAAGTCCAAGTCCAACTGCTCCAAGGCACTGAACCTCAAGCACCTCCTCCTGGGCCCCCAAATCCCTTCCCCCTTCTCACAGCAATTTTCACAGACGCTCCTTCCCTGCTACTGCACTTGCTCAGCTGCACAGAGGAGTTTTCATCCCCAATCCCTGCCTGTCACTGCCCAGCAGCCCTCTGGCACCATTCCTGAGGGTCACCTTGCCTTGCTCTCTTCCTGCCATGTTGGGAAAGACAGCTCTCATCGTTATAGATTCATAGATTCATAGATTCGAAGGTCAGAAGGGACCAATGTGATCATCTAGCCGACCCCCTGCACAAAGCAGGCCACAGAACCCTGCCCATCCACTTCTATAACAAACCCCTAACCTATGCCTGAGTTATTGAAGTCTTCAAATTGTGGTTTGAAGACCTAAAGCTGCAGAGAATGCACCAGCAAGTGACCCATGCCCCACGCTGCAGGGGAAGGTGAAAAACCTCCAGGGCCTCTGCCAATCTGCCCTGGAGGAAAATTCCCTCCCGACCCCAAATATGGCGATCAGCTAAACCCTGAGCATGTGGGCAAGACTCACCAGCCAGCACTCAGAAAAGAATTCTCTGCAGTAACTCAGATCCCATCCCATCCAACATCCCATCACCGCCCACATGGCATACTTATCTGCTGATAATCAAAGATCAATTGCCAAAATTAGGCTCTCCCATCATACCATCCCTTCCATAAACTTATCAAGCTTAATCTTAAAGCCAGATGTGTCTTTTGCCCCCACTACTCCCCTTGGAAAGATGTTCCAGAACTTCAGTCTTCTAATGGTTAGAAACCTTCGTCTAATTTCAAGTCTAAACTTCCTAGTGTCCAGTTTATACCCATTCATTCTTGTATCTACATTGGTACTAAGTTTAGGTAATTCCTCTCCCTCCCTAATATTAATCCCTCTGATATATTTATAAAGAGCAAGCAAATCCCCCCTCAGCCTTCTTTTGGCTAGACTAAACAAGCCAAGCTCTTTGAGTTTCCTTTCATGAGGCAGGTTTTCCATTCCTCGGATCATCCTAGTAACCCGTCTCTGAACCTGTTCCAGTTTGAATTCATCCTTCTTAAACATGGGAGACTAGAACTGCACACAGTATTCCAAGTGGGGTCTCACCAGCGCCTTATATAATGGTACTAACACCTCCTTATCTTTGCTGGAAATACCTCGCCTGATGCATCCTAAAACCACATTAGCTTTTTTCATGGCCATATCATATTGGCGGCTCATAGTCATCCTGTGATCTACCAATACCCCAAGGTCCTTCTCCTCCTCTGTTGCTTCCAACTGATGCATCTCCAATGTATATCTAAAATTCTTATTATTAATCCCTAAGTGCATGACCTTGCACTTTTCACTATTAAATTTCATCCTATTATTATTACTCCAGTTTACAAGGTAATCCAGATCTTCCTGTATGATATCCCGGTCCTTCTCAATGTTAGCAATACCCCCCAGCTTCGTGTCATCCACAAACTTTATTAGCACATTCCCGCTTTTTGTGCCAAAGTCGGTAATAAAAAGGTTAAATAAGATTAGTCCCAGAACCGATCCTTGAGGAACTCCACTAGTAAGCTCCTTCCAGCCTGACAGTTCACCCTTCAGTACGACCTGTTGTAGTCTCCCAGTTCCTTATCCACCTTTCAGTTCTCATATTGATCCCCATCTTTTCCAATTTGACTAATAATTCCGCATGTGGAACCGTGTCAAATGCCTTACTGAAATCGAGGTAAATTAGGTCTACCGCATTTCCTTTGTCTAAATAATCTGTCACCTTCTCAAAGACGGAGATCAGGTTGGTTTGGCACGATCTGCCTTTAGTAAAACCATGTTGTACTTTGTCCCAATTACCATTGACCTCAATGTCCTTAACTATTTTCTCCTTCAAAATTTTTTCCAAGAACTTACATACTACAGATGTCAAACTAACAGGTCTATAGTTACGTGGATCACTCTTTCTCCCTTTCTTAAAGATAGGAACTACGTTAGCAATTCTCCAGTCATATGGTACAACCCCTGAGTTTATCGATTCATTAAAAATTCTCTCTAACAGGCTTGCAATTTCATGCACCAGTTCCTTTAATATTCTCCGATGAAGATTGTCCGGGCCCTCTGATTTTGTCCAATTAAGTTGTTCAAGTATAGCTTCTACCTCAGATGTGGTAATATCCACCTCCATATCCTCATTCCCGTTTGTCATCCTTCCATTACCCCTAAGCTCCCCATTAGCCTTATTAAAGACTGAGGCAAAGAACTTATTTAGGTATTGGGCCATGCCTGGGTTATCCTTAACCTCCTTTCCATTCTCAGTGTGTAGCGGTCCCACTTCTTCTTTCTTTGTTTTCTTCTTATTTATATGGCTATAGAACCTTTTACTATTGGTTTTAATTCCCTTTGCAAGGTTCAACTCTACTTGGCTTTTAGCCTTTCTCACTTTATCCCTACGTCTTCTGACCTCACTAAGGTAGCTTTCCTTGCTAATCCCACCCTTCTTCCACTCCTTGCAGGCTTTCTGCTTTTTCTTAATCACCTCTCTGAGATGCTTGCTCATCCAGTTTGGTCTACAAATCCTGCCTATGGTTTGTTTCCCCTTTCTTGGGATGCAGGCATCTGATAGTTTCTGCAGCTGTGACTTAAAGTAATTCCAGGCCTCTTCCGCATTTAGATCCACAAGTTCTTCAGTCGAATCCACTTCCCTAACTAATTTCCTTAATTCCTTAAAGTTAGCCCTTTTGAAATAAAAAACCCTAGTCCCAGATCTATTTTTGTTTATCCTTCCATCTAGTTTGAACTGAATTAGCTCATGATCACTCGAACCAAGGCTGTCCCCTACAATCATTTCTTCTATGAGGTCCTCACTGCTCACCAAAACCAAATCTAAAATGGCATCCCCTCTTGTTGGTTCTTCAACTACTTGGTGAAGGAATAAATCAGCTATCACATCCAGAAAAATCTGATCCCTACTATTCTTGCTAGCATTTGTACTCCAGTCTATATCTGGGAAGTTAAAGTCTCCCATGATCACACATTTCCCATTAGTGTTTACTTCCTTAAAAACATTAAAGAAGTCTCTATTCATATCCAAATCAGATCCCGGCGGTCTGTAGCACACCCCAAGCACTATCTCAGGGGAGGCTCTAGTAGCTTTCTTTCCCAGTGTGACTTTTGCCCAGACAGACTCTGTCTTGTCCATTCCATCACTTCTTATTTCTTTACAGTTAACCTCCTCATTGACGTACAATGCTGCTCCACCACCTTTGCCTTTATTTCTATCTTTCCTAAACAGCACAGAGCCTTCAATACCTGTACTCCAGTCATGACTACTATTCCACCACGTTTCTTTTATCCCTATCATATCTGGTTTCACTTCCTGCACCAGTAGCTCTAGTTCCTCCATTTTGTTCCCTAGGCTCCTCGCATTAGTGTACAGACATCTTAATTTTTGCCGTTTGGCTTCACTCACATTCTGTACCCTGTTAGGCACGGACATTCTACCACCAACATCACCTGTTAGTCTTTTATCTACACTACCCTTCCTCCTTATGCCAATTCTTCTGTCCACGGCTGTATCCCCTCTTACTTTGTTTACTTCCCTCTCAAGGTTAAATTCTGGCGTGGAGATCTCCCGAACATCTCCCAACCATCTCCCCCAAATTTCTAGTTTAAAGCTCTCTTAATCAGGTCGGCAAGCCTCCATCCTAGAAGTCTATTTCCCTCCTTGCTCAGGTGAAGTCCATCCCGAGAGAACAGTCTTCTGTCTGTAAATGCTTCCCAATGGCCGTACATCCCAAAGACCTCCTTATAGCACCACTGCCTGAGCCATCTGTTGATTGCCATAATCTTGTCACACCTTTGTCGCCCTTCTCTAGGAACCGGCAGAATCCCACTGAAGATCACCTGAGCCTCGATTTCCTTAAGCGTCTTACCCAGTCTGGCATAGTCTCCCTTGATACATTCCAGAGAGTATCTAGCCGTATCATTCGCTCCCACATGAAGGACAATCAACGGATTCTTCCCTGCTCCCGCCAGTATCCTTTTCAGCCTCAGGTCCACATCCTGTATCTTAGCACCCGGCATACAGCACACCCTTCTGTTCTCCCGATCAGCTCTAGTTACAGGCCTGTCTATTCTTCTCAGTAAGGAGTCCCCAATAACGTAGACCTGCCTTTTCCTGGTGACAGTGCGCTTCTCCGGTCTCTCTCCCGCACCCACTGGCTGCAAGTCCTCTCGATTCCTATTCCCCCTTGCAATCCGCCTGGGGCTTATATTTGGTGTTGCCTCCATTGACTCCTACCCTCCTCTTGCAGGACTATCAGCTCTTCTCTTTTTCCTTGCCCTCTCTCCTTCAGCGACCACCTGCTGTGGCCCTTCTTCATTTTCCAACTCTGCAAACCTGTTCCTGTGTTCTATTTCTCCTTCACTGGCCCGTCTTTTCCTCTACCTGGTTCTCTTAGTCACATGCTTCCACCATCCACTTTCCTCCCCCAGCAGTCTCTCCTCTGAATTCTTTGGTCCTGCTTCCATCTGCACATCTGAGCTTATCTCTTCAGCCCCCTCGTGTCTGTGCTCCATTGTCTGCTCAAACCCCCTTCTGAACTCAACCAGAGTTTGCACCTGCATCTCCAGTCCTTGGATCTTCTATTCCATCAGCTCTATCAGGCGGCACTTCATGCAGACAAAGCTCTTTTCAGGCTCCCCTCCAGGATCATGTACATGCCACAGCTTCCACATCTAGTTATCCTCATTGTGTCTTTCACTGCTGCCTCTGTATCAGTCATGGCCTTCCCACCTGACGCCTGGTAGTCAACACAACACAAGCCCCCAGCAGGCACCAGACCACCACCCTATCCCTTGAGTTGCTTGTCTGTTCCTCTGTCTTAGTCTCCCCTGCAACCTCCTCCTGGAAACTCCCCTGTTTACAGCTCTGTTTGCTGGCTTCTGTGCTGCTGCCTGACTGGCTGGCTCCTTATATAGGACCCCTAATCAGGGCTCTGCTGCAGAAGCCCATTCGTTGTTTTCCTAATGCAGAGCCCAAGATCAGAGATTCACCTTCAGTGCTATCCAGAAGGGAGGCAAGTCAGGCAATTTGCCCCAGGCCCTGCAGGGGGCCCATGAGAATACAGTATTGCAACTTTTTTTTAATGCAAAGGGCCCCCAAAATTGCTTTGTCTTTGATCACTTTGGGGGCAGGTACCACTGTGCTGCCAGAGAACAAGCTGTCACTGCACAAAGAGAATGAAAGAACTTGCCAAAGCCTAGGATTGAACTAGGGACCATTAGCTCTTCAGTCTAATGCTCTCCTAACTGAGCTACTTTGGCAGCTGTATGGGGTGTTTTTTGGCCTATTGATTCTCTGTCCAGGATGTTCTTGCAGCAGTTGCACACAAAAAGGACATCATCTTGAGCGGCACATGAAGACAAGACTCGCTTTTGCCTGCCTTGCTCGACTTGACTTGCTTCCTCACTCTGTTCCTGCCCTAGTGCCCAGGTTTACCTGGTGGTGGAAAGGGACTGGGGGCCACTGGCGCAGGGAGAAAGTTGAGCTGGACTCTGAGCTAGACTAGACCCTGGCAGTGAGAGTCTGGCCACCACTTGCGGCCCCACCCTGTTGTCCCGGCTTCCCTCACTGGACGTCATTTTGGGAAAGAAGTGGGACATCTGCCTCCTCTCCCCGATTTTCACTCTGCAGAGGAGTGCAAACAGGAAAATGAACGGCTGCTCCACACCCCCTCCGGAGGAACCCGACACCATTAGCTGTGGTGAGTTAGAAGTGGCTGTTGACTGGCAGGGCCTGTCCCCAAGCAGCTGGAACAGCAGCTGACACCTCCCCCTTGGCTCCAGGCTGTGGGAAATGCTCATTGCCTGGCTGCATGGGCGGATGCTGCTCCGTGCTCTGGAGAGCGTCTGTATTGCTCTGTCAACCCCCCGTCTTCACTGAGCCAGTCTGGTAAGGTCTCAAGTGCCTCCTCCGGCCTGGCAGCTGAGAGTCTGTGCAGACATCAACCTCCTGCCAGCCCCACAGGCAGCAGCAGCGCCAGCCCCCCCAGCACCACAGGGGCACTCAATGCACTTCCTGTGGGGAAATGGCTCCTTAGTGTCCAGCTGCTAGAGTGAGAGCCAGGGGAGAGGAGTGTCTGGCTCACCTTGGGGGAGAGAAGAGACCTGATGAGTGTGGATCTCCCTCTGTCTCCCCCGCAATGCTGGTCAGTTTTATTGTCACTGTGATAGTCAGCGTTTCCCTTCAAGGCCGGCCCTAGAGGGATCTGGGGTTTGGGACAAATCCCCCCTTTCCTCCCCAGGCCCTGCCCCCACTCCACCCCTTCTCTCAAGCCCCCACCCTTGTCCCATCTATTCCCAGCTTGCATCATTCCTCTCCCTCTCCCACCTCTTCCCGTCCCTGCTCCTCCCCCTCCCCACCCAGTGCCTCCTGCATCCCACTGAACAGCTGATCACTGGCAAGTGGGAAGTGCTGAAGGGGAAGAGGAGGAGCTTTTCGGCAAGGCCTGTATTAGGGGGGAGCTGGCTGCCAGTGGGTGCTGAGAACCTATTTTTTCTCTGTTGGTTCTGCAGCCCCATAGCTCCCATGGAGTCGCTGACTTGGCTCCTTTCGCACTCTAGAGAGAGGAGCAGAACCAGGGCTATGGCTGATCTATGGGGCACCATGTGAGTGGCAGAGGCTTCAGGTGCTGAGAGTTTGCCTGATCCCTCAGGGACACAGTGTGACGTGGTGTCCCAGGGATCTCTATGAAAGGAGCAGAACAGGATTTACTTGGGGTGGGGAGAGAATTGAAAGTGTCTCAGTGCGTTGTACAGAGATATTGCCTGGGTTAGAGACTGGTTAAAACGCAGGCCTCACTGTGAGCAGGATTCGAACCTGCACAGGGGAACCCTATTGGATTTCAACTCTAATGCCTTAACCACTCAGGCATCAGTGCAAAAATGCCCCCATGCCAGAGAAACTGGTAAAGAATCACAATGTCCAGCCTTGAAGTCATCTGAACTACAGAATTCCCACAGCAAACCTGGCTCCCAAAGCGCAGGGGGGATTTGGGTTTGTTCTCTTTGCTTAGCCATGTGCAGTCTCATAGAGAGATTACTAGTTAAATTGGAAAAGATGGGGATCAATATGAAAATTGAAAGGTGCATAAGGAACTGGTTAAAGGGGAGACTACAACCGGTAGTGCTGAAGGGTGAACTGTCAGGCTGGAAGGAGGTTACTAGTGGAGTTCCTCAAGGATCGGTTTTGGGACCAATCTTATTTAACCTTTTTATTATTGACCTTGGCACAAAAAACGGGAATGTGCTAATAAAGTTTGCGGATGACACGAAGCTGGGGGGTATTGCTAACATGGAGAAGGACCAGGATATCATACAGGAAGATCTGGATGACCTTGTAAACTGGAGTAATAGTAATAGGATGAAATTTAATAGTGAAAAGTGCAAGGTCATGCACTTAGGGATTAATAATAAGAATTTTAGATATACATTGCGGACGCATCAGTTGGAAGCAACAGAGGAGGAGAAGGACCTTGGAGTATTGGTTGATCACAGGTTGACTATGAGCTGCCAGTGTGATATGGCCGTTAAAAAAGCTAATGCGGTTTTAGGATGCATCAGGTGAGGTATTTCCAGCAAAGATAAGGAGGTGTTAGTACCGTTATATAAGGCACTAGTGAGACCTCATCTGGAATACTGTGTGCAGTTCTGGCCTCCCATGTTTAAGAAGGATGAATTCAAACTGGAACAGATTCAGAGACGGGCTATTAGGATGATCCGAGGAATGGAAAACCTGTCATATGAAAGGAGACTCAAAGAGCTTGGCTTGTTTAGTCTTGCCAAAAGAAGACTTGGGGGGATATGCTTGCTCTTTATAAATATATCAGAGAGATTAATATTAGGGAGGGAGAGGAATTATTTAAACTTAGTACCAATGTAGATACAAGAACAAATGGGTATAAACTGGACACTAGGAAGTTTAGACTTGAAATTAGACGAAGGTTTCTAACCATTAGAGGAGTGAAGTTCTGGAACAGCTTTCCAAGGGGAGTAGTGGGGGCAAAAGACATATCTGGCTTTAAGACTAAGCTTGATAAGTTTATGGAAGGGATGGTATGATGGGATAGCTTAATTTTGGCAATTGATCTTTGATTATCAGCAGATAAGTATGTCATGTGGGCGGTGATGGGATGTTGGATGGGATGGGATCTGAGTTACTGCAGCGAATTCTTTCCTGCTGGCTGGTGAGTCTTGCCCGCATGCTTAGGGTTTAGCTGATCGCCATATTTGGGATCGGGAAGGAATTTTCCTCCAGGGCAGATTGGCAGAGGCCCTGGAGGTTTTTCACCTTCCCCTGCAGCATGCGGCATGGGTCACTTGCTGGTGCATTCTCTGCAGCTTGAGGTCTTCAAAACACAATTTGAAGACTTCAATAACTTGGACATAGGTTAGGGGTTTGTTATAGAAGTGGATGGGTAGGGTTCTGTGGCCTGCTTTGTGTGGGAGGTCAGACTAGATGATCACATTGGTCCCTTCTGACCTTAAAGTCTATGAGTCTATGAGAGCGCTTTTAAAAGTCTCCCCTCCCACAGAGCGGAAATGGGAAATGATTCTCAACTTGAAACTTGATGTGAATGAGGATGTTTGGACCACAGGGCCAGGGACTGATCTTTGCTAGAGAAACCAGTGACACATGGAACCAGGCTAAGGAAAATGTCTCCTGGAGTCAGTAACTGGATAAGCAGCAGTATTGTTCAGAGAAATGTCTCACAAGAAGAGTCAGCACATTAGTGGTTCGGTAGCAGAAGTCACAGCTACAGCAGAGGAGGTCTAGCTTTGGTTTGTGGCCAACAAAGGGATGAGTTTTATTGTCTCAAAATTTCAGAAGAAAAATTCAGACCCAAACTGTGTGTGGTGGGGGTTTCTCTGGTTTAGTTTGTTTTTCTCATTTTCTCTTGATCATTTTTCTGGGAAAACTATTTGGACAAGGCAAGGAAGAGTCAGAACAATTACAAATCTCCATGGGAGTGAGGGAGTCTCTCAGCGCCGCGGGAGAGGGTAGGAGATTTTCATGGAGGGGAGTTGAGGAGATAAATGAGAAACTTTTGCACTAGTAGAGGAAGCGGCTTGGCAGGTTCATTTTTACCAAGTGAACCCCCCCACACACACATACATTGCTCCCCTGCTGCTGCTGCCCCAGCTCAAAGCCCACTGTCACCCCCAGCATGTGACCTACAGCTTCCCACTGACAAAGCCCTTATTTATCAGAGACATAATCCCCTCTTCTTCCCCTTCTCCCAGATGAGCCCTCCCCCCACAGAGCCCAGGACAACCCCGACCCAGCCATACTGGGAGGTTGAGCTTAACCTTCAAGACCGAGCGCAAAACCCTCAGCCGGGCACGTTTCGCTCCCTTCTCACCTCGGCCCAAGCGACAAGGGAGAAACGGATGAGACACGCCGGCTGGAAGACGCCTCCCTCCCACTTCTCTATAGCCTTCTGTGATGTTATTAATATGAACTGGGACCGTAGAGATCATTGTTGCCACCACTGTTATATATGTGCAGCAAATATTGTGCAAAGGTTGGCGTGTGAGGTGTCTATGACAAAGTTATGATTTGCTGGTTATAATTATGCTGGCTGTTTGTGTGTCCCATTTTTGTATTTGAAGTTCTGAATATGGGCTATGTATTGTATCTCAAATGTATTTGATTCCAAGTGGGCTCAGTGTCGTCAGCCCCCAACTCCTTCAGGAGTCCATAGCAAAGAGACCCCCCCCACTGTCCTGGACTCCCTGGGAGGTGCCTCCCCCCCCCGCCCAATGGAGCACCAAGGATTAAAGTGGCAGCATCTGTGTCAGTGGGGTTCAGTGGCTCAGGCAAGACGCCTGAGCTGAGGACCTGCCCCCATAGCACTGCTCAAGGGCCTGGGCCTGGGGTGTTCACAGCCCCCTCCTCACCCCTCCCTGAGCCCAGCCTGGCTCCTCACCTGGAACAAAGCAGAACTCCATCATCCATGCTGCTGTCCAAATCCCAGGCGCAGCTGCTGTTCCATGGGGAGTGGGCCCAGCTGCTGGGGCTGGGAGAGGGATCCTCCACCTCCTGCTTTGGGAAGGCTGGAAGGTCCACACTGACCGGGCAGGGTGATGCCTCCTGCTGGAAATTGGGGCTGGGCTTCTTGGCCCACTGCTGCCCACACAACAAGCCCCAGAGCCACGCTGCCCAGTTCTGTTCCTGGTCTGGGTCCTGCCTGCCCAGCTGCATCCTGTCCCAGCTCCATTTTGACCTGGCCAGTGCCACTCCCACCTCAGCGCTTGCGCTGGGAGCAGGTTTCCTCTTCCAGAAGGCTGGGCACTTCCACCTCCTGGCCCGGCTGGGAGCTCCTTCCCCGCCAGTGGGGATGGAGGGGCCGCTCCGCTCCTGGGGAAGATGGCAGCTGCTTCTCTCAGGCTCTGGGGCCACCTGCAGAGCCTTCTTCCTGAACATCCTCAGGAGCCTGGCCATCCTGGAACCAAGCGGGGAGCAGGCGTGAGTCTGGGGTCAAGGCACCCTCTCACTAACCAGCCTGTTTGGTCCCTCCCCATCCCTGCTCCATCCAGAGCATCTCCTCCTCCCCCCACAGGGGTGCAGGGAGTGCAAGCTACACTCACTGGCAGGAGTTCATTGCATGATCTGCTCCCCCTCAACCTTCCCCCTCGTCATCCCTGGGGCTGCAAGAACCGGGGAGTCTTGTCCTTTTTGAGCACTGGGGACAGTCACAAAGACCATCGGTCACTTTGGACAAGCAGCTCCCTCCTGCCAGCCCAGGACACACTCACACCTCCTCCCTCCCAACCCCCGCCCGGGCTACAGAAGGAACAGAACCCAGGAGTCCAGACTTCTCCTGGGAAACCATTCCCCACTTCAAAGTCCCTAGACATAGCAAGGCCAGGGCCGCCTCGTTTCCCATTGATTTCCATGCTCAGCACCTCCCCGGGTCTGCCCCAGCTCAGAGACTCTCAGTCTGGGCAACAGTTTCTCAGAAGGGAAGGGCTGGGAGCCCCATTGCTGGGACCTTGCCAAACACACAGGAGACGGCTCTGGAGAAGCCCCTTCCCAGTCTGAGAGTGAGGGGCTCCTGGGGGCTGTTTGCAAATCCAATCTCCTTTGGGAGAGATCCTCTCCCCCTCTTTCTGCCTCTCCCCAGACAGACAGCGGATGCCACCAAGGAACCCTAATGCCACTCACTTGCTCTGGTGACTGATCGAAGGATGGAGGATGTTCAGTGTCATCCCTCATCCTTCTCCTCACTCTCCAAGCCCAAGGCAGGCTGGAGAGGGTGGTGGTGACCTGAGGAGTTACCCTGCCCAGCCAGCAGGCAGGGTGATGACACTGGGTGATTGGCTGGCTGGGAAAACAAGAGTCTGTCTTATTGCCAGGGGAAGGAGAAATTTGGACAGCAGCAGGGGGTGCAGAACATCACCCTAGTGCGGGGGTGACAGCGTCTCCGGGATCCTGAAATCCAAGCACTTTACACACCTTCCTGGAGCCTCCCCCTGGGCTGTCAGAACTGTGACTCCAATCCTACTGATGAGAAACAGGCCTGGGAAAGGGAAGCTACTGACTCAGGGTCACACGAAGTGTCAGAAGTATAGATGGGACCCAGAAGTCCTTCTTTCCAGGCCCCTTCGCTAACCACTACTGCACAATCCTTCCCACAGCTGGCAATTACAAGCAGGTCCTCATGGCCGCTTCCCTTGCCTTTGAGAGGGCGTGTGCTCCGCTGGAGTCACCGGACCAGGGGATTGGGAGTGAGGACTCCTGAGTTCCATTGCTGGGGATTTCATACTTTCTCTCTATTGGAAAGTGCTGGGAGAATCCCCCAGCCATAGCTGCTGTGACAGTGCTAAGCAGCATCTGACCATTCAAGGACGGAGCGCACTGCCCAGGAAGAGGAGTGTTTGGCTCAGCTCAGTCTAGAGAGAGGGGCCCAGCCATGGAGTTTGGCTCAAGGAGACCAATTCTCCAATTTGTTAAAGGTGTTTTGAATTCCAATCCTTTGCTCATTTGCAAATTTTAGAAGCATGCTCTCCAGTCCATTTTCCAAATCAGTAACGAAAATATTGAATAGTACCGGACCCCGGACTGATCCCTGCTGGACCCAACAGGTACACCCTCTTTGTTGGATAGCCAAACATGGAGAAGGGCTCTTGGAGTCTTGGTTTTCAACCAGCTCTGCACCCACATCACACTGAATGCGTTCAGACCGCATTTCACTCATTTGCTTGTGAGACTGTCCTATGGGACTGTGTCAAAAGCCTTAGGGTATGGCTACACTTTGAAGTGTGATTGTGGTCAGAGCGGCAGCGCTGGGAGAGAGCTCTCCCAGCACTGCATGTAAACCACATCCTTTACGTGTGTAGCTTGCAGCCCTGGAAGCCGCTCTCCCAGCGCTGCGGCACTGATTACACTGAGGCTTTACAGCGCTGTATCTTGCAGCACTCAGGGGAGTGTTTTTTCACACCCCTGAGTGCAAAAGTTGAATTTGAGACACTGAATGACCTAAATAAAGTGCTCTCACATGAGCTCCAGACCAACAACAGTGCACAGGAATTATTCAGCAAGTATCTGAGAACTGCAGTGTTAGAGAGAATCATGAACTGCTCAGAGACAATTAATGCAGAGAAGCAGGAAAATTTGTCAAACATATAAGTGGTTATGACTTATTTACTTGGTTTTAAAAGAGAACAAGGACCTGAGTCTCCTCCCTGTCAATAACCCCCTGCTCAGCCAATCAGGGTACAGACTGAGGACGGGAGGCTAGGGGTTCTCACCAGAGAGTCCAAATGATGGCCCAGGTCACCGGTGAGGATCACTGTCCAAGCACTATTTCAGCCCCACATTTTTGAGTGGACTTCCCACAGTGGGAGCTGCCGAGCACTCCCCTGCAACACACACACACACACACACACACACACACACACACACACACACACACACACACACACACACACACACACACACACACACACACACACACACACCTCCTGGTGTTGGCAGGGGAACAGGGGAAAGGGCAAAAGAAGCAAGATTCAAAGAGAAAAGAGGAAGGGATAGATGGAGGAAAAGGTGAAACAAAAAGGACAAACCCTAATGTCCCGAGTGATTTTAAGGGGCAAAATCCCAGATGCAGAATAAAATTCGGCCTCCTTAAGCTCGTGTTTTCCATGCCTAGAATTCAATTTTCATCAGATGGATTAGACTGAACATGTTTCCAACCTCGATGAGGCTCTTACCTTCTAAACAGGGATGGCTGTTTTCTAGTAAAATCAGGAAAAGGGAAGGGGAAGGCTCGAAAGAAGTTCCTCCTGACACTCATGAACCCGAATACTCTCTCAGTCCTCAAAGAGAGACCTGGAGAAGGAGACTTGCTGAAGCAAAGCCACAGGGGTCTCTGAGGTTTCCCCGGCCCCTTTCCCCTGTCCTGCCTAGCTGATATCAGCATCTCTCTGTGAGGTCACCACCTTCCCACCACCTTTGACCAATAGTCTGAGGTCCTGAAAAAGGCCTTTGTGAATGTCACTGCCACACCCCTCCCTTGCTGTGCTAATGTCCTGCCCCTAGCCAGACACTTTGGAGGTTTGAGCTACTCCCTGTTCATCAACCCAGTCAAGGAGCTTTCGTTCTAGGAAGCAAGCTGGCTAGACAGGAAAACATCAGATGCTGCTCCCAATGCTACACTCAGTTTTTCAGAAATTGGTCAACTTTATGGCCAGAAGAGACCATAAGAGCATGTAATCTGACCCCCTGCATAACAGAGGCCTCCTGTATGACACAAGAGCTACTTTTGGGGCAAACACATTCCAGAAAGGCATCTAGTCTTCATTAAGTGACATCAGGAGATGACTAATCCATCACTTTCCTTGGTAGCTTGTTCCTGTAGTGAATCATCCTTGCTGTTGAATATTTGTGTCTTAGTTGTAATATGAATTTGTCTCTTTTCACCATCCAGCCATTGGGTCTTGTTATGCCTTTCTCTTCTAGATTAAAGAGCCCTTTCATACCCAACCTTTTCTCTCCATTAAGGCACTTAAACACTTCAATGAAGTCACCTTTCAATCTTCTTTTGATAAGCGAAACAGGTTGAGCTCGTTCAATAGCTCACTAGAAGGCATTTTTCTCCAGCCTTCAGAACATTTGTTGGCTCTTTAGTCATCAGAGCTTGAGGAACTCAGAAGGTCCTCATGGAAACCACAACCTAGCAGGATATCCTCAGGCGAAAGAGAGAAAATATATGCACCGAGTGTGGAAAAACCTTCTCTTTCAGCTCAACCCTTTCTGTACATCAGAGAATCCACACAGCCCTTAAGCTCTGGTTTTGCCCTCTCCCAACTGGGGTAGGGCTCAGGCTTTGTCTCTCCTGCCTCTGCTCAGTGTGGAGAACATAACGGCCATACCAGGTCAGACCAAAGGTTCATCTAGCCCAATATCTGTCTGCCAACAGTAGCCAATGCCAGGTGCCCCAGAGGGAGTGAACCTAATAGGCAATGATCAAGTGATCTCTCTCCTGCCATCCATCTGTATCCTCTGACAAACAGAGGCTAGGGACACCATTTCTTACCCATCCTGGCTAATAGCCATTTATGGACTTAACCTCCATGAATTTATCCAGTTCTCTTTTAAATGCTTTTATAATCCTAGCCTTCACAACCTCCTCAGGTAAGGAGTTCCACAAGTTGACTGTGTGCTGAATGAAGAAGAACTTCCTTTTATTCGTTTTAAACCTGCTGTGCATTAATTTCATTTGGTGGCCCCTAGTTCTTATATTATGGGAATAAGTAAATAACTTTTCCTTATCCATTTTCTCAACATCACTCATGATTTTATATACCTCTATCATATCCCCCCTTAGTCTCCTCTTTTCCAAGCTGAAGAGGCCTAGCCTCTTTAATCTTTCCTCATATGGGACCCTCTCCAAACCCCTAATCATTTTAGTTGCCCTTTTCTGAACCTTTTCTAGTGCTAGAATATCTTTTTTAAGGAGAGGAGACCACATCTGTACACTGTATTCGAGATGTGGGGGTACCATGGTTTTATATAAGGGCAATAATATATTCTCAGTCTTATTTTCTATCCCCTTTTTAATGATTCCTAACATCCTGTTTGCTTTTTTGACCGCCTCTGCACACTGCGTGGACATCTTCAGAGAACTATCCACGATGACTCCAAGATCTTTTTCCTGACTCGTTTTAGCTAAATTAGCCCCTATCATATTGTATGTATAGTTGGGGTTATTTTTTCCAATGTGCACTACTTTACATTTATCCACATTAAATATCATTTGCCATTTTGTTGCCCAATCACTTAGTTCTGTGAAATCTTTTTGAAGTTCTTCACAATCTGCTTTGTTCTTAACTATCTTGAGTAGTTTAGTATCATCTGCAAACTTTGCCATCTCACTGTTGACCCCTTTCTCCAGATCATTTATGAATAAATTGAATAGTATTGGTCCTCGGACTGACTATTGGGGAACACCACTAGTTACCCCTCTCCATTCTGAGAATTTACCATTAATTCCTACCCTTTGTTCCCTGTCTTTTAACCAGTTCTTAATCAATGAAAGCACCTTTCCTTTTATCCCATGACAGCTTAATTTATGTAAGAGCCTTTGATGAAGGACCTTGTCAAAGGCTTTCTGGAAATCTAAGTATACTATGTCCACTGGATCCCCCTTGTCCACATGTTTGTTGACCCCTTCAAAGAACTCTAATAGATTAGTAAGACACGATTTCCCTTTACAGAAACCATGTTGACTATTGCTCAACAGTTTATGTTTTTCTATGTGTCTGACAATTTTATTCTTAACTATTGTTTCGACTCATTTGCCCGGTACCGACATTAGACTTACCGGTCTGTAATTGCCGGGATCACCTCTAGAGCCCTTTTTAAATATTGGCATTACATTCGCTAACTTCCAGTCATTGGGCACCGAAGCCAATTAAAAGGACAGGTTACAAACCTTAGTTAATAGTTCCGCAACTTCACATCTGAGTTCTTTCAGAACTCTTGGGTGAATGCCATCTGGTCCCGGTGACTTGTTAATGTTGAGTTTATCAATTAATTCCAAAACCTCCTCTAGTAACACTTCAATCTGTGACAGTTCCTCAGATTTGTAACCTACAAAAGCCGGCTCAGGTTTGGGAATCTCCCTAACATCCTCAGCCGTGAAGACTGTAGCAAAGAATCCATTTATTTTCTCTGCAATGACTTTATCGTCTTTAAGGGCTCCATTTGTATCTCGATCATCAAGGGGCCACACTGGTTGTTTAGCAGGCTTCCTGCTTCTGATGTACTTAAAAACATTTTGTTATTACCTTTGGAGTTTTTGGCTAGCCATTCTTCAAACTCCTCTTTGGCTTTTCTTATTACACTCTTGCACTTAATTTGGCAGTGTTTATGCTCCCTTCTATTTGCCTCACTAGGATTTGACTTCCACTTTTTAAAGGAAGTCTTTTTCTCTCTCACTGCTTCTTTTACATAGTTGTTAAGCCCCGGTGGCTCTTTTTTAGTTCTTTTACTGTATTTCTTAATTTGGGGTATACATTGAAGTTGGGCCTCTTTTATGGTGTCGTTAAAAAGCACCCATGCAGCGTGTAGTGATTTCGTTTTAGTCACTGTACCTTTTAACTTTTGTTTAAATAACTAGAGGGGCTTGGTCTCTCTTTCCAGGGCCATGCAGTAAGTTTTTTTTAGCAGAAGGGGACTGTAGTGAAAGGAAGTTTGAGAAACCCTGGCATAGAACCTCTGAATATGCCTAGACTTGGCTCCTTGGGTGATCAGACACTGAAAGTACAGCCATGGAGACACCACACACCAGCCTTGCCCAGCAGGCAAGAATCAAACTTCCACAGAAAGACGCCCGTTGTTTTCTAACCCATCTACCTAAGCACTCAGCCACAACAACTTATCAAAGGGGCTTTTCTACACTATGGTTCTGTTCTCACTGAATGGTCATTTCCCATTGTTTGCTCAGATCAGCATTAGGGGAAATGGTGCCCTGGGCAAAGCTTGTACTTTGGCACTTCCCCATTGCCCCTGGACAATCCCCACTCCCCCTTTACTGCTAGCTCCTGCACTCCCAAAACTTGCATCTCCTTCACACCTAACTTCTGCCCCTTTCTGTGCCCCCTTTGCCTTTAACTCCCTGTGCCACCAGCCATGACCCTCTCCTGCAGCCCCTTCACATGGTTCTAGTGCTGGGGGCCCAGCACTTGTTCTCTCTTTCCCTGGGCTTTGGCATCACTAGACCCTGATTAGTGAGTAGGGTTCAGTGGTCCCCAAAATGTGGGACATGACTCCTAAGAGGCCACAGAGGGACATTCATGGGGGCACCTCAGGGCCTGAGCCAGCCCCATGGAGGGAGCACCACTCAGCCCAACTCTGTCCCAGCTCTTCCCCAACCCCACCGTCAGCCTGGCCGTCTGGCTTCCAGGTCTACCTCAACCCCTTTACCCCTGTCTGCACCCGTCTCCCCAGAAAGCGACAGCCCCACTCCCAGCCACGGTTCTTGACCATGGCTTCCTAGGGTCCACAGCCATGGATAAGAGGGCACAGTGTGAAATGTCTGGAGACCACTGGTTTAGGATGTTGTTCTCAGTCACATCTATGCAGTCCAATAAAAGCTATTCCTCACCCACCCACCCCTCCATCAGGACCGATTAGGTATGTTCTGCTGCCCTTCACTCATGCAGGAAGGACAATAACATTTCATTCCACTCAATCCTAACATGATTTGTAACCCATCACCAGCCAAAACTGGTCATTTTGGGAAAGTGGCCCCATCATACTGCATAGTTAGGCAGAGTAGGTGTGTCTATGCAAACATGGTTTGTTCCTGATGTCTTTCCCCCAGCTCCTCACTAGATGTGAGGGGGGAGCTCATTCAGATCCTGCTTCCACTTAATATTTACAAAGTCCATATTGTCCCTATCTCTGCTGGCTTTAGATGGTTCCTCCTGTCCTTTTCCTGGCAGCTCAAATGAGGTGACTGAGTGGTTAAGGTGATAGACTGCTAATCTATCATGCTCTGCACACAGGGGTTTAAATCCCATCCTCATTGGATGCATTTAGTCTTCACCCTGCTTTTATAGACAACTATCTCACATTTGGCATAATGACAGATCAAACAATGTTGCTTCTTGCAAACAAAAACCTTCTCAGAAACTGCAAACCTCCTTGCTTTAAATAAAATGTCTAAATCCCAGATTTCTTAAAAAATTCTCTAGTCTTGTATTTCTTAGTTTTTATCTCAAAAGGTAACAACCTCATAATCTCCCCCAAATGTCTTGGGACCTCCCCAAATAATTAAAATACCCCCATCCTGAACAAGGTCACAACAGTGAACCAGAGGTAGTGTCTAGGTCAAGCTGTTCTGAAGGAGGCAACTCCAACATTTTCTCCCTGCTTCCCTTGGCAAAGTCCGACTGAGAAAACAAAATTCCCCAAACTGAAAATTTTCTGCTGAAAAACCAATACTAGTCTGTTTGGGGACTTTGGTTTGAATGTATTATTATTATTCTCTTCTGATTTCTGAGTCAGCTCAATCCAGTCTTTGTCCTCCAGTATGTTTCCAGCTGTTGAGTTGTGGGGGAGAGAGGCCAAGTCATGATGTCTCTTCCCCTCTTTCATAGTTTCTTCCAACTTGCTAGGAAGCTCCTTTACTACGATGTGAGTCAAGCAGTGTCCATTGTTGCTGTGTTATCTCGGAGAAGCCTGCATTGTACACAGTTCCTGGGATAGTCTTTGAGAGTGTGGATCCCTTTAATGGGCCAGCATCGAGTCTGGCTCCTCCATTGGTGCACCTGAAAGGCTGGTGGTGGGCATTTCCCAACCTCATAACATATTTCAGTAATGTACACAGAGCAAAACTTCATAACTTCCAAACCAATGCGAGCACACACAATGCAACAAGATATTTATGTTCAACAGATCAAGACTTTTGAAATGATACCTTACAAGGCAGACTTTGTATAAACCATGTCATCATTATATGAGAGTGGTGAACATGAGGCTTGCAGGGTGCTGCTTTGAGCACAGCGTGCCACACCTGGGCTTCCATTGCAATGGGAACATACCCTTAGAGTCCATCTTTTCTGGGATAAAGATGGCAGCAGGGCTGGCCTGGGTCATCTGACATGGGCTCATGGAGCTAAAGCTGAGGGGCTAAAAACTGTGATGCAGATAATTGTGTTCACAATGAAGCCTGGGTTCAGAAACCCTCACCCCTCATGGGGTCTCAGAGGTTGGGCTCAAGTCTGTAGGTCTGCACTGTAATTTTAGTCTTGCAGCACAAGCCCCATAAGCCTGAGTCAGCTGATCTGGGCTTTGAGACAGGTGCCCTGCGTGTTTTAATCACAGTGTAGACATAACATTAGGCTATGTCTCCAGTGCAATGAACACCCTCGGCTGGCCCGGATCATTTTAATCTGGATCATGCAGCTTGGCTTGGAGTAAAGTTGCAGTGTCCGTGTCTGGGCTCAGGCTCAGTCCCCTGCTCTAGGAGCCCAGAAGGTTGGGAGGGAGTTTAGCAAGTGGAAATGGTAAAACCACAGTGGAGTATTACCCTGGACTCATGGCACTTCTCTATTGGTCTGTCTGCTTTGGGGCAGGGACAATAACATGTCCTGCTGCTTTTGTTATTTCCAAGGGCGGTTTAGGATTTTCATTCTCACACACGGTGCACAAAGCAGGACTCAACCCTTGGCGTAGACTAAACAAGCTGCTCACAGATTCTAGAAGCCACAATGAGCATATGGTGTGAGAGCTCAGACCTGCCCCTGTCCCAAAGGGAGGGAGGTGTCTGTCAGTGGACTGGACCACTGACCTATCAGCTCCTAACTCCCAAACTTTCAGTAACTCTATTATCAGTGCCTGTAAATGTAATTTAAACCATACTGGGCTAGACCAAAGGTCCTTTTAGCTCTGAATCTTGTCCTCTGACAGGAGCCAATAGCAGGTGCCCCAAAAGCAACTCAGAAAGGTACCATTGGAACTTGAACCCAAGATCTCCTGTTTACAAAACAGCGGTTTTAGCCAGTTAAGCCACAGTGCCTATGACTGCTGAAGGGATCATGTCTGCATACATGTGGCTCTCTGCCAACCTCCATCTGGGCCTGACAAGCTTTGCTTGTGTTTGGATTCTGTAAAGCACAGGAGCAGGTGAAGGTTTACTCCCAAGGTTCTTTGGACAGGTCTACACTACAAAATTAGATCGGTGTAACTACATTACTCTGGGGTGTAAAAAATGTACCTCCCTTAGCAATGCAGTTATATCAACCTAATCCCAGTGCAGATAGCGCTGTGTCAACAGAAGGGCTACTCCCATCAACATAGCTCGGGGAGGGGCTTGGTTAGTGAAGACCCAGAAAATAGGTGGCTCATGACTCTTGCGTTTGGGGAGGCTGGGCATGAGTGCTGGAATCTTTCTAGAAGTGGGGGGCCCATTGGTGCCCAGTCCATAGCACTGCCTCTCCTCCACCCTTTCTCCTCTCTCTGAGGCCCCACCTGTGCTTCCCCCTTGCTCCTGTTTGGCCACTTCCCACCCGTGCTCTTCCTCTTTGGCTGAGGCCTGCTGGTCCACCTTTCGCTAGCTCCTCTCCTCCCACAAGGCCTCCTCGCGTCTCTCCACCCCCTACACCAAGGCCTTTTTGCCTGCTGTTCATGCCTCTCCACTCCCTACCACAAGGTCTTCCAGCCAGCCACCACCCACACCTCTCTGACCCATCCCTGCAACCTACCCTGCCCACAACCCACACCTCTCTTCCCCTCCCTTGAGACCCACCCTGCCCATCGCTCGCACCTCTCTGCCCCTCCCGAGACCCACCCTGCCCACCACTCGCATGTCTGTGCCCCTCCCCTGAGACCTCCCTGACCCACTACCCCCACCTCTCTGCCCCCACCCCCGAGACCTGAACTGCCCACTGCCCCCACCTCTCTGCCCCCTCCCCCAAGACCAGCCCTGCCCACTGATTGAACCTTTGCCCCTCCCCTGAGACCCACCCTGTCCACGTCTTTCTTCAGTTGTTTGTTGTTATTCCATCAAACATCAAGGATGGAATAAAAAGTTAAGTTTACTCCAGGGTGAGGAGAGAAAAGAGCCACCAACTCCCTGGCATTGCTACTTTAGTTAAAGTGTTTTAATTAATCAGCTATTGAATGTCCACCCTATGCCCCTTGTGTCACGAGAGCACATCCACGCTAGCAGTTCTTGGATGGCCACAGAGAGCAGTGCACTGTGGGTAACTATCCCACTGTGCAACTCGCCGCAGGGTGCTTTGGGAAGGGTTTGCAATGCCTCACGGGCCTGTACAGCATCACATCATGCAGGCTTCTCTATCTCATCATTCCATGGACATCCTACTAGATTCCCAGCTGCTTTTCAACTGCTGTGTGCATGGCGGGGTAGAGACTGTTTGTGTGTGGGGAGAGACAGCGTGTGTGTGTTTGGGAGGGATCAGTGCGTTGAGGTAGGTAGGAGCGGATCATTATTATCCCTACTTGAAAGACGGATAAGCTAAGGCTGAGAAAGGAGAATTGACTTGTCTTAGGCCACACAGCCAACCAGTGGCAGAGTTGAGAATAAGACCCAAGAGCCCTGATTTTCAAATTAACCATCTGATCTTGAATTTCAGACATTGAATGACCTGAATAAAATGCTCTCACATGAGCTCCAGACCAACAACAATTAATGCAGAGAAGCAGCAAAATTCATCAAACATATAAGTGGTTATGACTTATTTACTTGGTTTTAAAAGAGAACAACAAGGACCTGAGTCTCCTCCCTGTCAATAACTCCCTGTTCAGCCAATCAGGGTAGAGACTGAGGACGTGAGGACGAGGGTTCTCACCAGAGAGCCCAAAGGATGGCCCAGGTCACTGGTGGGGATCACTGCCCAAGCACTATTTCAGCCCCACATTATCGGGTGGACCTCCCACAGTGGGAGCTGCCGAGCACTCCCCTGCAACACACACACACACACACACACACACACACACACACACACACACACACACACACACACACACACACACACACAAACCGCTCCTGCTGTTGGGAGGGGAACAGGTGAAAGGACAAAAGAAGCAAGAGACAAAGAGAAAGGACGGAGGGAGGGATGGAGGAAAAGGTGAAACAAAAAGGACAAACTCTAATGTCCCCAGTGATTCTATGGGACAAAATCCCAGGTTCAGAATAAAATTCAGCCTCCTTAAGCTCATGTTTTCCATGTCTAGAATTCAACTGTCACCAGATGGATCAGACTGAACAGGTTTCAAACCCTGAGGAGGCTCTTACCTTCTAAACAGGGGCCTCTCTTTTCTAGTAAAATCACTACAAGGGAAGGAGAAAACTCGAAAGACGTTTCTCCTGGCGCTCACGTACATGAAGCCGAACACTCTCAGTCCTCAAAGAGAGACCTCGAGAAGGAGACTTGCTGAAGCAAAGCCACAGGCGTCTCTGAAGTGTCCCTGGCCCCTCGCCCCTGCCCTGCCTACCTGATGTCAGCATCTCTCTGTGAGGTCACCACCTCCCCACCACCTTTGACCAATAGTCTGAGGTCCTGAAAAAGGCCTTTGTGATGTCACTGCCACACCCCTCCCTTGCTGTGCTAATGTCCTGCCCCTGCCCCAGCACTTTGGGGTTTGAGCTACTCCCTGTAGATCACCCCACTCAAGGAGCATTCGTTCTAGGAAGCAAGCTGGCTAGGCAGGAAAACATCAGATGCTGCTCCCAATGCTACACTCAGTTTTTCAGAAATTAGTTGACTTTATGGCCAAAAAAGACCATTAGAGCATCTAATCTGACCCCCTGCATATCACAGGCCTCCTGTATGACACAAGAGCTACTTTTGGGGCAAACACATTCCAGAAAGGCATCTAGTCTTCATTAAATGACATCAGGAGATGGAGAATCCATCACTTTCCTTGGTAGCTTGTTCCTGTAGTGAATCATCCTTGCTGTTGAATATTTGTGTCTTATTTGTAATATGAATTTGTCTCTTTTCACCTTCCAGCCATTGGGTCTTGTTATGCCTTTATCTGCTTGATTAAAGAGCCCTTTAATACCCAATCTTTTCTCTCCATTAAGGCCCTTCAACACTTCAATGAAGTCACCTTTCAATCTTCTTTTGATAAGCTAAACAGGTTAAGCTCGTTCAATAGCTCACTACAAGGCATATTTCTCCAGCCCTCAGAACTTTTGGTGGCTCTTTGCTGAGCCAGCTCCAATTTCACAACATCTTTTTGAAATGAGGACACCAAAACTGGAGGCAGTATCCAATGTCAGTCTCATTGATGCCGTGTCACTTCATGTGACATTATTGACATAATCTGTAACTGTATAGATCACCATTGTGACCACTGTTTTATATTTGCAGCCAATATTGTAGAAAGGTTGTCGTGTAAGGGGTCTGTGGAGAGGTTCTGATTGGCTGATTATAATGATGCTGTCTCTAGATGTGTATCATTCTTGTAGCTGACATTATGAAAATTGGCTCTATGCTGTCTATATTTCAAACTTGTGCTATACTTCTGGGGAACACCGCAGCCAGACAAGTTGGTGTCAGTTCTGCCTAGCCTGCTTGATGGTCCATTGAGGACCATGAGCTATACAATTGACCCATTGAGAGAAGGCAGATATACCTTGTTCCTCAGCAAAGTATGCAGGACCTGCCTATGGACAGAACTCAGTTTTTTCTATGCCACGTGCTGGATAGAGTGTCCTTGGGACAAAGAAAGCAAAGACCACATGGCAAGAGACTGTAAAAGTCTGATGCCTCATCGCCATCTTGTCTTCAATCCTGCTTCATTCCTCTGGAGGGACTTTGCTACAAACTGAAGCTCTATAGAAAGGACTGAAAGACCCATCCCAGCTGTGGAAGGACTCTGGAGACTTGATTTGAACCTGCAGTTTATTCCATCACTGCTACAAGAGTGAACCAAGAACTTTGCCATTACTGGATGTGAAGGCTTCAAATCCATGTGCATTTTATATAACAACCTGTTATATATTGTTCCAGCTCTTTTCCAGACCCAAAGTCCAGCGCATGGTCAAGAGACCAGAGGCCTAGGAAATCGTGATCAGCTAAGAGAAAGCTGGGGTAAACAGAAAGCTGTGCCTGGTAGGATAGGCCTGGTCAGCAAATTGCAAGGTGCTGAAACTAAGAATTAAAGAATTGTGTCTTCTTCAGAGTTGCATATTGAACAAAGAATCCCTGTTCCTACTGTGTCAGTCTTTTCTGTAGGGAATGTTCTTCCCACAGATCCAACCTTGAGTTTATGAGAAGTTGGCATGTTGGTATTAGATATGGCATCCTTCCACCTCCCTTCCAAGGGACCAATGCCTTGTCTTTAGACACACAGAAAACAATCTTTATTGTCATATACTTTCATTGTTTCTTTGTTTTAACCCCTACGAATGTGCCTGTTGGATAATCAAAGGAGTTGCTCCATTCCTGTGGACCCCAAATCAGAATTCAACATATATATTTTATACTAATAACATTTTATCAAAGTATTCATTAAATGTTAACTTGCTAACTTGAGACCATGGGCGGAGACATTATGTAACCTGTTAACCACTGGCTAATGTGCTTATCTTGTTTTGCTGCAAAACCTATCCTGGGGTGTGGAACTGCCTACCCATCACTTTCCTCCGCCCATGGAAAATCTATATATTCTATTTTAATCAACTGATTGACAGTGTCTCTGAACCTAATAAGCAAGGTGACACTCCACCAGTGCTGTGTGTAATAAACTCCTATGCTTGATCTCTGTACGGTGCTGATTTATGTCCTTCAATGGTGAAGCTAGTAGTTTATAAACTATAATAGCTTTACAAGTCGCTTTCATTGTCTTCAGTATAAGTTACCATCACGTTTATCATAAAAATAAATCAAAGTTTATAAGTTGTTATATAAGGTTATAGGTAAGTTAAGGTTAGTAAAATATAGTTAATCAATGTATTAGTATTACATATAGAATTGTATTTGTTGGGGGTGGTTACAGTACATGTAAAGTTGCTGGGCAATCAGTAATAGTAACGTTGCACATGCTTGTGACTATTTTCAATATTATTTACCTTTTATATGTGCACTTATAGGAACAGGCAGTTAATGCATAATATTACCTGGACTTGTGCTTGTCTCTAGTCTAACTTTCCATTTGTATTAATCCTCACTCAGTGCTGGTCTTTAATTCTGTTTTTCTTATTCTGTCTGTGGTGTCTTTATAGTCGTAAGTCATTAAAAACCTTTCTGGAGGAATAATTAGTTGTTTAATTTCTCTTTTGCAAACACTACTCAACCTCATTACGTCTCTGTTGGGTGGTGGGAAGTAACGATTACCCAGAACCCCACTAATGCCCTGACGTGAGCCCCCCTAGGGCTCTGACATATGCCCCCTCCTTCCATTAATCTCCACAACCACATTCTAGACATGGGCATGGTGACCTTCCTGGGGATCTTGACAGCTTTAGCAGTTTCTTGGTGGCTATTTTCCTGCTCACAGCCACTGTCTTCTTCTCATGCCTTGTCCTGGGGGCCCAGCTGATGGTTGAATGTGAAGGAGCCAAAGTGCTGTTGACTTTAGCCTGCATCAAGTTGCCTTTGCTCATCAGACTCCTGAACCCCAACTGGATGTGATTCTTGTTCTTCTGCACAACATAGCCCCTGGAGAAGAGGGATCTGCAAATGTACATTCATATGATATCTTTATTTAATTGATGAAAACATAAACTAGACACTTTGAGGATTGGAAGTGATTTCAGCTGATGGACAGGTTTGCTAGGTTTTTACGCATTTGGACAGAGAAATGTTGAGTGTTTACATTCATATTAAGCATCCCCGTATAGTGGAGCTCCTGAACATAATGGAGAATGGAAATGAAAATGTTTTCCTTTTTTTTAAAAATGAAAGAAGGTATAAGAGGGCACTTGGGCTAGAACCAAGGGCCATTTGAGCTGCAGTTAACCACTCTAGTACTGAGCTATATCCCCATCACAACAGTCGAATGGAATCATGATCTCCGGGACTTTGACAAACAGATCCTGCTTCATCAGCTCCTTTGCCATTTGCAGACCACAGGTGTTTTAAAAATGGGGTTTGATTAAACTTCATAAATGTGGTAAACACCACAGCTTGCACACCCACCGATATAGCATCTCCCACTGACATAGCTGCCACCTTGTCATAGACAGAGGGTTAAGGGTTAATGTCTCTTTTACCTGTAAAGAGTTAAGAATCTCAGTGAACCTGGCTGACCCCTCACCAGAGGACCAATGGGGGGGCAAGATATTTTCAAATCTTGGTGGAGAGAAGTCTTTGTTTGTGCTGTTTGTTTTGTTCGTTGTTCACTCTTGGGGCTAAGAGGGACCAGACGTGCAACCAGGTCTTTCTCCAATCTTTCTGAAACAGTCTCTCATGTTCAAAATAGTACGTACTAGCTAGAAAAGGTGGATTAGTCTTATGTTTGTTTTCTTAACTTGTGAATGTGTGTTTTGTTGGAAGGATTTTTAACTCTGTTTGCTGTAACTTTGAATCTAAGGCTAGGGGGAGGGAGTCCCTCTAGGCTATATGAATCTGAATACCCTGCAAACATTTTCCATCCTGATTTTACAGAGATAATTTTTGCTTTTATCTTTCTTTAATTAAAAGCTTTCTTTTTAAGAACCTGATTGATTTTTTTCCTCATTTGAGACCCAAGGGGATTGGGTCTGAATTCACCAGGGATGGGTGGGGGGAAAGGACAGGGGGAAGGTTAATTCCTCTCTGTTTTAAGATCCAAGGAGTTTGAATCAGTGTAACCTCTCAGGGTAACCCAGGAGGGGAAAATCTGGGAGGGGGAAAGGAGGGGGGATGGTTTATTTCTCCTGGTTTTAAGACCCAAGGGGTTTGGGACTTGGGCTCCCCAGGGAAGGTTTCGGGGGAACAGAAAGTGTGCCAAACACTATATTTTGGCTGGTGGCAGCACTATCAGATCTCAGCTAGGAATTAAGCTAAGCAGGGTCCATGCAGGTCCCCACTTTTGGACGCTAAAGTTCAAACTGGGGGAAAAATACCTTAACACACCTCTTGGGAAGTGGATTAACTGCACCCACAGGAAAACTCTCTCCCCTCAGCATATAGCAGTGGTTCTCAAGCTGTGGGTCAGGACCCCAAAGTGGGTTGTGACCCTGTTTTAATGGGGTTAGCAAGGCTGGAGTTAGACCTGTTTGGGCCTGAGGCTGAAACCAAAAGTCTGAGCCCCACCACCCTGGGCTGAATCCCTCAAGCTTTGGTTTTGCCCTCCCCCACAGGGGCAGGGCTCAGGCTTTGGTGCCCCACCCCCAGTTTGGGGGGGCTTGGTCCCTCTTTCCAGAGCCATGCAGTAAGTTGTTTTTGGCAGAAGGGGGTTGCAGTGAAAGGAAGTTTGAGAAACCCTGGAATAAAGCATATCCATTACTGAGCTGCAGCAACATAGACTCACCGTTTGAAATGTTGACTTGTCCTTAGTCTCTGAATACATCTAGACTTGGCTCCCTGGGGCACCGTGGGTGATCAGACACTGAAAGTGCAGCCATGGAGACACCACACACCAGCCTTGCCTAGCTGGCAAGAATCAAACCTCCACAAAAAGACACCCATGGTTTCCTAGCCCATCTTCCTAAACCCTCAGCCACAACCACTTAACACAGGGACCTTTCTACACTATGGTTCTGTTCTCACTGAAGGATCATTTCCAATCCTTTGCTCAGACCAGCTTCCCCAGCACACTCACTGCTGTGCAGCTCTGTAGGTGTGGCCATGGCTGAACAGCAAGAATTCCTGCCCATTTCCCTACTGGCTGGAGCATGATTAGAGTGTGTTTGTGGTTAATGATGGTGCTGTAGATTGATCATTCCCTGCCTTGACAATTCAGACAGTCCCTTTTCCCGTCATAGCGCCAGCACCTCTGTGAGTCCAATAACAGTGGCAGGTTTTCTCTGGGCACTGAGATTCTTCAGGGAGTTGATGGCTCCTTTCTTTCTTCACCCTGGAGTAAACTCAGCTTTTTATTCTATCCTTGATGACTCATGGAATAAGAAGAGCAGCATGAAGAGGAGAGGGAATATCTCACTGCCAGGGGAGGAAAGTTGACGCATCCCCTCTGTTTGACCATTGCCATTGCAGGAGAGAAAGTTTCAATGGAATCAATGCCCTGGCTCAGACAAGAGACATAGGGAGGTTTTGCTGTTCATGGATCCATGCAAAGGGAATTGTGTCTCTGTGTGAAAATGGGGAGGGAAATGAAACGCCCACATGGTGGTGCCTAAGGCAGAAGGGACCCCTATAGGATTAGAATAGAATACCTTCTTAAGCAGCATGTTTCTTACTTTGCCAATCGATCAATTTTGATTATTATCGATGGAAATATTTTGCCATTGGGCTGTATGTTTACACAGAAATTGACATTTACCAACAAATACGCAATTCTTCCAGCTCTGCCGCGTCTGCCAGTGGTGAGTTTAGAAGGACAGAGTCACTCTTCCCACTCCCCATGCCAGGCCTGTGCTCTCTAGAGTGCCAGCTTCCCACACAGCTAGGATCCTTCTCTCATCTTCCCTCAGATCTCTGCCCCCCCCACCCAGTGGTGTAGCCAGGTTTTCAGCATAGGGGGAGCAAAAAATATAAAAAAGGCACCCCGCCTAGCCACACCCTCAGACCAGACACGCCTCGCCCACCTTCCCTCTTGCGCTGCTGCCTGTTCCCTGCTCCTGTCCCAGTGCTTGGCTGTGCCTGCACACACAGCTTCCACACCAGCCTGCTGCCCCACAGCTCCTCTGGCTCTGCAGCGGGCAGTGCCAGATGGCAGACATGGCTTCTACGCTGGCTTGCCACCCCACAGCTCTTCCAGCCATGTGGTGGGCAGTGCCAGCCGGCAGGTGCTGCTTCCATGCCAGCCTGCTGCTCCTCTGGCCATGCAGCCAGCAGGGGCTACTTCCATGCCTGCCAGCCTGATGGGAAGTGACTGCTTCTGCTGAATCCTGCCAGCTATGCTACTGCTCCCACCTCCACTTCTGGGATCTCCTCCAATCACTGTCCAACTCCCCTGCTGGCAGGATCTGTTTTTATTCCTTTCACTTCCTGTCTCCCCTCTGAGCAAGAGCTCTAGACTATTCCCACACTGGGCATTGAACCCAAGCCAGCTGTATGAAAACCAGGAATCCTGACCACTAAACCATATGGGACTTGTGCAGTTGCTTATATATTTACACATTCACTAACATATTCACACATTCACATTCATTACTATTTAAAAGTAGCCATTCAAAAAACTTCAAGAACAGACTTCAAAGAGAATCTGCAGAGTTACAATTTATTTGCAAACTTAACACCATTAATTTGATCTTGAATAGGGAGCGGGAGTGGCTGGCTCACTAAAAAAGCAATTTTCCCGCTCTTGGTATTGACACCTCCCCATCAATTATTGGGAGTGGACCACGTCCACCCTGACTGAATTGGCCTTCAACACTGGTTCTCCCCTTGTAAGGTAACTCCCTTCATGTCAAGTTCCAATATATATTTATGCCTCTATCTGCAATTCTCACCCCATGCATCTGGGGAAGTGGGCTTTTGACCCACGAACGCTTATGCCCAAATAAATCTATTAGTGTTTAAGATGTCACCGGACTCCTCTCTGTTTTCGTGAAATAAAAGCAAAACACATTCTAAGCTTCTCTTAACCCTTTCAGTGCCTTTACAGACTTAGATGCTTCTCCCCACAGGCCGGTTGGTTGCTTTTCAGCCAGGCTCTCCCCTTTCATCAGCTCTTCAGTCGCTTGGTGTGGTGGTGTCTGTAGGTGGAGGCAGAAGAGAGAGATGGAGCATAACAAATGTTTCTCCTTTTATCATGTCCTTTCTTCCCCATTGGCTTTGTGGCCCTCTTCAGAGTCAGGTGAGCATCACTGTGTCTCTCCAAGCAAGGTTGAGCAATTCCCCGTGTGTGACCTCATGCAGGTGATGGCTGATTCCCCCAACTTACAGCATAGTGACAACCATACTGCACAATTCTCATAACTTCATATGCATGAATGGTATACGTATATGGGTAGAGAAATGACTTTCAGCAGATCATATCCTTTCCCCTGATACCTTACAAGTCATGCTCTATATCTAAGATCACGATTATATGAAAATGAGAAATATGGGGGTTACAGCCCGCTCCCCCAAAGGTATAGAATGTCACACTGATGTTCTATTTTCATTTGTTATGTAACCAACTTTGACCTCTCTGCCTAACACTTATAATCACTTAAAATCTATTTTTCTGTAGTTAATGAACTTATTTTAATGTTTCATACTTACTTGTGAAATTATCCAAAGTTCTTGGGAAAGCTTCTCAGATTAAAAAGGCTGATGCATGTTCACTTTCTTTTTGAGGAACTGGTGAATTAATTAATGAGCTTGCACTTTTCAAGAGGTTTTGGGCAGTGTAAGACGGTACATTTCTGAGGTGCAAGGCTGAGGGCTGGGGAGATATGCTGGTGTCTCTCTATGTGTAATTGAGGAGTGGCTTGTAGAGCATTCATGCAACTTAGTTGGGTGCATTGCTGCATATTGTTCGCTGAGTGATCACAGCACATGGAGGGGGTTTTGCTGCTTGTTACTAGTGCAACATTGTAAGACACACCCAGGCTGGAGAGATATGAGGACAGAGCAGTTCCACAGTTTGGGATTGTACCCCACAGATCTCACCACACAGAGACCCTGCTGTGACCAGCCGTGGTAATACTGTGCTTAGTGCTCTGCCTTGTAGCTTCAACAGCTGCACATGCAAGATGAGTTACAGTGACCTTGACCTTGTTTCCATGTTTATCCACAGCGTCCTTTTGACAGTTGTCAGCAAAAAGACCTGTTTCTTTTGCGAGCATTTGTATAGCTAGCCAGAGTCAGGCTTTTCCTTTAACAAAAAAGATTGACCTAAAGGGGACAGGAGGGCACATGTTCAGCAAGGCAGCACTGGATGCTGGATCCTGAATCTGCTCTTTATCCAGCAGCTCTCTTGGCAAGCTCTGCCATGGTGCCAAGCTCTGGGACTTCTCCCCTAACTGCTCCATTTTTCAACAATAACATGAAAGGTGAAAGGACAGTAATTCTCCATTTTCTGCAAGCCCTGCAGAAAGCCCCCTAGAATGGGCTCTGTGCATAGATATCCCCAGTGAACTGCATGGGAACATGACACAGGCTCTTGTTCACAGCAATTGCAATCAAAGCAACCTCCTTGCCAATGCCAATAGCCTTTTCATCAACTCCAGACTGAGGATTTGATTCTCTCCAATGCTCCGCTGGAAAGAAGCCTTTTCCTTCACAAGCAATTACTCGGATTGTCAAAGGAGGTCTCTTCTGTTTCCTAGGAAGACACAGGAAAACGTGAACAGAGACAAAAGCTATAAAATAAAGGGACCACTGGGAATTGAACCCAGGATCTCCTGTTTATAAGGCAGGTGCTTTAGCCAGCTAAGCCATGGTGCCTGCATCAATGGTTTGTTTGCAACCATTCCACTTGATGGTCCTAGAGATCACCTTCAAATTCCAAAGTAAAAATATTCCCCATTTCCCTCAAGACTTGCTGACCTTGAGCAGGCTGGCTCAGTGCACAGAAAGCCACAGCTGAGCTGACAGAAGGCTTCTAACATGTGCTTCTCCCACAAGCTGCTGTGATCAGATACTGATTAATGCTCTGTGTTTCAGTCACAGCAACTTCAGTGCAACTCTGAGTCATGGTAACCTTTCCATCAGCTCCAGACTCATCATTTAACACTTTCCAAGACTTAGCTGCAAGGAAGGTTCTCTGTGTCTCGAACAAGCACTTACAAGGATTGGGCAGTGAGGTCTTTTCCTTTCATGAGAAGAAAAAAAAAGGACTCTGACAGACAAACTAGGTTCAGCAAGGAAGAACTGGTAGGTCAAGCCAGGATCTCCTGGTGAGTAGATAGGCTCTTCAGCCAGCTCTTCCCAAAGGTCACTATCTAGAGGCCACTTCCCACAGAGACTGATTATGGTTACAGACCCATCCTGAAATTAGGGCAGGATATTTTAAGCTTATTCTCACAGTAAAATAACACAATTCAACCATGTCGGCACAGAGGAGAAAGCACTCCTTCATTTCATAGTTATTGTACTGATCTCACTGACAAACTCCCTTTTCTCAGTGCTGCTCCCAGCACTTTAGGGAGTTTTTCCTCTTCTCCTTTCCAGCTGTGGTGATGGAACTGCAGCAGCTCCCCAGATGGACAGCTTTGCTCTTTTACTTACAGCCTTCTCTTCTTTGGATGAACCTGTGTTTGCCACTATTTTAATTAATCTCTGAGACCGCAGGTACCAGCAGCTTGTTACAAAGGCTCAATTCCCATTGCCATCAGTGAGAGGTTATCCTGGGCTGCCAGGGCTGCAGGATTTTGCCCATGGTCAGTCAAGGTGCTACAGCAGCTACATTCTTATGTGGTGAGTCCTGCGTCCTATTACCAAACTGCTCTGTCATAGTCTGCAGGGCGGCCTGACTTTTTGAGAATCTGGCAGAAGAAAGACCCTGGAGTGGAGAAGGAAAATGTCCTCAGCAGTCACAGCCGGCAGGAGCAGCAAAGACTGAGTATCAGACACACTTTTTCACCAGGACAGTAAATGTGCACAACCCCCTGATATATTGTCAATTCACTCTCCCTCCCAAGGAAGCCGTATTCTGCTCTCTTAAACTCTCATGGGATGAGAGGGAAGGTCCTCTCATGGATAAATAACTGGTTAAAAGGTAGGAATAAATGGTCAGTTTTCAAAATGGAGAGAGGTAAATAGTGGTGACCCCCAGGGGGTCTGGGACAAGTACATATTCATAAATGATCTGGAAAAAGAGATAAACAGCGGGGTGGCTAAATTTGCAGATGATCCAAGACTACTCAGGAAAGTTAAATCCAAAGTAGCTTGTAAAGAGTTACAAAAAGA
Source organism: Gopherus evgoodei (assembly GCF_007399415.2). NCBI lineage: Eukaryota > Metazoa > Chordata > Testudines > Testudinidae > Gopherus > Gopherus evgoodei. The sequence continues at coordinate 1,868,676 of NW_022060067.1, read as the reverse complement.
TCTCACAAAACTGGGTGAAAGGGCAACAAAATGGCAGATTTGTTGATAAATGCAAAGTGATGCACATCGGAAAACATAATCCCAACTATACATATAAAATGACCAGGCCAAAAATAGTTGTTGCCACTCAAGAGAGATCTTGGAGTCACTGCAGATAGTTCTCTGAAAACTCAGGGTGCAACGACGGTCAAAAAAGCAAAGAGAATCTTGGGAATCATTAAGAAAGGGATAGAGAATAAGACAGAAAATATCATATTGCTTATGGCTGACCACATGCATTGGTCTCCCCTCAGGCAGGGGACTTATAGGCCCTTCTGCCAGTTGGTGCTGGCAGCAGCAAGGGCTGGGTTCAATGTCTAGGGGAGGAGAGCAGCAGAGACGCAGGAGGAGAGAGAGCCCTGAGAGGGAAGCAATGAGAGCAGAGTGCAAACCAACCAGCTGAGGGTCTCAGAGGAATCCTGAAATCACTATAGCTGCTGGTCCCATGGTGTAATGGTGTGCACTCTAAATCCTGCAATCTGAGTTCAAACCTCAGTGGGGCTTCCTAGGGCTGCACCGGTTAGCTATAAAGCCTTGGAGCTCAGTATGCTTGATTTCCCTGTTCCTAGGTGCACCAGAATAAGTTTTCTCCTTCCTACTGAGTGACTGACACCTGCTAGGGCTTTGGTTTGGCTGGTTCAATAGGCTGGAACCATAGCATTTATCAGTCTGGCCAGTGATTCATGCGGGTTGATCTGATGGTTGTGTTTCTTGCTGCTTCACCTGATGCTCACAATTTGTTTCTTGTATCTGCAGCTGCCATGCTCTTCCTCTTGCCCACATGGCACTTAAAGGAAGGAGTATCAGGGCCAGGCTTCATAGTCAGGGCTAGGCAGGAGGGAGGAAGGGTCCCAGGCTGGAGCCCAGCACACTTGTCCTGCTCTGGGCTCTAGAGCAAAGGCACCTGGTGCTAAGAGCTCTAAGGGTATGTCTACAGTACGAAATTAATTTGATGTTATTTTATTCGAATTTCCTGAGTCGAGTTCATACATTTGATGTTATGTGTCCCTGCTAAAGCACAGGAATTCGGGGGAGTGAGTCCACAGTACTGAGGTTAGCATTGAATGGCGGAGTGTTGCACTGTGGTAGCCATCCCACAGTTCCCGCAGTCTCTGCCACCCATTGGAATTGTGGGTTAAGCTGCAGTGCATGATGGGGCAAAAATATTCTCACGGATGTTTCTGGATGTGTGTCGTCACCCACTTCTCCCTCCGTGAAAGCTACGGCAGACGTCATGCTGCCAGCAGGCGGTGAAGCACGGTGCACTGCCTGTCTCCTGGTATGTTGCATACACTTGGAATGTCCTCTCCTCTTTCTATCTACTCTTTCAGCTAACCATTATCTGCTGTTTCTCAGCCATAGCGAACAGAGCCGCATAGCTTCCACCGCTTTCTCCAGATTGTCTGTGTTGGGCTCCCATGGAAGTTACAGAAGGCAACAATTACCTGATGTTTCTCGGCCATCGTGAACAGAGCTGCACAGCTTCCACAGCAAACTCTGCAGGTTCAAATCAAGTCTCCGGAGTCCATTCACAGCTGGAATGGGTCATTCAGTCTTTTGTATAGAGCTTCAGTTTGTAGCAAAGTCCCTCCAGAGTAATGAAGCAGGACTGAAGACAAGATGGAGAGGAGGCATCAGCATTTTATAGTCTCTTGCCATGTGGTCTTTGCTTTCTTTGTCCCAAGGACACTCTATCCAGCACGTGGCATAGAAAAACCTTAGAGTTCTGTCCATAGGCAGGTCCCTGCATACCTTGCTGAGTCACAAGGCGTATCTGCCTTCTCTCAATGGGTTGAGTGTATAGATGATGGTCCTTAATGGGACATCAAGCAAGCTAGGCAGAACTGACATCAATTTCTCTGGAGTGTTTCCCAGAAGCATAGCACAAGTTTGAAACACAGACAGTATAGTGTCAATATTCATAACTTCAACTACAAAAATGATACACATCTAGAGATAGCATAATTATAATCAGTCATTCATAATCTCTCCATAGACCCCTTACATGACAACCTTTCTACAATAGTGGCTGCAAATATAGAACTGTGGTCACAATGGTGATCTATACAGTTACAGATTATGTCAATAATGGGGGTGTATGGGGTTGTCAGGGAGGGGGAGTACCTCTGAGAGAGGAGCAGTCGTACTCCTAGGAGTAGCTCATCCACTTTGGTCCCCACTTGACACCCAGTTCTCACCTGTGGCTCCAAATAGCTGTCAGCATGTGACAGTGGCCACACCTCGGAAATCATCTCGACCGACGGGCTAAACCAAGTGAGGGTAGCCAATGATTCTGAGACCCTCGGTGAGTTAGGGTCTCTCTATCCATTGCATGCGAAGGCTGGATCCGGCTGACTGAGGAAACCTGGTTCAATGGTCAGGAAGGCAGTGACAGCAAGCGTTGTGGAACGCTCAAGAGCACGACAAGACATGTAGGCGTCCAGGTCATCCACTGCACCCTGCCCTGTCTCCAGCCATCTCGACTCTTGTCCTGTCGCTGGATACAGATAGGAACTGGGAAGAGAGAGTTAGGTTGACGTTGCTCAACTCTCCCTCACTTTAATCCAATTTATGAGCAAGTCTAGACATCATATCATATCACATCATATCAAGTCCTGTGGCGATGGGCCAGGGACGAAGCAGCAGGTGTGGCTACACTGGGAGATGTAGCCGCAGACCTGCACACAGGCGGCTCAGGTATAATGGTCGTTCCTCACTGACCGAAGCAGCAGTGGAGCTCGGTGTCTTCTTGAGCTACTGAGCAGCCCTATTCAGGATTGCACTGCTCACCTCCGTAGAATGAGGAGGAGGCTAGGAAAGGTGCCCTAAACATTGGCTGCTTCACCTTACCCTGGTCAGCATACCGTGGCTGGCGGGGATCTCATAAAAGCAGTTGAACAAAAACAAAACTTAGAGTGACACCGATCACCAATGGCACATGAAATGTGCGCACGCTACTGGACAACATCATGGCAGACAGACCGGAGAGAAGAACAGCACTTGTAGCCAGGGAGCTCGCACGCTACAACACTGACATTGCAGCCCTTAGCGAAACTCGCCTTGCTAATGAAGGACGGCTGTCCCAGTCAGGTGGAGGCTATACATTCTTCTGGAGTGGCTGCAGCAGTGATGAGTGTCGTGAATCTGGAGTTGGCTTCGCCATCAAGAATCATCTTGTTCGGAAACTTGCCAGTCCTCCCAGGATGTGAATGATCGTCTCATGATAATGCAGCGTCCGCTTCAATAAGGAAAACAAGCTACTTTGATCAGCACATACGCTCCCACAATGACCAACCCAGAGGATATGAAGGATAATTTCTACAAAGAACGAGATGCTCTGCTATCATCAGTGCACTGCACAGACAAGCTGATCCTGCTTGGCGATTTTAACGCAAGAGTCGGATGCGATGCCACAGCCTGGGAAGGAGTCATTGGGTAAAATGAAATGGGAAAGTGTAACAGCAATGGCCTGTTACTGCTGAAAACTTGTGAAGCACATGACATTCTGATCACCAATATGGTCTTCCGCCTCCCTACCCGTAACAGGACTTCGTGGATGCATCCCTGTTCCAAGCACTGGCATCTGATCAACTATGTCACCATCAGGAGAAGGGACAGACAAGATGTCATGGTTACAAAAGCTATGTGCGGTGCTGACTGTTGGACAGATCACAGACTCATAGTATCTAAAATGAAGCTCCATATCATGCCAAAGAGATGACCACAAGGCTGTAAGGCTCTCAAAAGGATCAACGTGTCGAAGCTGAAGAACAGCTGCATCACTGAAAATCTAGCAGAAGACCTAGAGAATGAGCTTGCTGATCTTCGTATTGAGGATGACGCTGAGAAAGACTGGGAGCAATTCAGCAACACTGTCCATACAGCTGCATTGAAGGTATTGGGGTCCTCCACACGCAGGCGGAAAGACAGGTTTGACTAAAATGATGCAGAATTCCAGGCCTTACTTGATGAGAAGCACCGCCTGCATCGTGCATATCAGAAAGATCCATCCTCAGCGGCAAAGAAGGCTGCCTTTATCAACGCTTGCCGAACAGTACAGAACCGACTGCGCAAAATGCAGGACTTGTGGCTGAGTGCCAAAGCAGATGAAATACAAGTGTATGCGGACAGGAATGACTATAAGCAGTTCTATGAAGCCCTCAATACACTCTATGGTCCACAGTCTTCTGGCAGCTTTCCCCTCCTGAACTCTGATGGCACTGTGCTCCTTACAGAAAAGCCACAGATTCTCCAGAGATGGGCAGAACATTTTGAAGCAGTTCTCAACTGCCCCTCAGTCATCAACGATGAGGCCATTGACAAGATGCCCCAGGTTCCAGTCAATGACTCCATGGATGCTTCACCAGAAGAGGACGAAGTGAAGAAAGCCATCAACCTGTTGTCAAGTGGCAAAGCCCCAGGGTCAGATCCCATACCAGCAGAGGTGTACAAAGTTGGTGATCCCGTGCTGCTACGGAAACTCACTGAGCTGTTTCAGTCCTTCTGGAAGCAGGGATCCATTCCACAGAAATTTAGAGATGCGTCCATCGTGCACCTCTATAAGAGGAAGGGCAGTAGCCAGGTATGCAACAATCACCGTGGAATCTCATTGCTCTCTACAGGGGGGAAAGTTCTTGCACGGGTTCTGTTGAACCGATTGGTCACTCACCTGGAGCAGGGCTTATTGCCAGAATCACAGTGCGGCTTCCGCAAGGGACGTGGGACTATTGACATGATCTTCACTGCGCGTCACCTACAGGAGAAATGTCAAGATCAGAATCGTGAACTCTACATAACTTTTGTGGACCTCACAAAAGCATTCGACTTTGTCAGTCGCCAGGGCCTGTGGAGGATCATGCTGAAATTCGGCTGTCCAGACAGATTCATACGAGTGCTATGTCAATTTCATCAAGGTATGATGGCTCGTGTCCTGGATGATGGTGAAACATCTGAGGCCTTCCCAGTCACTAACGACATCAAGCAAGGGTGTGTTTTAGCACCCACTTTGTTCAGCATGATATTCTCTGCCACTTTGACTGATGCCTTTCAACACTGCACGGAAGGAGTGGGCCTGAAGTACAGAACTGATGGGAAACTATTCAATCTAAGGTGACTGTGTGCCATCACTAAGGTGAAGGAAACTGCACTTCGAGACTTTCTCTTTGCTGATGATTGTGCTCTGAATGCTAGTACAGAGCCAGAAATGCAAGCCAGTATGGACAAGTTTTCATCTGCATGCAACAACTTCAGTCTCGCCATTAACATCAAGAAGACTGAGCTCATGCACCAGCCAGCTCCCCAGGCTCCGTACTCAGAGCCATCCATCAGTGTAAGTGGACAGAGACTTCAGGCAGTGGACCACTTCACGTGCCTGGGCAGTACCCTTTCCTGAGCAGTGTCAATCAATGATGAAGTAAACTGCAGAATTGCTAAAGCCAGCTCTGCATTTGGCCGATTGCGCTCCAACGTCTGGGAACGTCGAGGGATCAGCATACCAACGAAGCTGAAGATCTACCGAGCAATTGTGCTTCCAACTCTGCTGTACGCCTGCGAGACGTGGACTGTTTATTGGAGTCATGCATGAAGGCTCAATCACTTCCACATTTCCTGTCTGCGAAAGCTTCTAAAAATCAGATGGCAGGACAAAGTGCCCAATACTGAAGTCCTTACCAGAGCCAGTCTGCTGTCAGTTCACGCACTACTGAGGAGAGCCCAGACCAGATGGGCCGGACATGTTGTGAGAATGTCAGAATGTGCGCATTTTTAAACAACTCTTCTACAGAGAACTCACCCAGGGAAAGTGCTCCCATGGAGGAAAAAAGAAGTGGTTCAAGGACACGCTGAAGATCTCTCTGAAGTCCCTCGAGATTAACACTGCCACATGGGAAACCCTCGCACTGAACTGTCCGGCATGGTGCAGCCTCATTCACACAGGCAGCAATAACTCTGAAGAGAGGTGTACTGCTGAGGCTGAAAGAAAGGGTGAGCTGCGCAAGTCCAGAGCTGTCCGCACATCATTGACAGTGCCATCACATGTCTGCCCGATGTGTGACAGGATGTTCGAAGCCTGAATTGAACTGATCCTTCATCTTCAGACGCACAGAGCCTGGTCATAGAATGAATGAGTTGTTGAGGTCTTCATCGACAACGATGGATGAACATCATCATGTTAATAATATCACAGAAGGTGACACGGCATCAGTGAGACTGATATTGGAATATTGCCTCCAGTTTTGGCGTCCTCATTTCAAAAAGTTGTTGTGAAATTGGAGCAGGGGCACCAAAGAGCCAACAAATGTTCTGAGGGTTGGAGAAAAATGCCTTCTAGTGAGCTATTGAAAGAGCTCAACCTGTTCAGCTTACCAAAAGAAGATTGAAAGGTGACTTCATTGAAGTGTTGAAGTGCCTTAATGGAGAGAAAAGATTGGGTATTAAAGGGCTCTTTAATCTAGCAGAGAAAGACCCAATGGCTGGAAGGTGAAAAAAGACAAATTCATATTACACATAAGACACAAATATTCAACAGCAAGGATGATTCACCACAGGAACAAGCTACCAAGGAAAGTGGTGGATTCTCCATCTCTTGATGTCATTTAATGAAGACTAGATGCCTTTCTGGAATGTATTTGCCCTAAAAGTAGCTATTGCGTCATACAGGAGGCCTGTGAAATGATCAAACCTCCGCTTCTAGGGAAGATAGCAGCTGCTTCCCTCAGGCTCTGGGGCCACCTGCAGAGCCTTCTTCCTGAACATCCTCAGGAGCCTGGCCATCCTGGAACTGAGCGGGGAGCAGGCGTGAGTCTGGGGTCAAGGCAGCCTCTCACTAACCAACCTGTTTGGTCCCTCCCCATCCCTGCCACAGACAGAGCAGCTCCTCCTCCCACCACAGGGGTGCAGGGAGTGCAGGCTACACACACTGGCAGGAGTTCATTGTATGATCTGCTCCCCCTCAACATTCCCCCTCCTCATCCCTGGGGCTGCAAGAACCGGGGAGTCTCGTCCTTTTTGAGCACTGGGCTCAGTCACAAAGAGCATCGGTCACTTTGGACAAGTAGCTCCCTCCTGCCAGCCCAGGACACACTCACCCCCCGCCCCATTCCCCACCCAGGCTAGAGAAGGAACAGAACCCAGGAGTCCAGACTTCTCCTGGGAAACCATTCCCCACTTCAAAGTCCCTAGGCATAGCAAGGCCAGGGCCCCCTCATTTCCCACTGATTTCCATGCTCAGCAGCTCTGGAGAAGCCCCTCCCCAGTCTGAGAGTGAGGGGCTCCTGGGGGCTGTTTGCAAATCCAATCTCTTTTGGGAGAGATTCTCTCCCCCTCTTTCTGCCTCTCCCCAGACAGACAGCAGATGCCACCGAGGAACGCTAATGCCACTCACCTGCTCTGGTGATGGAGCGATGGATGGAGGATGTTCAGTGTCGTCCCTCGCCCTTCTCCTCACTCTCCAAGCCCAAGGCAGGCTGGAGAGGGTGGTGGTGACCTGAGGAGTTACCCTGCCCAGCCAGCAGGCAGGGTGATGACACTGGGCGATCAGCTGGCTGGGAAAACAAGTCTGTCTTATTGCCAGGGAAAGGAGAAACGTGGCCAGCAGCATGGGGTGCAGAACATCACTCTAGTGCGGGGCTGACAAGTCCTCCGGGATCCTGAAATTCCAGCAATTTACACACCTTCCTGGAGCCTCCCAACCCCCCTGGGCTGTCGGGACTGCGACCTCAACCCTACTGATGAGAAACAGGCCTAGGGAGAGGAAGCTACTGGCTAAGGGTCACACCAAGTGTCAGAAGGATGGATGGGACCCAGCAGTCCTTCTTTCCAGGCCCCTTCGCTAACCACTCCTGCACACTCCACCTGGGGTTTCACTTCACCCCAGTCTAGAGAGAGGGGCCCAGCCATGGAGTTTGGCTCAAGACCAATTCTTCAATTTGTTAAGGGCGTTTTTAATTCCAATCCTGTGCTCCAAAGTGCCTGGTGTCAATTGCAAATTTTAGAAGCATGCCCTCCACTCCATTTTCCAAATCAGTAATGAAAATATTGACTAGTACCGGATCCCGGACTGATCCCTGCTGGACCCAACAGGTGCGCCCTCTCAATTAGACAGCCAAAGATGGAGAAGGACTCTGGGAGTCTGGGCTTTTAACCAGCTCTGCACCCACATCACACTGATTCCGTCTAGACCGCATTTCCCTCGTTTACTTGTGAGACTGTCCTACGGGACTGTGTCAAAAGCCTTAGTAACACCGAGATAGATCCCATCTACTGTTTACCCACCTCTACTAGGCCCGGAACCCTGCCGAAGAAGGAAAGAGGATTGGTTTGGAATGATTTGTTCTTGACAAATCCATGCTTACTAGTCCTAAGAACCAAAGTATCCTGTAGGTGCCACTGACAAACTGAGTGTTTAAGAATGTATTCCAGTATTTCTCCAGTTGTGGAAGTGAGGCTAACTAGTCTGAAAGTCCCAGGAGTCTCTTTGTCCCCTTTTAAAAATAGGTCCTGTCTTGTTCATGGATGGGCAGATGTTCTTTTTCAGGGATCTGAGACGAGAACTGGGGCACAATACCTGGTTTTTTAAGGCCACAAAAACAGAGGCAGGAACCTCTTCTTTCCTGCTGGCAAAGAACCCCAGGTACCTAAGAGACAGGGACTCACATTCCTGAATGGGCTTTAAAAAAGGCAATGATTAAAAAGTTTGGCCCCAACCATTTCTTGTTTCCACAGACTAGACATTTTAGCAATCTTTAGAATTCCTTGGTGCTAAACACCGTGAAATTCCCATTTCTCCTTCACAGAGGGCTTTAACGCCCCTTATCTCACTCAGGCTCACAACTGCCCAGAGTTTGAGAATTGTCCCTGTTCCCATTGGACAGATGGGGAGAAGCCTGAGGTACAGAGAAAGGAAATGACCTACCCAAGGGCCTACACAGCAAGGCGGTGGCAGCGCCAGAAAGAAAAGGCACAAGTCCTGACTCCTGTTCTAACAAACAGCAACCCCCCCAAAGGTAGGGATAGAGCCCAGGAATCGAGATAGTGGGGAAATTTAATTGAAACCATTTCAGTCAGAATATCCCATTCAGACTAAACCAGTTTGTTTCTCAAAATCAAAACAAGTGGGATGAAAGTTCTCTGTAAAAATATTTTGTTGCAAAACAAAAGCATCTCCTGTTTGTCATAGTCTGTTAAATAGTTTCTTCGCACACAAAGGGGAGACACTTAGATCTCAAAAATTAGATAACATGCTTCAGTCTGAGCTAAGTAGTTCCTGCTCTTAATTTCAAAATAAAAAAATACAAATGAAAAAGACTATTTCAGCCATTCTATTATGTCATAATCTGCTCTGAGTAAACGTGATAGGACACCTCATAATACGCACTACTCCTAGTGACATTCTCAGATGGATCCCTATCCTCCACCTATCGTGAGGTAGGTAGGAACGGATCATTATTATCCCTACTTGAAAGTAGGAGAAGCTAAGGCTGAGAAAGGAGAATTGACTTGTCTTAGGTCACACAGCCAACCAGTGGCAGAGTTGGGAATAGGACTCAAGAGCCCTGATTTTCAAGCTAACCATCAGATCTTGAATTTCAGACATTGAATGACCTGAATAAAGTGCTCTCATATGAGCTCCAGACCAACAACTGTGCACAAGAATTATTCAGCAAGTATTTGAGGAGAACTGTAATGTTAGAGAGAATCATGAACTGCTCAGAGACAGTTAATGCAGAAAGCAGCAAAATTTGTCAAATATATGACTGGTTATGATTTATTTACTTGGTTTTAAAAGAGAACAACAAGGACCTGAGTCTCCTCCCTGTCAATAACCACCTGCTCAGCCAATAAGGGTAGAGACTGAGCACGGGAGGCTGAGGGTTCTCATCAGAGAGCCCAAAGGATGGCCCAGGTCACCAGTGGGGATCACTGCCTGAGCACTATTTCATCCCCACATTTTTGGTTGGACCTCCCCCAGTGGGAGCTGCTGAGCACTCCCCTGAAACACACACACACACACATACACCTCCTGGTGTTGGGAGGGGAACAGGAGGAAGGACAAAAGAAGCACTTCCACCAATGTATTATACACCATCATATGCCAGCAATGCCCCTCTGCTATGTACATCGGCCAAACTGGACAGTCTCTACGGAAAAGGATAAATGGACACAAATCAGATATTAGGAATGGCAATATACAAAAACCTGTAGGAGAACACTTCAACCTCCCTGGCCACACTATAGCAGACCTTAAGGTGGCCATCCTGCAGCAAAAAATTTTCAAGACCAGACTTCAAGGAGAAACTGCTGAGCTTCAGTTCATCTGCAAATTTGACACCATCAACTCAGGGTTAAACAAAGACTGTGAATGGCTTGCAAACTACAAAACCAGTTTCTCCTCCCTTGGTTTTCACACCTCAGCTTCTAGAACAGGGCCTCATCCTCCCTGATTGAAATAAACTCGTTATCTCTAGCTTGCTTGCATATATATACCCACCCCTGGACATTTCCACTACATGCATCTGATGAAGTGGGTATTCACCCACAAAAGCTCATGCTCCAAAATGTCTGTTAGTTTATAAGGTGCCAAAGGATTCTTTGCTGCTTCTACAGATCCAGACTAACACGGCTACCGCTCTGATATAAGAGAGAAAGAGAAAGGAGGGAGGGAGGGATGGAGGAAAAGGTGAAACAAAATGGACAAACCCTAGTGTCCCCAGTGTTTCTAAGGGAAAAAATCCCAGGTGCAGAATAAAATTCTGCCTCCTTAAGCTCGTGTTTTCCATGCCTAGAATTCAACTGTCACCAAATTGCTCAGACTGAACAGGTTTCAAACCCTGAGGAGGCACTTACCTTCTAAACAGGGGCTCCTGTTTTCTAGTAAAATTAGGAAAAGGGAAGGGGAAAACTAGAAAGAGGTTCCTCCTGGCGCTCACGTACCTGAACCCAAATACTCTCTCAGTCCTCAAAGAGAGACCTCAAGAAGGAGACTTGCTGAAGCAAAGCCATAGGGAAGTCTGAGGTTTCCCTGACCCCTCGCTCCTCTCTTGCCTGCTTGATGTCAGCATCTCTCTTTGAGGTCACCACCTCCCCACCACCTTTGACCAATAGTCTGAGGTCCTGAAAAAGACCTTTGTGATGTCACTGCCACATCCCTCCCTTGCTGTGCTAATATCCTGCCCCTGCCAAGGAACTTTGAAGGTTTGAGCTACTCCCTGTGGATCACCCCACTCAAGGAGCGTTCGTTCTAGGCAGCAAGCCTGCTAGACAGGAAAACATGAGACGCTGCTCCCAATGCTACACTCAGTTTTTCAGAAATTAGTCGACTTTATGGCCAGAAAAGACCATTAGAGCATCTAATCTGACCCCCTGCATATCACAGGCCTCCTGTATGACACAAGAGCTACTTATGGGGCAAACACATTCCAGAAAGGCATCTAGTCTTCATTAAATGACATCAGGAGATGGAGAATCCATCACTTTCCTTGGTAGCTTGTTCCTGTAATGAATCATCCTCGCTGTTGACTATTTGTGTCTTAGTTGTAATATGAATTTGTCTCTTTTCACCTTTCAGCCATTGGGTCTTGTTATGCCTTTCTCTGCTAGATTAAAAAGCCCTTTGATACCCAGTCTTTTCTCTCCATTAAGGCCCTTCAACACTTCAATGAAGTCACCTTTCAGTCTTCTTTTAATAAGCTAAACAGGCTGAGCTCGTTCAGTAGCTCACTAGAAGTCATTTTTCTCCAGCCCTCAGAACATTTGTTGGCTCTTTGGTCATCAGACTCCTGAACTGCAGTTGGATGTGGTTCTTGTTCTTCTGCCCAGCATAGCTCCTGGAGAAGAGGGAGCTGCAAATGTACATTCATATGATACCTTTGTTTAACGGATGAAAACATAAACTAGACACTTAGAGGATTGGAACTGATTTCAGCTGATGGACAGCTTTCCGAGATTTTTATGCATTTGAACATCAAAATGTTGAGTGTTTACATTCATTTCAAGCATCCCCATATAGTGGAGCTCCTGAACATAAGGGAGAATGGAAATGAAAATGTTTTCCTTTTTTTAAAAAAAAAGAAGGAAGGTTGTAAGAGAACACAGGGTTTTGAACCAAGAACCATTTGATTAGCAATCAAGTACTCTACCACTGAGCTATACTCCCATGACAACAGTAACATGCAATCATGGATTCCAGGACTTTGAAAGACATACCCTGCTTCATTGAGGTCCTTTGCCATTCCCAGACCACAGGTGGTTTTAGAAATGAGGTTTCATTAAACTTCTTAAATGTGGTAAACACCACAGCTTGCACATCCACCGATATAGCTTCTCCCACTGACATATCTGCCACCTCTTGGGAAGTGGATTAACTACACCCACAGGAGAAAACTCTCCCATCAGCATAGAGCAGTCGTTCTCAAACTGTGAGTCAAGACCCCAAAGTGGGTCAAAACCCTGTTTTAATGGGGTCGCCAGGGCTGGCATTAAAATTGTTGAGGCCTGCGGCTGAAGCCAAAAGTCTGAGTCCCAACACCTAAGGCTGAATCCCCCAAGCTCTGGTTTTGCCTTCCCCCAACTGGGATAGGGCTTAGTCTCCCCAGCCTCTGCCCAGTGGGGAAGGGCTTGGCCCCTTTTTCCAGGGCTATGTAGTAAGTGTTTTTTGGCAGAAGGGGGTTGTAGTGAAAGGAAGTTGAGAAACTCTGGCATAGAGCCTCTGAATATGTCTAGACTTGGCTCCCTGTGGCACTGTGAGTGATCAGATGCTGAAAGTACAGCCATGAAGACACCACACACCAGCCTTGCCTAGCAGGCAAAATCAAACCTCCACAGAAAGACACCCAGTGTTTTTTAACCCATCTCCCTAAGCACTCAGGCACAACCACTTAACAAAGGGGCCTTTCTACACTATGGTTCTGTTCTCACTGAATGGTCATTTCCTATTGTTTGCTCAGACCAGCATTAAGGAAAATGGTGCCCTGGGCAAAGCTTGTACTTTGGCACTTCCCCATTGCCCCTGGATGATCCCCACTCCCCCTTTACTGCTAGCTTCTGCACTCCCAAACCTTGCACCTCCTTCACCCCTAACTTTTGCCCCCTCCTGTGCTGCCTTTGCCCTTAACTCCCTGTGCCATTAGCCATGACACTCTCCTGCAGCCCCTTCACATGGTTCCAGTGCTGGGGGCCCAGCACTTGTTCTCACTTTCTCAGGGCTTTGGCATCACTAGCTCTTGATTTGTGAGTAGGGTTCAGTGGTTCCCAAAATGTGGGGCATGACTCCTAGGGGGACACAGAGGAACATTAATGGGAGCACCTCAGGGGCTGAGCCAGCCCCCATGGATGGAGCGCCATTCAGCCCATCTCTGTCCCAGCTCTTCCCGAACCCCACCCTCAGCCTGGGCCTCTGGCTCCCAGCTTGGCCTCGACCCCCTTACCCTTACCCTCTGCACCTCTCTCTTCAGCAAGCAACAGCCCCATTCCCAGCATCAGTTCTTGACCATGGCTTCAGAGGGTCCATAGCCCTGGATAAGAAGGCGCAGTGTGAAATGTGTGGGATCACTGTTCTAGGATGATGTTCTCAATCACTTCTCTGCAGTCCAATAAAAGCTATTCCTCACCCACCTACCCTTCCATCAGGACTGACTAGGTATGTTCTGCTGCCCTTCACTCATGCAGGAAGGATAATAACATTTTATTCCACTCAATCCTAAAGTGATTTGTAACGAGCCAAAATTGGTCATTTTGGGAAAGTGGCCCCATCATGGTGCATCGCTAGGCAGAGTAGGTGTGTCTATGCAAACACGGTCTGTTCCTGAAGCCTTTCTCCCAGCTCTTCACTAGATGTGAGGGGGAAGATCAATCAGCCCCTGCTTCCACTTAATATTTAAAAACTCTATTGTCTCTATCTCTGCTGGCCTTAGATTTCGCCTACTGTCTCTTTCTTAGCAGCTCAGATGAGGTGGCCAAGTAGTTAACGTTATGGATTGCTAATCTGTTGTGCCTGCATGCGTGGATTCAAATCCTCTCTGTACTTGATGCATTTAGTGTTTACCCACCCTTCCTTTATAGACATCTATCTCCCTTTTCTGTACAATGACAGACCAAACAATGTTGCTTCTTGCAAACAAAAACCTTCTCAGAAACTCAGACCCCCGCTTGATTTAAATAAAATGTCTAAATCCCAGATTTCTAAAAAAAAAAAATTCTCTAGTCCTGTATTTATTAGTTTTTGTCTCTAAAGGTAACATCCTCATCATCTCCCCAAGCACCCTGAGACCTGTCCAAATTATTAAAATACCCTCAACTAGAGCAAGGCCAGAACAGTGAACCAGAGCTAGTGTCTAGGCCAAGCTGTTCTGAAAGAGACAACTCCAACATTTTCTCCCTGCTTCCCTCGGCTAGGTCTCACTGAGAAAACAAAGTTCCCCAAACTGAAAATTTTCTGCTGAGAAACCAATACTAGTCTGTTTGGGGACTTTGGTTTGAAAGTATTTATTATTATTATTATTATTCTCTTCTGATTTCTGAATCAGTTCAGTATTTGTCCTCCAGGTGTGTTTCCAGCTGTTGAGTTGTGGGGAAGAGACGCCAAGTCATGATGTCTCTTCCCCTCTTTCATAGTTTCTTCCGACTTGCTAGGAAGCTCCTTTGCTATCATGTGAGTCAAGCAGTGTCCATTGTCTCTGTGCTATCTTGGAGAAGCCTGCATTGGACACGGTTCCTGGGATAGTCTTTGGGAGTGTGGATACCTTCAATGGGCCAGCAGTGAGCCTGGCTCCGCCATTGTCGCACCTGAAAGGCTGGTGGTGGGCATTTCCCAACCTCATAACATATCTCAGTAATGCTCACAGAGCAAAACTTCATAACTTCCCAACCAATGAGAGCACACACATTCCAACAAGATATTAACGTTCAACAGATCAAGACTTTTGAAATCATAACTCACAAGACAGACTTTGTACAAACCATGTCATCATTATATGAGAGTGGTGAATATGGGGCTTCCAGGTGCTGCTTTGAGCACAGCGTGCCACATCTGGGCTTACATTACAACGGAGAGGTACCCTTAGAGTCCATCTCTCCTGGGATAAAGATGGCAGCAGGGCTGACCTGTGTCATCTAACTTGGTCTCATGGACGTAAAGCTGAGGGGCTACAAACTGTGGTGCAGATATTTGTGTTCGCGCTGAAGCCAGGTTCAGAAACCCTCACCCCTTGTGGGGCCTCAGAGGTTGGGCTCAAGCCCATATGTCTGCACTGTAATTTTATAGAGGTTGAGAGGGAATTTAGCGAGTGGAAATGGTAAAACCCCATTGAGGGGACTGGACCACTGACCTATCAGCTCTTAACACGCAAACTTTCAGTAACACTATTATCATTGACTGTGAGTGTAATTTAAAACATAGGTCCACCTAGCTCTGAAACCTTGTCTTCTGACAGTGGCCAGTACCAGGTGCCCCACAAGCCACTCTCTAAGGCACCACTCGGAGCTGAACCCAGGATCTCCTGTTTATAGAGCAGGGGCCTTAACCATCTAAGCCATGGTACTTGCTGTTACCTAAAACATAGTGTCTGCCCACACCTGAATCTCTGACAAGCCCCACTGGGCCCTGACAAGCATCTCTCATGTTTGGCTTCTGTAAAGCAGAGGAGCAGGTGAAGTTTTGCTCCCAAGGTGCATGTATGATTCTTTGGACAGGTCTACACTAAGAGATTAGTTTGGTGTAATTACATTACTTAGGCTGGCAATGCAGTTCTATCAACCTAATCCCAGTGTAGATAGTGGCTCAGCTGTTAGAACTTTCTGGAGCTATGAAAAGGGAGGTGCCCAGTCTCTGTAGCAGGAATGCAGGGCAGTTGAGTTCACGGCAGGCATTATGGGATACTGGTGGAGGCCGGTTATGGTGATATAATGACCAGCAGCATTTACACTGATAATTTGTCACTTTAAGTTTGCTGCACAAAGCTCTAGGCCTCTAGTTGAGGTAGTTTTATTTTGTCACCAAAACAGGCAATTTTGTCACCAGACATGGCATTGCAGTGTGTGCACCAGCCAAAAGCTGCTGACCGAGGGAGCATTGTTTGTTTTTCACACACCTGAGCAATATAATGATGCTGAAATAACTTTGTAGTGCAGAGCTGGCCAAAGATTCACACACACACACACACACACAACTTGCAAGGAAAACTCGCCTGCTCCTCTGCTTTGCAGAATCCGAACACATGCAAAGCTTTCCAGGCCCTGGTGGCGATAGCAGGGAGTCAGGTGTGGGCAGACACTGTGTTTTAACCATAGGCAGGCACCATGACTTAGCTGGTTAAAGCACCTGCCTTATAAACATAAGCTCCTGGGTTCAACTCCCAGTGGTGCCTTGTTGATTAACTCTTGGGGCACCTGGTGTCAGCTGCTGTTAGAGAACAGAACTAGATGGGCCTTTGGTCTGGCCCAGTATGGCTGTTTAAATTATACTCACAGGCACTGATAACAGAATTACTGAAAGTTTGGGAGTTTAGAGCTGAGAGGTCAGTGGTCCAGCCTGTCACAGATGATCTCCCTCCCTCTGGGACAGGGGCAGGTCTGGGCTTTCAGACCAAATGCTCATTGTGGCTGCCAGAATCTGTGAGTAGCTCATTTAGTTTGTACCAAGGATTGAGTCCTGCTTCCTGCACTATGTGCGAGAATGAAAATCCTAAACCACCCTTTGAAATAACAAATGCAGCAGGACGTGTTATTGTCCCGGCCTCAAAGCAGACAGGCCAATGGAGAAATACCATTGAGTCCAGGGTAATACTGCACTGCCATTTTACCTTTTTTGCTTGCTAAACACATTTCCAACCTTGAGGACTCCCAGAGCCCGATATTGAGCTTGAGCTGAGATGTCTACAGTGCAAATTTATCACCCCATGGCCCTAGCCTGAGAGCCTGCACTGGCACGAGACAGCCGTGGATGTTTCATTGCAGAGTGGACATAGCCTAGCATTATGTCTACACTGCCATTAACACGCCCAAGTCACTATTCTCAAACCCTGGGTCAGTTGATTCAGGCTTGTGGGGCTTGTGCTGCAGGGTTATAAAAATACAATGTAGACACTTGGGCTTGAGCCCAGCCTCTGAAACCCCACCTGGGGTGAGGGTCTCCAAGCCTGGGCTCCAGTCTGAGCCCCAGGATCCCAAATCAAATCATCCAGGCCAGCGGGATTTTATCACAGTATAGATGCACTCTTAGGGTATGTCTACATTGCAATGTAAGCCCACGGTTAGGAGAAGTCATGTCAGCAGCCCCAACACATAAACATAAACCATGAGAAAAAGACCCACCCCCAAATAAGCTGGACAGTGTCCTTTTCCCTAAGATTCATAAGTCCAGCAACCAAAAGTCCTTTAACATGAGCCTCTGCTCTCCACTCACAGCTGATGTCCTTAGTCAGTGCAAGTCCAGAGATGCCTCTGTAGAGTTCACCTGCCACCCTGGGTGGAAAAGGGGGAAAATAAGAAGGCACCATACTACATGGTGATGGGGGTTGAGTGCAGAAGGTAAGGGTCATAGTTCTCAGGGCTGGTTGGTGAATGTACAGGTGTTGGAGGCAGCTGGTGGTGGTAAGAACCTGGATGTTGGGGAAGGGGGTTTTGAGCTGACATTGGGGCACAAGGGAAAGAGCTTTGGGAAGCGGGGGGTGGCGCGGTAATGCTCTGCCTGCATGACTATGAGCACCTGGATAGAGTCCACTTGGCACGCCAGGATGCTTATCAGCAGCTTGGTGCTTTTCTTCCCGGCCGCTGCGTTTCTCTGGTGGATACTGCTTTCCCTTTCCCTCCAGTCCGGCACTTTTTGATTCTCTCTGGCAGAGTGATCCATAACTGTTTGCAGCAGGTCATCTTTGCTTTTTCGCGGCTTCTTCCAGAGGTTTTGGAGTCATTGGGCTGTTGATAACACGGGCAGCCGAGAACTCAGGGTTGCTTGTGGAAAAGCAAAAAAGGCAACACTTAACAGAGGCAGCATTGTTTATATCTCAGACAGTTATTCCCACACAGTGAAGGAGTTTACAGTCTTCACTTTAGCATAATTTTCTCATACCAAAGAGAGCACATATAACCCACAGGAGCCCCGAAATGGTGAGTAAGGGGGACTGATTGCTTCAGGGCTGTGCAGGGGTTTCTGTGCATTGGGGAAAGCAAACTGCTGCAGGGGCACCTACACTGAACACTCTCCCAACATTTTCCACAGGAGTTGATCCTGGAAGATATCTCGCTGCTGTGGGTCATCTGGGAAGAGTGGGAGGGTCTTCTACAGCAATGCAGATTCCGCCCTGACCCCTATGTCCAGCTTGCCTGTGTGCAGCAATGGTCCCCTCACTCCTTGCGGCACAATGGCATGGACGCGTTAGCCTGACTGGGACAAGGACCACAGTGGCTCTCCCTATAAACTTGCGCAAGCGCACTGCCCACGCTCTGGCTGAAACTTTTGAAGAGGTTACCAAGGCTGATTACCGCGATGTGATAGACCACATCAAGTATTGCGAGGTCTTGGGGGAAGAGGGAGCGTAGGAGCAGGGCCTTGGGGAGAAGGGGGGGCAGGGGTGTGGCCTCGAGTGGAAGGGATGGGGCTACTGTTCAGGCTCTGGTGGCCGCCACTTTTAGGCAGGACTGCCTGTGGGGGGACAAGTGAGGCAATTTGCTCCAGGCCCTGACCCCGCAGGGGCCCACAAGTCCTGGCCAAGAATCCCTTCCCTGGCTAGAGGCGCCTTTTTAATTTTTACTCACCTGGCAGTGGTCCGGGTCTTTGGCGGCACTTCAGTGGCACGTCCTTCAGCGCTGCCGAAGACGCAGAGTGAGTGAATGACCTGCTGCCATTGAAGACTAGGATGCCGTCCAGTGAGTACAAGCACCACAGTGGGTGGCTCCTTTTTTTATGTCCACTCCCAGGCTTTGCCTCAGGTCCCCGAATCCTCTGGGTGGCCCTGCTTTTAGTGAGCCTTTTCCGCTCCTGGTGGGACCACAAGACGTCCCAGAAAAGAGAGGGTGGCAAGCAGAGCGGTGACAGGGTAGAACGGCAAGTGGCCAGCAATGTGGCCAGACAGGGGAGGGAGAAAGGGGCTTTTCCCCCAGAAGGTGAGAGGTGAACTCTGGGTTTTCATTGACCCAAGACAGCAGCTGTGGGTGAGGTGCAATGAAGGGAGGGGCACATCCACAGAGCTTTTAGTGTCTGGATTTAAGAGCCCGAGGCAAAAGGCCACTGCCCAGCACGCTGTGGGGCAGGTGTTTTGCTCATAGTGTTGTGTTATGAATCCTCGTGGTATTTTCTCAAGTTAATACAAGGTGATTTTCCTCCTTTTTATTAAAGTTTCTTTTCTACACTCAGTGTTTGTGAGTGGGGAGAGTATCACCTCTTAGAGGCACCCAGTGGCCAGGGTTAGTTTCCCCAGGTTACTGGGTGGGGGCTTAGGCAGATTGTATGTTGTATGGTTGAAGAGGAGCCCCAAGCACCCAGACAGGGAATTGTAACTTCAACCTTCAGAGTAAGAGCCAGAGGTGATGCCAGCTGAGCTAGCCAGGCCACCTAAACGTATTAACACCTTTCATAGCAAGAGCAAACACCGGGTATTTCTGTGCTTCTCAGTAGCTGAGAAAGAGCTTCTTGGGGGATCTATCTCCTGCCCCACTGCCAAAAGGAGCCCCTTGAGTGGGAACAGTCAGAGGCCCCACCTGCTTTACAACCACCTTCTGATGCTAGCTGCAGAACGAATGCTGGTCTGTGCGTGACCTTCAGTGGATGTTTGGCATGACAGGGAGCAGGCTGGCCGGGTGTCTTTGTGGCTGTCTGCTGGCCACACATAGGCATGGTTCTCCCCTCCTCTTGCCCTGTACTTGGTTTCTCTGTGGCTTTTAAGCCTTCCCGTGGAGCTGTCAGCAGTAGCTACCTCTGCTCTAGGTGCTCAGAGCAGGAAAGGTGTGTTGGGCTCCAGTCTAGGACACTTCTTCCCTCCTGCCTAGCCCTAACTATGAAGCCTGGCCCTGGCACTCCTTCCTTTAAATGGACAAGAGAAAGAGTGTGGCAGATGCAGAGACCAAAGGTGAAGCAGTGAGAAATAACCATATGATCAACCTGCAGGAATCTCTAGCTAGAGTGTTAAGTTCTAGGACCCCAACCTTTAGCGGCCAATCCATTGAACCAGCTGGACCAAAGACCTATCTCCAGTGGGCATCAGTCACCCAGCAGGAAGGAAAAAACTCACTCCAGTTCACCTTGACAGAGATAGTTAAGCACATTGAGCTCCAGGGCTTTGCAACAAACCAACATATATCCAAGAGGTCCCACTGAGATTTGAACTCAGACTCGAGGATTCAGAGTCCTAAGTGCTGCCTATTACACCATGGGACCTGCTGCTAGCTTATTTTCTTGACCCCTGTGACTCTTGGCTCGTTTGCACTCTGCACTTATTGCTTTCCACCAGTGGCTTCATCTCAAAGGACTCTTCTCCTCCAGCGACTATAGTCCTGCACTATCAGATCCACGGGTCCTGCTCTGAGTCCCTGCATATCCCTGCTTGGTCCCCATTTCCTCCCAGGCCACAAAAATGTCAGGGGAGGCCACCCCTCCCTTCACTCCTGCTCCTGCTCAAATCAGCCAGCTGCAGACTCATCTCCTGGAACTTGGCCAGCTGTCGCTTGATCCGGTCGTACAGTCACACGCTGACTGGCTCCACAGTCTGGATGATCTTGTGGAAATCCCAAAGATGATGCTGCAGGACTTGGCACCATTGGTTTCTTTAATGTTGTGGTGTTTCCTCAGCCACCTGAACAAAGCCTCCAACTCCTCCCTCACTGACTCCCATCAATCCCCCTGATTGCCATAGGACCCTCTGATGCTTTTTGTTCTACCAACACCACCAGGCCATGCCACCCTGCTCCTTTATCTTGCAAGCTCTGGATGTTCAGCTTCCAATATTCTCTGCTGTGGGTCAGGGAATTGCCCATATTGAGCACACGGTGAGAGTTGCGGGATCCGAACAGTCCATTGGCACCACCCTGCACTGGGCTGTCGATGTCTTCTCCTTCACGTAAATCTGGTCAATGCGATTCCTGGTCTGTCCCAGCAGAAAGGTGTACTCCCTTTGTGGCTGGTGTGAGCTCAGGTCGAAGGAATAGGAGGTTACTGCCTGCCCTCCACTGGTTCCACTGTGCAGAAACAAGTCCTCTAAGCCTACCTCGCTACAGACCTGCACCAGGTAATGGTCATTGTAAAAATGTTTCCTCTGACGGTCGGGAAAATGGGACCAGCAGTCCTCAGGCCGGCTGACACAATTAAAATCCACCCCCTCAACACCAAACACCGTGCAGCCCAGAGGAAGGGAGCCAGTTCCTACTATAGATCTTTCCTTTCACACCTTAACTGGGAACCATAAACACTAATATAGCGGTAACCAGTGCCGTGGAGCACAGAGTCCAACAGAAATTAGCTCCCTGGTTCGAGCTCTACCACTTTCTGGACTTGCACCACGAATGTGAAGAACAAGTATCCAACCCCATCGTTCTTCCCTGGCCCAGAGGACCAGAAAGACAGGCCCTTCCTCCAGTCACCCTCTGCCCTTCGAGCTTCCCTAACGTCATTTATGTGCATTTCCTGAACGCCCACTATCTCCAAGTCCAGCTGCTCCAAGGCGCTGAGTATCAAACACCTCCTCCTGGCCCCTGAATCCCTGTTACATTCCATGTGGCCACTTTAACAGATGCCCCTTCCCCAGTACTGCTCTTCCTCTGCTTTGCAGAGGAGCTTTTCCTCCCCAGTCCCTGCCCCATCTGGCTTCATTTCTGAGGACCGCACTGCCTCACTCTCTTCTCACCATATTGGGGCGACCAATAACTTATGTAGAAGAGACAGCTCCTGTCCCTCGTTGTTAAAGGTCAGGTGGGCCAACTAAGGGGCAGAAGCCCACAGTATCTTTTCCTATTGCAGAGCCCGAGACCTGGGATTTGCAGGCACCGCTGTGCTCCCACAAAACAAGCCACCCCTGGACAAAGATGAATGAAAAGGCTTTTAGACCCTCAGTCTAACGCTCTCTCAACTGAGTTACTTTGGCAGTTGCATAGCACCTCTTTGGACTGCTGCTTCTCTGTCCAAGATGTTTTTGCAGCAGTTGCACGCAAAAAGGACGTCATTGTGAGTGGCCCATGAAGACAAGACTTGCTTTAGCCTGCCTTATTCAGCTTGACTTTCTGCCTCACCCCGTTCCTGTCTGAACCCTGGGTTGACCTGGTGGTGGAAGGGGACTGGGGGCCAGTGGTGCAGGGAAGAAGTTGAGCTGGACCCTGAACTAGACTAGACCCTGGCTGTGAGAGTCTGGCCACCACTTGCCACCCCACCCTGTTGTCCTGGCTTCCCCCACTGGGCGTCATTTTGGGAGGGAAGTGGGGCTTCTGCTTCCCCTCCTTGATTTTCACATGGCAGAGGAGTGTGAACAGGAAAATGAATGGCTGCTCCACACTCCCACCAGAGGAACTCGACGCCCTTAGCTGTGGTGAGTAAGAAGTGGCTGTTGGCTGACAGGGCCTGTCCCCAAGGAGCTGGAACAGCAGCTGCTGCCTCCCCCTCGGCTCCAGGTTGTGGGAAATGCTCATTGCCTGGCTGCATGGGCGGATGCTGCTCTGTGCTCTGGAGAGCGTCTGTATTGTTCTGTCAACCCCCCGTCTTCACTGAGCCAGTCTGGTAAGGTCTCAAGTGCTCCCTCCGGCCTGGCAGCTGAGAGTCTGTGCAGACATCAACTCCCTGCCAGCCCCACAGGCAGCAGCAGCGCCAGCCCCCCCAGCACTACAGGGGCACTCAATGAACTTCCTGTGGGGAAATGGCTCCTTGACGTCCAGCTGCTAGAGAGAGAGCCAGGAGAGAGCAGTGTCTGGCTCACCTTAGGGGAGAGAAGAGACCTCATGAGTATTGAGCTCCTTCAGTCTCCCACACCATGATGGTCAGTTTTATTGTCACTGTGTTAGTCAGTGCTTCCCTTCAGGGGTGCAAGGCCAAGGACAAATCCTCCCTTTCTGCCCCAAGCCCCGCCCCTTCCCCCAAGTCCCACCCTTTTCCCCTCTCTTTCTGCCTTATTCCTCTCTCCCTCCTGCACCCCACTGAACAGCTGATCGCTAGCAGGTGCTGAAGAGGGAGAGCAGGAGCTTGTCCACAAGGCCTGTCACAAGGGCAGAGCTGGCTGTCAGTGGGTGCTGAGCACCCCCCCCATTGGTTCTGTAGCACCCATGGATTCACTGACTTGGCTCCTTTCATGGCTGATCTCTGGGGCACTAGGTGAGTGGCAGAGGCTTCACACTTCAGGGACACAGTGTGAGGTGGTGTCCCAGACATCTTTATGAAAGGAGCAGAATTGGATTTACTTGGGGTTGGGAGAGAATTGAGAGCATTTCAGCGGCAGTATAGAGCTGTTGCCCAGGTGAGAGACTGTGCGCAGGACTCAAACCTACATAGGTGCAACCCTTCTGCCCCTCTGAGTTGGCAGCAACAAGGGCCAGGTTCAGTATCCATGGGTTCCGTTTCAATTACACAATACATAACCGGCTCGAGCCCCCACCCAGTGACCTGGGACACTTACATACCACCTCCCCAGGCGCCTCTAGGATGCAATACTTCCCCTCTCGCAAGCACGGAGTCTGAGTGTAGCAAAATCCTTTTAATAAAGGAGGGAAACAATGCGGCATCCCATTGGAGAAACACCACAAATAGGATTATAACACAAACCATAAGCAAAACCCCACCTCCAAGTATGTTTGGCAATGTCCTTTCCCCCTTAGGGTCTTTAGTCCAATCACCCCAAAGTCCAGCAACCCGAAAGTCTCTGGTCAGTGCCACCCCAGAGTTCAAAAGTTTATCTGCAGAGTTTTCCCCCTCCCCCCCACAGCCTGGGTGGAAATGAGGGGTGGAAACACTCACAGGGTGTTAAGGGGCATCTTACGTGGGCCAGGGCCAACTGTTCCACCTCTACGTGGAGTTCTGCGGCAGCCTTCACCACGACCAGCTCCACTACATCAGTTGTGCCGCTCCTCCAGCCAACCCGTACACCACTCCAGCCATCCCTGCAAACCGCTCCACTCCACTCACTGTTCCATGGGCTTCTCCAACATGCTGCAAACTGCTCAGCTCTGCCATTCACTTAGCAATAGGTCTTCAGGCCCCCCCACTAGTTAACACAGCACTCAGTGATCTCAGCTCAGCTCTTTTAGTGATTTCAGCTCTTAGTAGGGGAGCCCCAGTGCACCATGGGTCCAACATGAACTCAACTCAGCAGTCTATAACGGATTCAAAATTAGCTCTACTCTTTAACAGTGGACAGAGCAAGATATGCAACTGGTGTTCCAGTCCCTCAAAGGGGGCCCATGCCATCAAGTACACACACCAGTACCCAACCACTCTCATTTCACTGGGCATTGGAACCCATGTCCCCTGTCTAGCTAGTGCTACTTAATTTAGGTTGAGTCATTTCTGTCATAAAGCAGTCTCGTAGCTCCTCATTGACATAATTAGGGTGACAGCACTTTTTTTTCCTCCTGCCCCAATAACAAAGAAATTGGGGATCCCAGAGCTGTCAAAATAACCATCCTAGGCTGCCACAGGCTAGGCTAGATGGAGTGGGTGTGCCAATGCAAATACCTGAAATTCCTTTCCACACTCCCTGAAATTCACCACCAGATGTCAGGGTAGAGTTCATCCTGACTCTGCTTACATAGGAAACTCTATTGGATTTCAATTCCAACACCTTAACACTCGGCCATCACAGCTGTGAGCACAAAAATTCTTCAATACCACAGAAACTGGTAGATAATCCCAATGCCCAGGCTGGACATCATCTGAACTACAGAATTCCCACAGCAAACCTGGCTTCCAAAGCACAGGGAGGACTTGGGGTTCATTCTCTTTGCTTAGCCATGTGCAGTCGCACAGAGAGAGCTTTTAAAAGTCTCCCCTCTCACAGAGCGGGAATGGGAAATGATCCTCAACTTGAAGCTTGATGTGAATGAGGATGTCTGGAGCAAGGGGCCAGGGACTGGCCTTTGCTAGAGAAATCTCTGTCAAGTTTTAGCAAATTTGGACAAGTCAGCAAATAAGAACAACCTCAGGTATCAGTAACTGCTACAGGTTGCAAATTCCTACATGTAGCAGTTTCTGGCACTACACCTGTGCAGCTCTGCTCCCCGCTCTTCTCGGGCTCCTGCTCTATCCTTAGCTCTGCCCCACTCTGGCCCAGGCAATTCCAGCTCACATGGAGGATGGGACCCCCTGGCCTGGTGACTCCCTCATTACACTGCCTGGCCTGTCAGTGTGCCTAACTTGGAGCTTTGCCCTCTCTCCACTGCCCCTGGGGACAGTCAGTCTCAGGGTCCTGATTTCCCATTGACCCTTCCCCCCTCTGTTGGGACTGGGAACTAGCCAACCAAAAGCCCCACTAAGTTTTAGTAAGGGGCCAACAATCCCTTACACAAGCCAACCCCATGAGGGTCATCAATGTCAAGAGAAGGCAACATGAGCTGGTCCCATGGTGTAACAGGTAGCACTCAGGCCTCTGAATCCTGCAGTCTGAGTTTAAATCTCACTGGGACTTCGTATTGGCTTGTGGTAAAGTCCTGGAGCTCAAAGTGCTCAACTTCCTTGTCTGCAGTTGTACAAGAATGAATCTTTCTCCTCCTGCTGGGTGACTCACACCCACTAGAGCCAGGTTTTTGGTGGGGATGGCAACAATGGGTTGGGATGGGGTCTGGAAGTGGTACTGATGCCAGCACTCCAACCTAGTGCTTGGGATTCTCGCTGCTTCATCTGATGCCCACAAGTTTGGCCCTTGTACTTCCTGCCACACTTTTCCTCTTGCCCACCTGGCGCTTGAAGAAAGGAGTGCCAGGGTCAGGAAAGGGAAAGGCAGGAGGGAGGAAGAGCTCCAGGCTGGCGCCCCACACACCTCTCCTCCTCCGGGCACCTAGAGCAGAGGCGGCACAGCTCTGTCTGCTGGATACCTCGGCAGAGTAGATGAGTTCATGAAAATACAGTCTGGTCCCAAAGCCACCCCCAACCCTGGTCATCACTAGCTGTCAGGAGAGAGCTCATTCACACCTCGCTTACAAATCATCATTTGAAATTCTAAGGTTGGCCAACATTGCCAAAGCCAATACACTGACATTGTCAGCAAACACAACAGCTGGGTGAGGAAACCAGACTTTGTCCAGATTTTCAAACCTATTTTACTTTCTCAGGAACAAGTATTTTTCATACGTTGTATCTGCTTTTAAAGTGTGTGTTAAAGTTTCAATTTCTCTTCAAATTTGCAACCAGTGGCAACATTGGCAGCGCTGCTTGTAACTACCTGACCACTCGGGGGTGTTGGGGAAATTCGGGGAAGGGGATTCACAGCCCCCTGGCTGGGGGGCATATGGGGAATGCCTGGTGTCACTGAATTGAGTCTCCTACTGCAGCACCTCAGTAGATTACATCAGAGAGGAGCTGCAGTGTCTAGGCAGTGGGATGCCTGTGCCTTTAAGAGCCCAGCCCTGGGAAGCCCATGCTGAGAGGTGCTGCCTGTGGGAGGGGAAATAAAAAAGCCCTCTGCTCCCCGCACCCTGTTTTTGCAAACACTGGAGTCTCAGCTCCCCTGGGTAACTGTCACTCCTCTGCCCCTGTCTGTGCCGGGGTTTAACCCTCTGGCAGCACCTCCCCCTGGGCTTAACTCCAGCTCCTCCCCCTCTCCCTGACTTTGCCCTTCAGCCCCTCTCCTAACTCTGCCTCCAGCTGCTTGACCCTCCGACCAGTCAATTTCCATTCCCTGCTCAGACCCTGGCAACCCCCTCCTCTGATTTGCCTCTCTTTGCACCTGATCCCTGTAAAAAGTAGGGGGTGATGGGTTCCATTCTCTGGAGGGGGACTGGGTGCCTGGCCTCTGCCTGCCCAATGCTCACAGTGCCCCATGATCTTGCGGATGTTTGCCGAGTGCTGCAGGGTCACCTGCCGGGGGAGAGAGACACGGCTAGGAGGTGATGCAGCCAAGGATGCCTCACCCAACACTGAGATGCAGCCACCTCAGGAGTGAGTTACACAAGTCAGCAAATGAATTTGGAACAATAATGTAACACACTGAAAGGACCGAGGCAGCTGCAGGAGGTGGAGAAAACCAGAAAAAGCAGGAGCCCTGGATCCCAGCCCTGCCCCTACCCTACTCTACCCCCTAACCCCCACTCCCCTTCCACATGTGAGGGTAGAACCCAGGAGTCCTGGTCCCCAGCTTTGCCCACCCCCATATTTTGATATGGCTCCATCCAACAGCTGCCCCCAGAATTGCAGGGCAGTGCCATGGGGCACACCAGGGCCTGCCTGTTTGCACAGGATGGGCGATGCCAGTGCCCCAGGATGAGGAAAGACGATGATAAGGGAGAAACAGGCAGCAGACAGCCTCCATGACAGAGGAAGAAGTGCTAGGGGGTGCCGTGCTGCAAGGAGAAAGGAGGTTGGCAGGGAATGGGAGGATCTACCCTCACAGCAGGTGCATCTCTCTGCCCCCCAATTCCTCCCCAGCCCTATCCCAGCCCAGGCTAATCCTGGCCCAGCTACCAGGGTTAAATTTGGCCTGCATTCCCCAGCTGCCGGGGGAGGGGCGTGGGGCTGGGGAGCATGAGCCTCTGCTCCCCATTCCCCAGACACAGTTGCAAGGGCACTGACCGAAGGAGCTTGCAGCAGTGCTACCTAGAGAAAACTGAGGCACCAGCCAGTGACAGACACATCATGGCTCTCCTCATCCTCACCCTCTTTTCCATATACAACCCAGGGCGGTGGGGGGGGGAGGGAAACTCAGGGCAGTTGCATAGTTAACCTGTAGAACTCCTTGCAAGAAGATGTTGTGAAGGCCAAGACTATAACAGGGTTCAAAAAATAATTAGATAAGTTTATGGTGGATAGGTCCATCAAGGGCTATTAGCCAGGGTGGGCAGGGATGGTGCCTGTAGCCTCTGTTTGCCAGAAGCTGGGAATGGGTGACAGGGGATGGATCACTTGATGATTCCCTGCTCTGTTCATTCCCTCTGGGGCACCTGGCACTGGCCACTGTCAGAAGACAGGAGGATACTGGGCTAGATGGACTTTGCGTCTGAACCAGTCTGGCCGTTCTTATGTCTCCCTTGGAGCAGCAGTGACACCCAGTGGCCAATCAGGGTAACACACAGAGCATGTTTCCCTTGGAGCAGCAGTGACACCTCGTGGTCATTCAGGATAATGCACAGAAGGTGTTTCCCTTGATACAGCAGCGACACCCTGTGGCCAGGTGGCGTAATGCACAGCGTGTGTCTGCCTTCTAGGAGCAGTGACACCCACGGACCAGTCACGGTCATGAACAGAGTGTATTTCCCACCAATCTGGGTAAGGCACAGAGCGTGTTTCCCATGGAGCAGCAGTGACACCCAGTGATCAGCAGGAGTGGCATCAGACTCTTCCCGTTTGTGGGGAGACTGAGGTGGGCTAGACAAAAAAAAATTGGGAGAGCTGTGCCCCCATCACCTGGCCCCGCCCTTCAAGGGGCCATTCCTCCTGTGCCTCTGCGCCTTCTCATTTAAAGGCTAGGCTCTTCTGCTCTCCCCCCGGCCAGGGGTTACAGCAATACAACCTTTACTAAAATAAAATAGTAAACAGGGTTTACTTTAAATAATCTAAATCTGTCCAAATTTTAGTATTAAATCCAAAGTCCTCTTAAAGATCCTATCAGTAACCAAAACCTAAATGAAATATTGAAACCAAAAACAATGCTTAATTTAAAACCCAAACATTAAAAAGAACTTTGTTTTTAAAAATAAAAGCTAACAAATGCTGTAAATTAATAATTTCAACATTTTATCAATAAGGTATGCTACATCAAGATGATAAAATAAAATAAAATAAATAAGCCTGACCACTAAAACCTTCTATAAAGGAATTGAATCCTTGAATACTGGCCAAATCTGTATAAAATATGCAGAACTATGTCAAAACTGGTGTTGCAGGTCAGCCATTCAAATCCAGCATATGTTAATTAAAAGCTCCATTCCAGCTGAAAAAAACCAAAACAACCCAGTAAACCAAAACAGTCACAGCCTGAAAGAAACCTACACAGAAGCAAAATTAAACCTGTACCAACACTGGAACAAACAATGTAAATGTCTAATTCTAACTTCTTGTTTCTCCCAGGAAGACAGTGTTTTGCACCACAGTAACCAGGCTGTCAATGCAGCTTTCCTTTCACTAGATAAGATTTTTACCAATTATAAATTGCCCTTAAATTTCTCTAAGAGAAAATGAAATTGTATCTTTCCACTAATATTCCAAGCGTGCAAGTCCATCCCCTCAGACAGGGGCAGCTCTAGGCACCTGTCAAGGTACAATTCCCCACTCTGAACCTTAGCGTCCAAAAGATGGGGTACCAGCATGAATTCCTCTAAGCTCAATTACCAGCTTAGGACCTGTAGCGCTGCCACCAATCAGGAATTCCAGTGCCTGGTACATTCTGGTCCCCACAAAACCTTGCCCGGGGACCCCCAAGACCCAGACCCTCTGGATCCCAACACAAGGAAAGTAAACCCTTTCCCTCACCATTGCCTCTCCCAAGCTTCCCCTCCCTGGGTTACCCTGGAAGATAATGTTTGATTCAAACTCCTTGAATCACAAAACAGAGGACAATTTACCTCCCTCCCTCCTTCTCTTTCCCCCTCCCAGACTCTTCCTTAGAGAAAGTAATCCTGGCAGAGAGACAAATCAGCCTCTCTCTCTCCCCCTTCCCTCCTTTCTCCCCACCAGTTCCCTGGTGGATCCAGACCCAGTCCCCTGGGGTCTCACACCAGAATTAGAAAAAAAAATCAGGTTCTTAAACAAGAAAAGCTTTTAATTGAAGAAAGATAAAACAGTAAAAGTTATCTTTGTAAATTTAAAATGGAATAGGTACAAGGTCTTTCAGCTATAGACACTGGGAATACCCTCCCAGCCTAAGTATACAAGTACAAATTAAAATCTTTTCAGCAAAATACCAGTTTGAACTCCTTTCAGACAGATACACATTTGCAAATAAAGAAAACAACCATAAGCCTAACTCGCTTTATCTACCTAGTACTCATTAGTCTGAACTTATAAGAACCTGTATTGGAGAGATTGGAGAGAAACCTGGTTGCACATCTGCCCCCAGAGTGAACAACAACCAAAACTAACAGCACAGCATAAAAACTTCCCTCCCTCAAGATTTGAAAGTATCCTGTCCTCTGATTGGTCCTCGGGTCAGATGACAGCCAGGCTCACTGTTCTACTTAACCCTTTCCAGGCAAAAGAGATATGAAGCAGTTCTGTTCTATTAACTCTTACTTATCTGTTTATGATACGCCCCCCAAATCGCTGACAGTGTGGAAGTACACTGGCAGTGATTTCTCCCTAGAACTTTAAAATAAACAGATCAATAACCATATGCACCCTTACATATGCTACTAATTATGTACAACTACAAGATTCTTTACATTGTAAGGACAATGTTTAACCAGTTGATTGTGGGAAACTTTCACAGGAGACTGCATCAACTTCTTGATCTGTTGCCGCTGCAGACCTTTCCCGGTTGCGGAGAGGGTCACCTCTCCCACACCGTTACTTTTCCCTTTATCATAGACACCGTCAGGCCACTCAGCGTCATCTCGTCCCTGGGCTGTAAACTGACAAACCTGCAAGTCTCTGTAATAAAAGGTCTTGAGAGAATTAATGTGGTACACTCTGGGCTTTAGGGAGGAATTGGGAAATGCTATGAGGTACTTAACAGCTCCCAGGCGCTCTTGGACCGTGAATGGCCCTTCCCATGATGCTTCCATTTTATGTGCCTGTTGTGCCTTCAAGACCATAACCTAGTCTCCGACCTTGAAGGAACGCTCTCTGGTATGTCTATCATACCAGGCCTTTTGCTCTTTTTGAGCATCCTTTAGGTTTTCTTTAGCAAGGGCTAAAGAGTGTCGGAGGGTGTTTTGTAGGTTGCTTACAAAGTCCAGAATTTTAGTCCCTGGAGAAGGCGTAAACCTCTCCCATTACTGCTTCACCAACTGTAATGGCCCCTTAACCTCGTGGCCATACACAAGTTCAAACGGTGAGAAACCTAAACTGGGATGTGATACACCCCTGTAAGCAAAGAGCAACTGCTGCAACACTAGGTCCCAATCATTGGAGTGTTCATTCACGAATTTACGGATCATGGTCCCCAAAGTTCCATTAAACCTCTCCACCAGGCCATTGGTTTGATGGTGGTACGGAGTGGCAACTAAGTGATTCACCCCATGATTTTCCCACAGTTCTTTCATGGTCCCTGCCAGGAAATTAGTTCCTCAATCCATAAGGATATCGGAGGGCCAACCTACCCTGGCAAAAATGTCTGTTAGGGCCTGGCACACAGTTTTAGCCCTAGTGTTGCCCAGAGCTACTACTTCTGGCCATCGGGTAGCAAAGTCTACGAAGGTCAATATGTACTGCTTTCCTCTGGGTGTCTTTTTGAGAAAGGACCCAGAATATCCACAGCTACTTGCTGAAATGGGACCTCTATTATGAGGAGTGGCTGGAGAGGGGCCTTGACCTGGTCTTGGGGCTTTCCCACTCTTTGGCACACTTCACAAGACCGGACATACTTGGCAACATCCTTGCCCATCCACTCCCAGTGGAAGGACTTCCCCAACCTGTCTTTGGTTCTGTTCACCTCAGCATGGCCACTGGGATGATCATGGGCTAAGCTTAAGAGCTTCTCCCGGTACTTAGTTGGAACCATCAACTGTTTTTGCAGATGCCAGTCTTCCCGGTGACCACCAGAAAGAGTCTACTTATATAAAAGCCCTTGTTCTATAACAAACCGGGATCAGTTAGAAGAGCTGAGAGTCAGAGAGGTGCTCCGTGCCGCTGCCCAAGCTTTCTGAAAGCTGTCATCTGCTTCCTGCTCAGTCTGGAACTTTTTCCTGGAGGCTGGAGACAGCAGTTCCTCCTTAGACTGTGGACTTGGGCTTGGTCCTTCGGGAAGCGATGTAGGTAATGAGGTTGTTTTCCTGGCTGGAACCGCTCTCCGCTGGTGCACCAGGTGGTATTTCAGGCTCTGGCTGAGCCTCTTGGGTATGGTTGTCTGCTCTTTCTGCCAGTTCAGAATCGCTGGCGCCCTCTGGCATTGGGGTTGAAGATGCATTTGCAAGCGCTGGCATCAGTGCTGGCAATGATTCTGGTGCTGGTTGCGTTTCCAGGTCCGGGTCTGGGACTGGAAGTACTGCGGCTGTTGCAGTCGTTGGCAGGGAATCCGGGTCCACTACCTCTGTCTGGGTCTCTGCTAACACAGACGGGGCCTCTGTGGAAGGTTCAGGAACAGGGATGGGTCTGGAAGCTTGCCTGGCTTGGCTGCGTGTAACCATTCCCACCCTCTTGGCCCACTTTACCTGGTTGGCCAACTCTGCCCCTCGTAGCATGGGGATGTGATAATTGTTATAGACTGCAAAAATCCACATTCCTGACCAGCCATTGTACTGGACAGGCAGTTTAGCTGTAGGCAAGTTTACTGCTTGTGACATGAAGGGGAAAATTGTCACTTGAGCCTTTGGGTTGATGAATTTGGGGTCCACCAAGGATTGGTGGATAGCTGACACTTGTTTCCCCGTGTCTCTCCACACGGTAATCTTCTTTCCGCCCACTCTCAAAATTTCCATTTGCTCCGAGTGTATTTGAGAGGCATCTAGGCCTGGGGATCTTTGGAGTGATGGAGATATAATGAACTGCACTCGGTTGGGGTTCTTGGGGCAGTTGGCCTTTATATGTTCCAGTTCATTATACTTGAAGCATCGCCCAGCTGACTGGTCACTGGGCCGAGGTGGGTTACTGGAGATTGGTGAGGTGAGAGAATAGGGAGTCTGGGGCTTTCTTTGGATTGTAGTTGGGGTCTTGGGTTGCCCTCGGATATAGGGTTTATTGCTGGTGTTACCCCTGTGATATTCGCTCCCCTTGATAGTAGCTCTTTTCTTTTCTGCCACTTCCACCCATCTGGCTCCAATCTCCCCCGCCTCAGTTACCGTTTTGGGCTTCCCATCTAGGATGTACCTTTCTATCTCTTCAGGAACACCCTCTAAGAACTGCTTTTATTGTATTAGGAGGTTCATGTCGTCCAGAGATTTAACATTGGCTCCTGATACCCAGGCATTATAATTCTTTCCAATGTGGTAGGCGTGTCGGGGGAATGACACATCTGGGTTCCATTTTAGGGTTCTGAACCGCCGACGGGCATGTTCAGGTGTTATCCCCATTCTGTATCTGGCCTTGGTTTGAAAAAGTTTATAATCGTTCATGTTCTCCTTAGGCATTTCAGCCGCCACCTCTGCTAATGGTCCACTGAGCAGTGGCCTCAGCTCTATCATGTACTGGTCTTCAGAGATGCTTTACCCATGGCACGTCCTTTCAAAAATGTCTAGGAAGGCCTCAGTGTCATCACCTGCCTTGTAGGTGGGAAATTTCTTGGGATGTGGAACAATAACTGGCGAAGGGTTGCTAGGATCGGCTCCTTTCTTCTGCTTAGCCTGTTCTAATTCCAGGGCCTGCCGGTGGACCTCCCTCAGGAGTTCCAACTCTCTCCTGTGGGCAGCCTCTCTTTCTCTCAGCTCCATCTCTTGTAGATTTTTTTCCGTCTTGCCTGTGGTCTGCGTCTTTGATTTGTTCCTCTGCCTCTAGTCTCGCTCGTTCCTGTTTCAGGGCATCCTTGGTAGTCATGGTTTCTGTTTTCTTGTATTGGGGCTCCCTCTGCTGTCTACTGCCTGAAATGCTGCTTCTCTGTTGCCTCCTTAGGATTGCTTAGCAACAGAGTCTTTTTTAAACTCCTTCTACCTAGCTATTCCCGATAGAGTTAGAAAGAAAAAAAAAACATTCATTTCCAAATGTGTTTTGCTGGTGTATGGTGATTCACAACTGGAGTCCCTTAGTTTAAAAAAGATCCTTGTTAAACCCTAGTGCCTCTGCCTTCAGAGTACTCAGAAGGGAGGGACCAAAAAAACTTGTAGACCTTTGCTTTTAAAACAATCTCCTCTAGCCTGCTTTACACACAGCTAGCAGCGAAAGAGAAAGAAAAAATCCTACTGGCTTTTGCTTCTAAACCCAAACCTCTCAGTCTGCCTGCAAATAGCTAGCAGGGAGAGAAATAAAAACCTCACTGGCTTTTGGATTCTATCTTATCTATCTATCTATCCATCTATCTATCCCACATACTGCCCACCATGTCATGGTATAATTCCCCACTCTGAACCTTAGCATCCAAAAGATGGGGTACCAGCATGAATTCCTCTAAGCTCAATTACCAGCTTAGGACCTGTAGCGCTGCCACCAACCAGGAATTCCAGTGCCTGGTACACTCTGGTCCCCACAAAACCTTGCCCGAGGACCCCCAAGACCCAGACCCTCTGGATCTTAACACAAGGAAAGTAAACGCTTTCCCTCACCATTGCCTCTCCCAAGCTTCCCCTCCCTGGGTTACCCTGGAAGATACTGTGTGATTCAAACTCCTTGAATCACAAAACAGAGAGGACAATTCACCTTCCTCCCTCCTTCTCTTTCCCCCTCCCAGACTCTTCCTTAGAGAAAGTAATCCTGGCACAGAGACAAATCAGCCTCTCTCTCTCCCCCTTCCCTCCTTTCTCCCCACCAATTCCCTGGTGGATCCAGACCCAGTCCCCTGGGGTCTCACACCAGAATTAAAAAAAAAAAAATCAGGTTCCTAAACAAGAAAAGCTTTTAACAGAAGAAAGAAAAAACAGTAAAAGTTATCTTTGTAAATTTAAAATGGAATAGGTACAGGGTCTTTCAGCCATAGACACTGGGAATACCCTTCCAGCCTAAGTATACAAGTATAAATTAAAATCTTTTCAGCAAAATACCAATTTGAACTCCTTCCAACCAAATACACATTTACAAATAAAGAAAACAACCATAAGCCTAACTCGCTTTATCTACCTAGTACTCACTAGTCTGAACTTATAAGAGCCTGTATTGGAGAGATTGGAGAGAAACCTGGTTGCACATCTGCTCCCTCTGAGCCCCCAGAGTGAACAACAACCAAAACTAACAGCACAGCACAAAAACTTCCCTCCCTCAAGATTTGAAAGTATCCTGTCCTCTGATTGGTCCTCGGGTCAGGTGACAGCCAGGCTCACTGTTCTTGTTAACCCTTTCCAGGCAAAAGAGATATGAACCAGTTTTGTTCTATTAACTCTTACTTATTTATTTATGACAGCACCAGCGAAGCAATCACCTACTTGGGGCAGCCCATTTGCAAGGGTGGCATGGAGCTGAGAACCAGTAGGGGACTCTGGGAGCTGTAGTTTCTTGGTTAGCTCCCTGCCTATAGAGACAGTCCTGGAGCAGGGAAAGAACTACATTTCCAAGCATTCCCTTGGACACTACCAACTGGAAAGGAAGGAGGGGGACCTCATGCTGCAGCGTTGTGAGTGCTATGAGTGGAGAATGGTAGTGAGACGATATTGTAACATTCAAAACACAGGACACTCCAGGGGGAGGGAAGCCCCCCCATCCACTCCCTCCGCCTGCCCCCCACAGAAACCCCAACCCATCCAACCCCCCCTGCTCCCTGTCCCCTAATCACCCCCCTCCTGGGACCCCTGCCCATAACTGCCCCCCAGGACCCCACCCCCTATCTAAGCGCCACTGGTCCTTGTCCCCTGATCACCCCCTCACGGGACCCCTGCCCCTAACTGCCCCCCAGGACCCCACCCCCTATCTAAGCACCACTGGTCCTTGTCTCCTGATTGC
This sequence comes from Gopherus evgoodei, assembly GCF_007399415.2. Lineage (NCBI taxonomy): Eukaryota > Metazoa > Chordata > Testudines > Testudinidae > Gopherus > Gopherus evgoodei. The sequence goes on along the minus strand of NW_022060067.1, from coordinate 1,832,855 downwards.
CCCCTCCTGGGACCCCTGCCCCTAACTGCCCCTTGGAACCCCACCCCTATCTAAGCCTCCCTTCTCTTTGTCCCCAACAGCCCCCTCCTGAGACCCCCCAACTACCCCCCAGGACCCCACCCCATACCTGTCCCCTGACAAACCTCTGGGACTCTCCTGCCTATCCAACCTCTTCCTGGCCCCAGACTGCCCCCCCGTATCTCTGGCCCATCTACCCCCCTTCTTACTGCCACCCCAAACCTCCACCCCATCCAACCCCCCAAGCTCCCTGTCCCTTGACTGACCCCCCCAGAACTCCATACACCTTCTCCAACCCCCAGCCCCATTACTGTGCCACTCAGACCAGCATGTCTGGCTCTGCGCAGCTCCAGACACGCTGCTGCATACATGCTGCCGTGCTCCCCCACGGAGCCCACAGGCCCCTCCCACACACACACACCCAGCACCTGCCTTCCAGATTTGAACACCTGAAAATTCAGGAGTGCTCAAGCTCAGTTTGGGCAGCTGGTTCTTCATTTCTCCCAAATCAAATATCCTGATCCACTGTAACTTACTGTAGAAAGAAAAAGGATGAAAGTGAGCAAGAAATGCTTCCCAGTGGTTATTAGGGCTGGAATTGCTATTTTCAACAGCCATTGCCTTTTTGTTTGTTTAAAAGGAAGACAGTGATGCTGCATTGGCAGATTCCCCATAGAAACAAAGAGTGGAACAAAAGAATAATAAAGGCACCTCAACTTTTCCTCATTTATGGAGGACAGTCTTATAATACATAACCAGATACCCTCCAATCACACAAGCTGAAAATTGTTCCACTTTACTGCAGCTCTGTAACCGTGTTGGAACCAATCCTGTCTGTGTTTTGTGCACATCCAAAATTCCTGCTGGATGACCTGCCCTGGGAGCGAGTTACCAGTGACCCAGGGCTGCAGTGGAAAAAGGGTGCAGGTGTTGGGGGGCATAGACCAGGGCTGAGGCGGCAGGAAGTGTGGGGGGGCACTGGTAGGGAGGAAAGGGGGAAGTGCAGTGCTGGGGCGGAAAAAAACCTAGAGCCGGCCCTGCCCTCAGAGCAGCCCCACACCCTGAGCCCAGGGGAGAATCCCAACTGCTTTGTGCATTTGTAACCCTGGAGCCTGAAGCTGATGAGAGAAAGGGAAGTGAGCGATCTTGGAGCTTTCCGATACCACCTGCTGGGAGCACAGGGAATTAACTGAGCGACGTCCTGGCTAATTTTCACCTTGTTCTCCACCAGCAGGCTCCCCTGGAGAGCTTGGGAGTGACCTGACCATGGCAGCACCCTATTTACATATTAAAAGCTGGCATTTGGGGGCCATTGGGGTGAAATGTGAGTACTTTTGGGTTTGTAAAAGCAGCAAAGAATCCTGTGGCACCTTATAGACTAACAGACGTTTTGGAGCATGAGCTTTCGTGGGTGAATACCCACTTCCTCAGATGCATGTAATGGAAATATCCAGGGGCAGGTATATATATGTGTGCTAGCAAGCAAGCTAGAGATAACGAGATCAGTTTAATCAGGGAGGATGAGGCCCTGTTCGATGAGGCCCTGTTCTAGCAGTTGAGGTGTGAAAACCAAGAGAGGAGAAACTGGTTCTGTAATTGGCAAGCCATTCACAGTCTTTGTTCAATCCTGAGCTGATGGTGTCAAATTTGCAGATGAACTGAAGCTCAGCAGTTTCTCTTTGAAGTCTGGTCCTGAAATTTTTTTGCTGCAGGATGGCCACCTTAAGGTCTGCTATAGTGTGGCCAGGGAGGTTGAAGTGCTCTCCTACAGGTTTTTGTATATTGCCATTCCTAATGTCTGATTTGTGTCCATTTATTCTTTTCCGTAGAGACTGTTCAGTTTGGCCGATGTACATAGCAGAGGGGCATTGCTGGCATATAATGGCGTATATTACATTGGTGGATGTGCAGGTGAATGAACCAGTGATGGTGTGGCTGATCTGGTTAGGTCCTGTGATGGTGTCACTGGTGTAGATATGTGGGCAGAGTTGGCATCGAGGTTTGTTGCATGGATTGGTTCCTGAGCAAGAGTTATTATGGTGTGGTGTGCAGTTACCGGTGAGAATATGTTTCAGGTTGGCAGATTGTCTGTGGGCAAGGATTGGCCTGCCACCCAAGGCCTGTGAAAGTGTGGGAACATTGTCCAGGATGGGTTGTAGATCCTTGATGATGCGTTGGAGGGGTTTTAGCTGGGGGCTGTATGTGATGGCAAGTGGAGTCCTGTTGGTTTCTCTCTTGGGTTTGTCTTGCAGTAGGAGGCTTCTGGGTACACGTCTGGCTCTGTTGATCTGTTTCCTTATTTCCTCGTGCGGGTATTGTAGTTTTGAGAATGCTTGGTGGAGATTTTGTAGGTGTTGGTCTCTGTCTGAGGGGTTAGAGCAGATGCGGTTGTACCTCAGTGCTTGGCTGTAGACAATGGATCGTGTGATGTGCCCGGGATGGAAGCTGGAGGCATGAAGGTAGGCATAGCGGTCGGTGGGTTTTCGATATAGGGTGGTGTTAATGTCACCATCACTTATTTGCACCGTGGTGTCAAGAAAGTGGACCTCCCATGTAGATTGGTCCAGGCTGAGGTTGATGGTGGGGTGGAAGCTGTTGAAATCATGGTGGAATTTTTCCAGAGTCTCCTTCCCATGAGTCCAGATGATGAAGATGTCATCAATGTAGCATAGACAGAGAAGGTGTGTGAGTGGACGAGAGCTGAGGAAGCGTTGTTCCAGGTCGGCCATGAAGATATTGGCACATTGTGGGGCCATGCGGGTGCCCATAGCAGTGCCACTGATCTGGAGATATATATTGTCATCAAATTTGAAATAGTTGTGTGTAAGTATAAAGGCACAGAGCTCAGCAGCCAGTTGTGCTGTGGCATCATCAGGGATAGTGTTCCTGACAGCTTGTATTCCATCTGTGTGTGGGATGTTTGTGTAGAAAGCCTCTACATCCATGGTGGCTAGGATGGTGTTTTCTGGGAGGTCACCAATGCATTGTAGTTTCCTCAGGAAATCAGTGGTGTCGCGGAGATAGCTGGGAGTGCTGGTGGCATAGGGTCAGAGTAGAGAGTCCATATATCCAGATAGTCCTTTTGGGGTTGGGACCCACATGAGAAGGGAAGTGGACAAATTGGAAAGAGTCCAGCGGCAGGCAATAAAAATGATTAGGAGGCTGGGGCACATGACTTACGAGGACCTACAGGCCATATTCTGTATGTTAAGCTAAGACAAAGTGAGCATATCTATATTGTTACCTTTTACTCAGAAAGAAAAATTGACCTTTATCTTGTTACTTAAATAGATAAGTACCCATGCCTATCTAAGACCTTTACCTAGACCAATCGACAATGGAGAATGGCATATGTTTTTTTTTCAGTGTTGTACCCACAGACTTAACAGGTACACCACATGGGAACTTATGTGCATATGTACATGTCAGCAACACACACAAACATACTAGCCTATGAAGTAAATGTACCCTAATGTTTTGTGGGCGAGGAATGAAATTTGGGCATAGGAGGAAGGATTTCTGGCACTTGTGCCCTCTAAAAGAGATAACCCACCTCACTAGAGCACTTCACTCTATCATTCTGACTTACTTCCTCCACTCTCTCTCTATGTACTATCAGTAGGCTGTACGTGTTCTTAAACTTTAAATTTCAAGGGAACTAGGCTAAGCTCGGTTTCCCTAAGTTTTTATTCTTTGTTTATTAGGTTTTGATTTTAAGTTTAACTTAGTCAAGTAAACCCTAAGTAACACTAGCTTTTTCTAAGCACTGCATCTTTCACTCAAGAATTGAGAAACCCGAACTGCAAGGCTGGTCCTGTGTCTCTTACCACCAGGTTATTGAGGAAGGCTGTGAGTATATTAACCAAAACTTTGTTGCATATAATGCCATATGTATCTTTTGAATAGCAGTAATGCAACTGTAACTTTGTAATTCAATTAAATTAAATAAAATGTAAGCTAATAGATTAAATTTTCATCGTATTATCCAAATTGATATTATTAGTACACACTAAATCAGGCTACATGGGACAGAGATTCGGAGTGCAGGGGGATGAGGGCACTGGCTCTGGGGGTGCAGGCTCTGGGATGGGGTTGGAATGAGAGGTTTAGGGTGCAGTAGAGGGCTCAGGGTTAGGGAAGAGAATTGGGCTGTGAGGGCTCTGGAATGAGGCCAGGAAAGAGAGAATTGAGGTGCAAGAGAGGGATCAGGCTAGTGCAGAAAGTCGTGGGGGTGAGAGGTTTGAGCGGCAGGGGGAAGAAAAAACTTCCCCCTGCCCCCTCTCACCAGAGCATCTAAGAACCAGGTGAGAGACACCTTTCCCCCACTGCAACAGCAACTCTGGTGGGCATGGGCTGAGGAAGAAACTCCTCTTCCCCAACAGCTCGGGCCGGGCCGGGCCATGGACACCTTGCCCCTACAGATCTGATGTGCCTGGCCTGGGACAGGGGACGGGCTCCTCTCCTTTCCATTTGGGACATGGCGGGATGAGAGATGTGACAGGGCTTTACGGGAAATCATTATTTGCCTGATTCATGTGCCAGTCCTAGTCCTTGCTGACCCAAACAAACCATTTATCCTGCATGCTGATGCCAGTTTGGAGAGTCTGGGAGCAGTCCCATACTAGGAAGTGGAAGGCAAATGTAAATCTGAAGCCTTTGCCAGCTGAAGACTGTCTGATAGCGAAACTCGCTATTCCATCCGCGAGCTGCAGTTCTTGGCCTAGAAATGGGCCATCACTGAGAAATTTTGAGACTGCTTGTCTGGTGCTCAGTTTCAGGTATGGACAGAGAACAATCCACTGACCTATGTGTTAACAAGGACTAAGCTGGATGCCACAGGGCAGAGATGGGTGGCTACTTTTGCTAACCATAACTTCAGCATTCAATACCAATAAACTGGTATAATAGGGAGTGTGATTTATCACGACCACCAATTCTTGGCTTGGGGGAGGATGTAAGCAGGGTCAGAATGAACTCTACCCTGACATCTGTTGGTGATGTGTTGTAAAGGCCTTTTGTTGCTGATATGCATGGTCACACCCACCCGGCATTGCATGATGGGGGGTGCTTGTCCAAATGGTCATTTCAGCTGCTGTGGGATCCCCAGTCTCTTTGTTATTAGGGCAGGAGTAATAAAGTGTAGTTATCCTGGTGATATGAATCAAGGACAGTAGAATGGTACTTAGCAGGTCATGATTTCGGGACTCACGCAAACCTACATAAATCTCATTAGGCAAGGGACATGGGTTTAAAGCATAGTAAATTAAAAGAAATTGGAAAGTTGTATTTAGCACCATGTGTTTGTTTTGAAGTCTGTAAATGCAGGTTTTATGACTTTCATTCTCTAGTTAAAAATAGAGCTCTCTATAATTGTAAGCAGAGTCAGGATAAGCTCTACCCTGACATCTGGTGGAAAGAATTTCAGAGAGTGTATTTGTATAGGCAAGTCTATCCTATCCCAGACTGCTGAGCTGTGGGACTGCTTGGTGATAAATGACTCACCCTCAGTTGGGTGGCATTTGCTAGACAAGGGACATGGGTTCCAAAACCCAGTGAATTGAAAGAGGCTGGGGACAGGTATCTATGCGTGGTGGTGCAGTTGCCTTGTGGAGCCAGAAGCACCAGTTGCACCCTCTCCACTGTGGAATGTCAGAGTTGATTTTTTTAATTCCCTCAGGAATCTAAATACAGGTTACTGAGCTGACCTCACTTTGGGCTAATGGTGCACTAGCACTGGGGCTCCCCCACAAAGAGCTGAGATCACTAAGAGTTGAAATCACTAAAGAGCTGAAATAATTGAGCTGAGAGCACTGAGTACTGTGCTAACTAGTGGGGTAGCCTGAAGTTATATTGTGGAACAGAGCAGCTGGTGGAGTGGAGCAGTTGCGGGGATGGCTGGAGCGGACCACGGGACAGCTGGTGGCAGCAGAGCGGCTGGCAGAGCGGAGTAGCTGTGGGACGGGTGGAGCGGCCCACAGAGTGAGCGGAGCCGAGCAGTTTGCAGAGCAGCTCATGGAGCAGAGCAGCTGCTGGAGCGGAGCAGTTTCTGAGGATGGCTGGAGGAGCAGAGAGGAGCAGCTGGTAAAGCGGAGCAGTTCATGGAGAAGGCAGAAGCAGAACCCACGGAGAGGCAGGGCAGTTGGCCCCGGACCACGTAAGGTGCCCCTTTCTACCCAGGCTGGGGGGAGGGACCTCTACAGATAAACTCTCAAACTCTGGGGTGGCATTGACCAGAGACTTTTGGGTTGTTGAACTTTGGGGTGATTGGACTTAAAACCCTAAGGGGAAAAGGGGCAGTGCCAAACGTACTTGGAGGTGGGTTTTTGTTTATGGTTTGTGTTATAACCCTGTTTGTGGTGTTTCTCCAATGGGATGCCGCATTGATTCCTTCCTTTATTAAAAAGATTTTGCTACACTCAGACTCCGTGCTTGCGAGAGGGGAAGTATTGCCTCCTAGAGGCGCCCACGGGGGTGTGGTATGTGAGTGTCCCAGGTCACTGGGTGGGGGCTCGAGCCGGTTATGCATTGTGTTACTGAAACGGAACCCCTGGATACTGAACCCGGCCCTTGTTGCTGCCAACTCAGAGGGGCAGAAGGGTTACATTTTGGGGGGGCTCGTCTAGGATCCCTGGGTCAGTACCCCTCGCAAGCACCTGTTGAGTGTTCCACTGTATTGGGAAATAATTGTGTTTATATTTTGAGGAAACTACTGTTTGTATAATGGCTAATATGTCGGGTTTGTTGGGCCCCAGTCCTGCAGCCTCTAGCTCAGGGGCAGCAGACTCAGCCTATGATTGGGCAAAAGCACTGGGGCATATATTGGAAAAGATTGTGTTGGCCTATGCTACGTCGAACTCTTGTCGTAAGTTAAGGTTATTTGATGGGGAAGAGGAGTTTGAACTCTGGTAGGAGCATACTACTGAAATGCTGCGGGAGTGGGCCGTACCCGACGTAGACAAGCGACGATGTCTAATAGAGAGCCTTAGTGGCCCAGCATTAGATGTAATTCGCACCCTGAAGCTCACTGACCCTGAGGTCAGTGTGAAGGACTGCCTAGAGGCCCTTGATAATACCTTTGGGAGCGTAGAGGGCTCTGAGGACAGTTACTGTAAATTCATTAATTCCCGACAGCAAAGGGGTGAGAAAATTTCAGCCTATATACAGAGGCTGGAGAGACTACTTCAGAGAGCTGTTATGAGGGGAGCAGTGACTGCTGAGCAGATGGATCAGACCAGACTGGCTCAAGTTGTAAGAGGGACTCAGTATCGGAACCCAATCCTACTTCATCTCCGACTGAGAGAACGCCAGGAACATCCCCCAAGTTACTCCCAGCTGATAAAGGAGGTCAGGGAGGAAGAAGAAGAAAGGCAGGCAGCCAGCGAGTGTTGGGAAGCCCAAACATTGGAACGAGCCAGTACGACACCACCGCCAATGGCCAGTGTACTGATGGTGAGCACCACAGAGGAACTTGCCCAACAAATGCAGGTCCTGACAGAACGGATAGCTGAGCTGCAAAGCATCATTGACCGAGCTAAGATTTCCAGGAATAAGGAGCCTCAGACTGTGATGATAGAGAAGTCAGTATCTAGAGTCACCATCCCACCTCGCCGAATGGGGAAAGGACAATTCTTTTACTACTGGTGTGGTCAGGATGGGCACAGTGCTGCTAACTGCCATAAGAAAGAGAACCCCTCCTTAGTGTATAAAAAGCTGAGGATTAGTTGGAAGAGATCCAATAGCTGCCAGAAGGTCTGGGGACAGAGACCACCTAGGCCTAGAGGATTTGAAGATTCCCCCAGAAGAGACCATCCAGCTGGGATCCCTGCAGGACTGATAGGGCCTCGAGCAGAGGTCATGGTGAGGATTGAAGGGGCGGAGTGTAAAGCCGTGCTTGACACTGGATCTCAAGTGATATTATATTTCAGTCATTCTACCAACAGATGCTTAGGCACCTGCCCATACAGCTACTGACTGGCATTGGTCTGTGTGGCCTCAGCATGGATGAATACTCCTATCAAGGGTATGTCATAGTGCACCTGGAATTCCCAGAGGAGGTTGCTGGGGTAAAGCAAGAGGTGGACACCGCTGCCTTAATATGCCCTGACCCGAAAGGGACCTCTGTTGTGTCTGTGCTGATAGGGACCAACTCCAGCCTCTTCAAGGTGCTCGCGGATTACTGCAGAAAACAGGCTGGGGACCAGTACCTGAGTACCCTGATGATCCATACGCTTTGTGCTGAAGCCTATAGGAAGATTGAGAACACCAAGAAGGAGACATCTGAGCTACCGATTGGAGCACTGAAGTACATGGGTACAACCCCCTTAGTAGTGCCTACAAGGACGGAGCAAGAAGTACTTGTCATGAGTACCAGGCTGAAAGGCAGTAAAGGGGCATTAGCAATGATAGAGCAGCCGGCTGAAGGAGAGCTCCCGGAAGGAGTGCTGGTCCCCAGTGGAGTCATAACCCTACCTGCTGAAGCCCAGGAAAAGGTGACTATACTGATTGCTAATGAAACAAGTAGAGATGTTATTGTGAGGCAAGGACAAAAGATAGCAGACCTCTTTGAGCCTGAATCAATTGTAAAACCCCAGTGTGAGACTCAAGTGCCAACAATAGACCCAGCAAAGTTTGACTTTGGAGATTCACCATTGTCCGAGGAGTGGAAAGATCGCCTAAGAAGGAAACTTTGTGAAAGATCCAAGGTGTTCTCATTGGATGAGTGGGATGTGGGATGTGCAAAAGGAGTAGAGCACAACATCAGACTACATGACTCTCGACCTTTCAGAGAGAGATCTAGGAGGCTTGCTCTCTCCGAGATGGAAGATGTGCGACAACATCTTCAAGAGCTGGCTGCAAATGGCATCATTACAGAGTCCCGCAGCTCATACGCCTCGCCCATTGTGGTGGTCCGTAAAAAGAATGGGAAAATCCGGATGTGTATTGACTATCGCACCCTAAACCACCTTACTGTGGTTGACCAGTACACAATGCCTCGAGTTCAAGATGCCTTAGACTGTTTGCTGGGAAGCCAGTGGTTCTCTGTGTTGGATCTTCGGAGTGGATACTACCAGATCCCTCTGGGTGAAGAAGATAAGGAGAAGACAGCCTTCATCTGCCCGTTAGGGTTTTATCAGTTCGAACGCATGCCCCAAGGGATTTCTGGAGCACCTGCCACATTTCAACGTCTTATGGAGAAAGTTGTGGGAGACATGAATTTACTGCAAGTGTTAGTTTATTTGGATGACCTGATTGTGTATGGAAGAACTTTGGAGGAGCATGAAGAAAGACTTCTTAAAGTGCTTGATAGGCTGGAGGATTATGGTTTGAAGCTTTCAATTGACAAATGCCAGTTCTGCAGGACCTCGGTGAAGTATGTAGGGCACATCGTGTCCCAAGAGGGTGTGAGTACTGATCCTGATAAAATAGAAGCACTCACTACATGGCCACGTCCAAGCAACTACAGAGAACTCAAGACCTTCCTTGGGTTTAGTGGTTATTACCGCAGATTTGTGAAAAACTATGCTACAATTGTAAAACCCCTCAATGATCTTACCAGGGGATATCAGTCCAGCAAGGACAAGTCTATGACCAAGAATAAAAGGTCTTCCGTGCAGAAACACTATGGCCCCTTCGAACCCTTTGGGCCACAGTGGGATGAGAGATGTGAAAGTGCTTTTCGAGCAATCATTACTTGCCTAACTCATGCCCCAGTCCTAGTATTTGCTGATCCAAGCAAGCCATTTATCCTGCATACTGATGCCAGTTTGGAGGGTCTGGGGGCAGTACTGTACCAGGAGGTGGAAGGCAAGCGTAAACCTGTAGCCTTTGCCAGCCGAGGACTGTCTGATAGTGAAACCCGCTATCCCACCCACAAGCTGGAGTTCTTGGCCTTGAAATGGGCCATCACTGAGAAATTTCGAGACTACTTGTATGGGGCTCAGTTCCAGGTGTGGACAGACAACAACCCACTGACTTATGTGTTAACAAGTGCTAAACTGGATGCTACAGGGCAAAGATGGGTGGCCGCTTTGGCTAGCTATGACTTCAGCATTCAATACTGATCAGGGAGAAGCAATGTAGATGCAGATGCATTGTCCAGGCGTCCACAGGCACCACGACTTGCTGTGATACCCACGGATGGAGTGAGAGCTATTTGCAGTGTAAGTTGCCGAGAGCCGGAGGCCCATGAGAGCCTTCATGGATGTGTTGCTGAAACTTTGGGCCTACCCCCTGAATGCGTGCCTTCTGCTTCAGTAAACTATATTGCTTTGGACCAATCTCCCTTGCCCATGCTCAATACGGCTGACTGGCAAGAGGCCCAGCTGCAAGATATTGACATTCGTGATACACTACTTGCCAAAAGAGAGGGGCGAGGCCCAGCTGAGGTTGTCCCACCTACCCCAGAGGGCAAACTACTATTGAGAGAATGGACCAAACTAAAACTGATTCAGGGAGTGCTACACCGCACGACTACAGACCCTCTACAAAAGCAAAGGAATCAACTAGTGCTGCCAAAAGATTACAGAGCCCTGGCCATGAGGGCCCTGCATGATGACTTTGAACATTTAGGGATGTAGAGAACCCTGGAACTTATCCACAGTAGATTCTATTGGCCACGGATGGCTGAAGATGTTTGCAGGAAATGTGAGACCTGTGCGCGATGTGTTCAAAGGAAAACTCTGCCCACGAGGGCTGCATATCTGAAGAACATCATCAGCAACAAACCTCTGGAGCTGGTTTGCATTGATTTCTTGTCTTTAGAAGTGGACAAGAGGAATATTGGGAACATCCTAGTGGTGACCGACCATTGCACGCGATATGCACAGGCATATCCCACACATGATCAGAGGGCCACCACTGTCGCTCGAGTACTGTGGGAAAAATATTTCTCAGTCTATGGATTCCCAGCCAGGATACTCTCGGATCAGGGACGAGATTTTGAGAGTCACCTTCTGAAAGAGGTGCTGAGGATAGCAGTATTAAAAAGTCGAGGACAACGCCTTACCACCCACAAGGTGACCCTCAGCCAGAGAGGTTCAACCAAACCCTATTGTATATGTTAGGGACTTTGCGGCCAGAGCAGAAGGCAACCTGGAGCCAACATGTTGCATTTCCGGTGCACGCCTACAATGCCACAAATAATGATGCTATGGGGGTCACCCCATATCTCTTGATGTTTGGGCGAGAACCAAGACTACCCATAGATTTGTGCTTTGGTGTATTGGAGGATGGCGATAGCTATGAAACCCATCAGCAATATGTATCCCGACTACGAGAAAAGCTACGGGATGCTTATCACATAGCTACTTCTGCAGCTCGGAAGAACGCAGACCGCAACAAACAGCGATATGATGCTAGGGTGCATCTGCAAGAGCTCCAGCCAGGGCACAGAGTCCTGCTGCGAAATTTGAGTATTGCTGGCAAACACAAGATAGCTGACGATGGAAGGCAATACCTTACTTAGTGATGGAAAAGCTAGGAGACCTGCCAGTCTACAAGATCAAACCTGAAGAGGGTCCAGGGCAGACCAAAACCGTGCATAGAAACCTTTTGCTCCCTGTGGGATAATTGGTAGGCAGCCCTTATGAGATGGGCCACAACAGGGCAACTGGGAAGAACGAAGGTGCTGTACCAAAGCCGCCTTCCAACGTGGACAGCCGGCCTCCTGCAGCTAACCTACCCCTACTCAGCACATCTGAGAGTGAGTCTGAGGAGGAAGACACAACCATGGTGTATCCTGGGATGAAGACAAGATTTCAGTCTCGATCCACTGAATCAGAAGAGAGCACATCCTCTTCCGCCCTAAACCCTATGGCAGAAGTATTTAGGCCCATTCCTGACATCCCTGAGCCACTGGTGGGACCCCCGTGTAATGACTTACACAGGCTATTGGACAGTGGTGATATACAGATGGAGGATGTCCAGAGCACCTGCGACCCTCCACTGTTAGGACTAGAAATGCAGGAGCCTATGCCAGTAGCTACGGGGAACTCACAGAAAACCTCCCCATCCGGCACTCAAGAGGATGTCCCCCCTACCATAGCAAGAGAGATTCTCAATAGGCGAGACAGGGTAATAAGACCAGTGAAACGGTTAACTTACGATGCACCTGGGGTGATTAGTGAGGAGCCTATACATTTAGTACACAGGTTTGTGAAAGCTAAAGTAGGCTATCTAATGCCTTTTGGAGGGGGCCAATAAGTTGGTATAGTAGGGAATGTGATTTGTCGGGACGACAAATTCTTGGCTGGAGGGAGGATGTAAGCAGAGTCAGGATAAGGTCTACCCTGACATCTGGTGGAAAGAATTCCAGAGAGTGTATTTGCATAGGCACGCCTACCCTATCCCAGACTGCTGAGCTGTGGGACTGCTTGGTGACAAATGACTCACCCTCAGTTGGGTGGTACTTGCTAGACAAGGGACATGGGTTCCAAAACCCAGTGAATTGAAAGAGGCTGGGGACAGGTATCTATGTGTGGTGGTGTAGTTGTCTTGTGGAGCCAGAAGCACCAGTTGCACCCCCTCGTCTCTCCACTGTGAAATGTCAGAGTTGATTTTTTTAATTCCCTCGAGAATCTAAATACAGGTTATTGAGCTGAACTCACTTTGGGCTAATGGTGCACTAGAACTGGGGCTCCCCCACAAAGAGCTGAGATCACTAAGAGTTGAAATCACTAAAGAGCTGAAATAACTGAGCTGAGAGCACTGAATACAGTGCTAACTAGTGGGGGAGCCTGAAGTTATACTGTGGAACAGAGCAGCTGGTGGAGTGGAGCAGTTGCGGGGACGGCTGGAGCGGACCACGGGACAGCTGGTGGCAGCAGAGTGTCTGGCAGAGCGGAGTAGCTGTGGGACGGGTGGAGCGGCCCACAGAGTGAGCGGAGCCGAGCAGTTTGCAGAGCAGCTCATGGAGCAGAGCAGCTGCTGGAGCGGAGCAGTTTCTGAGGATGGCTGGAGGAGCAGAGTGGAGCAGCTGGTAAAGCGGAGCAGTTTGTGGAGAAGGCAGAAGCAGAACCCACGGAGAGGCAGGGCAGTTGGCCCCGGACCACGTAAGGTGCCCCTTTCTACACAGGCTGGAGGGAGGGACCTCTACAGATAAACTCTCAAACTCTGGGGTGGCATTGACCAGAGACTTTTGGGTTGTTGGACTTTGGGGTGATTGGACTTAAAACCCTAAGGGGAAAAGGGGCAGTGCCAAACGTACTTGGAGGTGGGTTTTTGTTTATGATTTGTGTTATAACCCTGTTTGTGGTGTTTCTCCAATGGGATGCCGCATTGATTCCTTCCTTTATTAAAAAGATTTTGCTATACTCAGACTCCGTGCTTGCGAGAGGGGAAGTATTGCCTCCTAGAGGCGCCCAGGGGGGTGTGGTATGTGAGTGTCCCAGGTCACTGGGTGGGGGCTCGAGCCGGTTATGCATTGTGTTACTGAAATGGAACCCCTGGATACTGAACCCGGCCCTTGTTGCTGCCAACTCAGAGGGGCAGAAGGGTTACATAATTCTTTTACAAAATTGGTTCAATGCCACAAATCTAAAATCATTAAAGTTTAGGCTGGTAGACTGTGATCTCACTTACCACTAAAAATTGTAAGTAACTTCATAGTTGGGTGAAACGCTCTTTTCCACTTACACTACAAGGAAATTTTGCACATTGGACTCATGGATTGCAGCTGGGAGGGGGCATGATTTTTGTGGCACATACACCACCTCTGCAACCAACGTTTGCTATCTCACTCCATAACACCACACACAGAGCAAACTTTTACCTCTCAAGACCAAAATATACTGTGGAGAAGATCTAATGGCATAAACGTAAGGATAGGGACTTCAGCACTAACAACATTTCTAAGAGATTCAAAAATATCACTGTTTTTACACACCAGGGACAACAGAAAGAAAATCAACTGGTACAGGCAAGTAAGAAGCAAATAAACATCCATTCCTACCTCCCACACACATTTGGTGTTTGGAACCCATACCTCTTAATGGTGAATACTTTTCAGCCGAGAGTCAAGCTCTCAGACCTCAAATGCCAGGTATAGTTACTCTGTCCTTGATCCAAAATAAACAGGAGAATACACTGAATTACTCTTGCCCCAATAACAAAGAGACTGGGGATCCAACAGCAGCTGAAATGATCTTCTGGACAAGCACTCCCATCATGCAATCCGGGGTGGGTGGAACCATGCAAATAACATCAACCCCAAAACGCCTTTACAACAGATCACCAACAGATGGCAGGGTAGAGTTCATACAGACCCTGCTTAAACTAGATTGTGGCAAAGATTAAAAAACACTGAACGTTAAAACTCACCAAACGCGGGTCAATCCAGCCTCATTGTCATACCCGCTCCTTACACTCCACACCTGAATGTAGCCCTCACATGGACAACATACCCTCCTAACTCAGTGTCTGTACGTTAACCTTTTACCTCCAGTCGGGGCTATTGCAGATTATGTATTCCATACGCCACTCAATCTTAAACCGAACTTCACATCCCCTTGGTAACCTGTATGTTGTTCCCTGATCACCAGAAACTTCTATGCCTAAACGCTGTACCATACACTTTTTTTTTCTTTGAACATCATCTTAATAAAATGTTGACATTTGTTCGAGATCCCGGCTCCTGTTCCTTTGCAAGGCGTGTGCATTTGCTCTGGGTTTGCTCTTCTAAGACAGCGGGGGAGCCCATTGAACCAGAGGTGCTTGCCTGCTGCAGACGCGGATCCAAGGCTGAACCTCATCCCCCACAAGCTGAAGGCTTAACTGAAAACAGTTTAAGAAGTGCTCCCATCTCCGGCACTCAGCTACCCAGCTCCCAATGGGGTCCAAACCCTAAATAGATCCCCTTTACCCTTTATAAGCTGTAAAATCCTGTGACCAGGGCAGCTGCCTAGCTGCCTGCACATCTGCCTGCATCTACCTGCCAGCGTGAGAGCTCGAAAGGCACTAATCCGGATAGCGGCGGCTGGGTGGCACGGGGGTTGAAGAGCCAGCAGAGTGGTGCAGTGGAAGCATGCTGGGCCTGTAACCCAGAGGTTGACAAATCAAAACCATTCTCTGCTATGTGTGCACTTGTCGCATTTCCCTCTTGCCTTTGAAAGGATCAAAACTGTCTTGGTTGCCGGCCCATCTCTGTCTGCCATGCGCCTAGGCAGCAGCAGGACTGTCTCAGGAGAGCAGCTCCCACCCTAATTTTGTGAGGCCATTATCTCTTGTAGTGGAAAGAAAGTAGAATTTTGGTTGGACTTTTGCTATTCCTGTTCAGTGGCTGTGAGGCAATCCGTACTGATAATGGCAGGGGAAGAGTTCTCTCTTCTGCATTGATTCTGCAATTTTTTGTTTTGTCCTTTCTCCCCAACCCTTCAAGGCAGGCAGGCTGGTTTGGTGGCTTGGGGAGGTGGGTCAAGCTTGGTTTCTTTTGGCAGATACCTGGTTGAGAACTGGTGCTATATGGTGTCTCTCCTTAGTCATCTCTTGTCTAAACTGACCAGTCCTAATGTCTGTAGTCTCGTCTCATACTTTGGAAGCCTGCTATTTGCTCCCTTTCCGTTGCAAAAACTGACTGTTTAGTCCTACCCTTTTTTTCCAAACTTTTAACCAGTTACTGATCCATGGATGAGATGGCCCAAGCTGTCTGAAGTAGCTTATGACTGCGAGTGGCAACCTCAGGGCAGACTGTTAAGAAGCAGAGCACAATCCCCAAACTGGTTGTGTGTTCTAGACTTACATTTCACCAAGTGTCAGATTAGGGATGATGTCCCTTTTATGACTTTTTAAACCAAACTTGCTATTTTTGCATCATTTAAGCGTTCTATGCAGAGGACTAGAAATGTTTTTATTAACCTGTATGTTAGATCATTTTAACATTGGCTGAAATCAAAATGTTAAATTAGTTCTTATCACTTTAATAACTGATACTTTCTCTATCTCAGGATTAGCTATTAAACTGATTTTTGGACTGGGGAGATGGAATAGCAGCTTCCTCCATCCACTGCACACATCACCCTGTTATTGTGGGGCTCAACCCCCAGGAGCGGTGGACTTCCCTCTGGGGAGAATATCATGGTTGAAGAGCAGCGAAGAAAAGTGGAGTTGTCTGTGTTCCCGTTTGGTTTGTACTGAGTATGGTTTTGAGTCGTTTCTAACTCTTTCGTCAGTTATTAGTAACATCTTATTATTAGGCCTCTGAGTTGAAAGGCTGCTCTTGCAGGTTTTACTTTGTCGTTGTTTGTAGGTCAAACAGCTGCTTTCTTAGGCCTGGTCTGCAATACGCGTTTAAACAGAATTTAGCAGCATTAAACCGAATTAACCTTGCACCCGTCCACACAATGAAGCCCTTTATATTGCTAAAAAGGCCTCTTTAAACCGGTTTCTGTACTCCTCCCCGACGAGAGGAGTAGCGCTGAATTCGGTATTGCCATGTCGGATTAGGGTTAGTGTGGCCGCAATTCAATGGTATTGGCCTCCAGGCGGTATCCCACAGTGCACCATTGTGACCGCTCTGGAAAGCAATTTGAACTCGGATGCACTGGCCAGGTAGACAGGAAAAACCTCATGAAGTTTTGAACCTCATTTTCTGTTTGCCCAGCATGGAGCTCTGATCAGCACGGGTTGTGATGCAGTCCCAAACCCAAAAAGAGCTCCAGCATGGACCGTATGGGACACACTGGATCTGATCACTGTATGGGGAGACAAATCTGTTCTATCAGAGCTCCATTACAGAAGATGAAATGACAAAGCATTTGAAAAAATCTCCAGGCTATGATAGACAGAGGCCGCAGCAAGAACTCAGCACAGTGCTGTGTGACAAGCGTAACGGAAAGCCAAAGAATGAAATGGACGCTCATGGAGGGAGGGAGGGGATGATGAGGACTCCAGCTATCCCACAGTCCCAGCAGTCTTCGAAAAGCATTTGCATTCTTGGCTGAGCTCCCAATGCCTGAAGAGTCAAAAACATTTTCCTGGGTGTTTCAGGGTGTATGTTGTCAATTTGCACCCTTCTTCCCCTCCCCCCAAAAGAAAACGGAAAAAGTAGTTTCTCACCTTTTTTCAATGTCACTCTATGTGTACTGCATGCTGCTGGCAGACGGGGTACTGCACTGCTGAACACCAGTGTCCCCTTCCTGGTGGTAGAGGGTACAATATGACTTGTATCCATAGTCATCATCAGCCCATAAGTGCTCCTGGTTGGCCTCAGTGAGATCAGCCAGGAGTGCCTGGGTAAAAATGGGAATGATTAGGAGTCATTCCCAGCAGATGGTATGGAATGGCTGATAACCATTCTCATTATAACAACTAGAGGCTGAGCTCTATCAGCCCCCTCCTTTCATGTCTAAAGAAAAGATTCTGGACTATCATAGCAGCAGCAGGCTGCGTCCCCTTCATTTTGTCTCACTAAAAAGTCAGTGTTTCTTATTCCTGCATTCTTTATTACTTCATCACACAAATGGGGGGACACTGCCACAGTAGCCCAGGAGGGTTGGGGGATGAGGGAAGCAACAATTGGGGTTGTTGCAGGGGCACCCTCTAGAATGACATGCAGCTGATCATTTCTGCAGGATCTCTGGTTCTCTAGTACACTTTCCTGATATTCTAGGCCAGACTGACTCTATTTTTAGACAAAACATAGAGAAAGGAATGACCTGGGGAGTCATTCCCATTTTTCTCCATGCGCCCCCAGCCAACCTCAGCGAGGCTAGCCAGGAGCACCCATGACAGCAGCAGACAGTACAAAACAGCTGATAACCATCATCTCATTGCCAATTTTGCAATGGCAGATAGTACAATAGGGATGGTAACCATCTCTGCTACCTTGCAAAAGCAAATGAATACTGCTGTGTAGCACTGCAGTACCGTGTCTGTCAGCAGCATCCAGTACACATACGGTGACAGTGACAAAAGGCAAAACAAGCACCATGGTTGCCATGCTATGGCGTCTGCCAGGGCAATCCAGGGAAAAAGGGCACGAAATGATTGTCTGCCGTTGCTTTCACAGAGAGAGGCCTGAGTGATGACATTTACCCAGAATCACCCGCGACACTGTTTTTGCCCCATCAGGCAGTGAGATCTCAACCCAGAATTCCAATGGACGGGGAGACTGCGGGAACTATGGGATAGCTACGGGATAGCTACCCACAGTACAACGCTTCGGAAATCGACGCTAGCCTCAGTACATGCATGCACACCACCAAATTAATGTGCTTAGTGTGGCTGCGTGCACTCAACTTTATACAATCTCTTTTACAAAACCAGTTTATGTAAAATCGGAATAATCCCGTAGTGTAGACATACCCATAGAGGAGGCAATGCGGTTTGCTCTCTACTTCAGATTTTCTACAGGCAATCAGAGAAAAGAAGCTATAGGAGAGCAGTTTCTAGACACTCTCCCACCCATCTAACACACACACACGCACACAAGCCTAATTCAATCCTCAGATTGTGGTTTGAAGACCTCAAGCTGCAGAGAATCCTCCAGCAAATGACCCATGACCCATGATGCAGAGGAAGGCGAAAAACCTCCAGGGCCTCTGCCCATCTGCCCTGGAGGAAAATTCCTTCCCGACTCCAAATACGGCAATCAGTTAAACCCTGAGCATGTGGGCCAGACCCACCAGCCAGCACTCAGGATAGACTTCTCTATAGTAACTCAGATCCCAACCCATCTAACATCCCATCACAGACGACTGGGCATACTTACCTGCTGATTAGGAGGTTAGGAAGTTGCCCCCCCCTCAGTGTTCTTCTATTCCCACATTACACCCTCCAGGATTTTCAGTGGGTGGCTAGGTGGAAGGTGCTTGCAGGATGGCTTCATCCGCAACAGTGGCTGCCCTTACAGCAGCGGCAGCCACAGCAGCAAGGTCCCTGCCTCCTTTGGCTCAATCTGAACAGAAGTCAATGTACCACTGGGTGTGATAAGCCAATTTTAGTGAGCTTCCTCTCAAGGTGAGCAACTGTCCCCAAAACTTTCTGACAGGCACGTTAAAGTATTTGCAAATGTACACGGCCGGCATGTGCAGAGCAAAGGCTGCCGAGGGGCACTGTGTCAGGGTCTGGCACCGCTTGAGACAGTGGACCATCTTCAGCCCCCAGGTAACCCAGGATCTAAGGCAGGAATGGGGTGAGGAAGCAAGTCAAGCTGAGCAGGGCAGGCAAAAATTCATCTCGCCTTCGTGGGCGCTCACAATGATGCCCTTTTTGTGTGCCAGGCCTGACAAAAACATCCCAGACAGAGAAGCAGCAGGCCCCAAAAGTGCCATTCAGATGCTGACTTAGCTCAGTTGGACGAGTGTTAGAGTGACAATCTAGAGGTCCCTCGTTCACTCCTATACTTTGGCATGCTCTTTGTGTGTAGCAGTGGTCTTTTTTCTGGAAGCACAGCAGTGCCTTTACCCACCAAGAGTCCCTCATTTCAGGCTCCCAAGCAAGAAAAGACAGCATGGACTTGTGCACCAAGTTGGCTCACCAGACCTTTCTTTCTTCTCTTGCTCTTTGTCAGCAAGGAGAAGAAAAAGAAGCTCTCCTTCAAGCTAGAGTCAGAAGGGCGACGTCAGGATGACTTCCTGAGTGCCGGCTCCAGTCCTTTGCTCTCCCAGCTGACCTATCGAAGGGCTGCCATCTCTTTCTCCAGGTTCGCCCATCGGTGTGTTCAGAATGGAGAGGGGTAACTAGTGGTGTTCCCCAATGATCAGTCCTAGGATCAATCCTACTCAATGTATTCATAAATGATCTGGAGAAAGGGGTAAACAGTGAGGTAGGAAAGTTTGCAGATGATACTAAACTGCTCAAGATAGTTAAGACCAAAGTAGACAGTGAAGAACTTCAGAGAGGTCTCACAAAACTGTAGTTGGGCAACAAAATGGCAAATGAAATTTAATGTGGATAAATATCAAGTAATGCACATTGGAAAAAATAACCTCAACTATACATACAATATGATAGGGGCTAATTTAGCTACAACTAATCAGGAAAGAGATCTTGTAGTCATCATGGATAGTTCTCTGAAGACTACCATGCAGAGTTCAGAAGCAGTCAAAAAAGCAAACAGGATATTAGAAATCATTTAATAAAGGAGACTAAGATAGAGAATATCTTACTACCTTTATATAAATTCATGGTACACCCACATCTTGAATACGGCATACAGATGTGATCTCCTCATTTCAAAAAAGATATACTGGCATTAGAAAAGGTTCAGAGAAGGGCAACTAAAATGATTAGGGGTTTGGAATGGGTCCCATATGAGAACAGATTAAAGAGACTAGAACTTTTCAGCTTGGAAAAGAGAAGACTAAGAAGGGATATGATAAAGGTATATAAAATCATGAGTGGTGTGGAGAAAGTGAATAAGGAAAAGTTATTTACTTGATCCCATAATATAAGACCTAGGGGTCACCAAATGAAATTAATAGGCAGCAGGTTTAAAACAAATACAAGGAAATTCTTCTTCACACAGACACAGACAAGATGTGGAACTCCTTGCCTGAGGGGGTTGTGAAGGCTAGGACTATAACAGGGTTTCAAAGAGAAGTAGATAAATTAATAGATTTCAGAATGGAAGCCATGTTAGTCTGTATCAGCAAAAAGAATGAGGAGTACTTTTGGCACCTTACAGACTAACAATTTATTTGAGAAACAACTTTGACATCATAATAAAAAAGGCTGACAAAGGAGGTGCTGTTGTCGTCATGAATAGGTCGGAATATGAACGAGAGGCTGATAGGTGGCTCTTTAACACCACATTCTACAAGCCATTACCCTCTGATCCCACTGAGAGTTACCAAAAGAAACGACACCATCTGCTCAAGAAACTCCCTGAAAAAGCACAAGAACAAATCTGCACAGATGCACCCCTAGAACTCCAACCAAGAGTATTCTATCTTCTACCTAAGATCCATAAACTTGGAAATCCTGGATGCCTCATCATCTCAGGCATTGGCACCCTGACAGCAGGATTGTTTGGCTATGTAGATGCCCTCCTCAGGCCCTACACTACCAGCACTCCTAGCTATCTTTGAGGCACCACTGACTTCCTGAGAAAACTACAGTCCATTGGTGATCTTCCAGAAAACACCATCTAGGCCACTATAGAGATAGAAGCCCTCTACACCAATAAAGATGGATTACAAGCCGTCAGGAACAGTATCCCCAATAATGTCACAGCAAACCTGGTGGCTGAACTTTGTGACTTTGTCCTGACCCACAACTATTTCACATTTGGGGACAATGTATACCTTCAAATCAGCGGCACTGCTATGGGTACTCACATGACCCCACAGTATGCCAACATTTTTATGGCTGACTTAGAACAATGCTTCCTCAGCTCTCCTCCCCTAATGCCCCTACTCTACTTGCACTACACTGATGACATCTTCATCATCTGGACCCATGGAAAAGAAGCCCTTGAGGAATTCCACCATGATTTCAACAATTTCCATCCCACCATCAACCTCAGCCTGGACCAGTCCACACAAGAGATCCACTTCCTGGACACTACAGAACAAATAAGCGATGGCCACATAAACACCATCCTATACTGGAAACCTACTGACCGCTATACTTACCTAAATGCCTCCAGCTTCCATCCAGACCACACCACACGATCCATTGTCTACAGCCAAGCTCTAAAATACAACCGCATTTGCTCCAACCCCTCAGACAGAGACAAACACATACAAGATCTCTATCAAGTGTTGTTACAACTACTGTACCCACCTGCTGAAGTGAAGAAACAGATTGACAGAGCCAGAAGAGTACCCAGAAGTCACTACTACAGAATAGGCCCAACAAAGAAAGTAATAGAACACAACTAGCCGTCACCTTCAGCCCCCAACTAAAACCTCTCCAACGCATCATCAAAGATCTACAACCTACCCGGAAGGACGATCCCTCACTCTCCCAGATCTTGGGAGACAGGCCAGTCCTTGCTTACAGACAGTCCCACAACCTGAAGCAAATACTTACCAGCAACCACACAACAAAAACCCTAACCCAGGAACCTATCCTTGCAACAAAGCCTGTTGCCAACTCTGTCCACATATCTATTCAGGGGGCACCATCATAGGACCTAATCACATCAGCCACACTATCAGAGGCTAATTCACCTGCATATCTACCAATGTGTTATATGCTATTATGTGCCATCAATGCCCCTCTGCCATGTACATTGGCCAAACCAGACAGTCTCTACGTAAAATAATAAATGGACACAAATCACATGTAAAGAATTATAACATTCAACAATCAGTCGAAGAACACTTCAATCTCTCTGGTCACTCGATGATAGACCTAAAAGTCGCAATATTACAACAAATAATCTTCAAAAACAGACTCCAACAAGAGACTACTGAATTGGAATTAATTTACAAACTGGACACCATTAAATTAGGCTTGAATAAAGACTGGGAGTGGATGGGTCATTACACAAAGTCAAACTATTTCCCCCTGTTTATTTGTCCCCCTACAGTTACTCACACCTTTTGTCAACTGTTGGAAATGGGCCATCCTGATTATCACTACAAAAGGTTTTTTCTCCTGCTGATAATAGCTCACCTTAATTGCTCACTCTTGTTATAGTGTGCATGGCAACACCCATTTTTTCATGTTCTCTGTGTATATATCTATATCTATATCTATATATATCTATATATATCTTCCTCCTGTATTATCCACTTTATGCATCCAATGATGTGGGTTTTATCCCACGAAACCTTATGCTCAAATAAATTTGTTAGTTTCTAAGGTACCACAAGTACTCTTTCTTTTTGCAGATTAATTAATGGAGGTTAAGTCCATGAATGGCTATTAGCCAGGATGGGTAAGGAATGGTGTCCCTAGCCTCTGTTTGTCAGAACGTGAAGATGGATGGCAGGAGAGAGATCACTTGATCATTACCTGTTACATTCAATTCCTCTGGGGCACCTGGCATTGGCCACTGTTGGCAGATTGGATGTGAGGTTGGATGGACCTTTGGTCTGATCCAGTATGGCTATTCTTATGTTCTTATGAAGGGAGGAGCAGAGTACTGCAACAGAGTTTCTATAGTATAGTGGTTATCACATTTACCTGATGTGCCAAAGCTCCCTGGTTCACAACCCAGCAGAAAGATGAGGGCTTAATTTTCGCAGCTTCTACTGGCCTATCTCTGCTGTTGTGGGATCAGCAGTGATTTGTATGCTCAAAAGGTCTGTTAAACTTCCCGTCCTCCCACTTCTGTCCCCTCTCCCTCTCTGAATGCCTGTGAAGTGGCTTTTCCCCTCCCACTCCCTCCTGGATTGCTCAGGGGATGGATGTTCTCGTTGAAGAGCAGAAGAGATCCCAGGTAGACAAGGTGTCTGGGACGCTTATTAGCCAGTGATCACCCAGAGCATTGACACTGCCCAAGGTGGAGAGTGACCAGCCAGATGCAGCCAAGTCATCTCTATTGGCAGGCCGTGAGGTGCAGGCCCTTAAAAGGGGAAGGGGCCATGTGCTCAGGAGAGCACTCACAAGCTTGTACCTCCAGTGAATGTCCTTTGCCCAGACCGCCTGGCCAGTGATTCTCTGTGTTGTATTTCATGGTGCCTCTGGAAGACTTACCTTCATCACACCATCCATAGCTGTGCTGTGGGACACTTACCTTGCAGAATCCTGACATCTCCAGTGCCATGCCAGTCCTGAGAGCGTGAGTATGCCCCTGTGACCCCTCCTCCACCTCTTATTTTGAGTTTAGCTGTCAGTATAATAAATGTGCTGCTTTTTGCCAAACTCTGGTGGGTCATTAGTCCTCGCTACACTTACTAGCTGGCCCAATTTTAAGTAACACCTGCGATAAGCCCAACCCCTGCATGGCAGAGGGTGGTGAAATGAGCTGAGGAAAAAGCCTTGGCATCATCAGGGGAAAGCTAGAGGATCTTGGCCAATCACCTTTTGAAGCCTTGTGGCTTGGCTTCCTCTGCCCTTGGAGGTTGGCCTACGGAGGTTCTTCCTGCTGGCCTCCTTTGTGTGACTTGCCAAAGGAGGAAGTGAGACAGGAATTGAGCAAAAGAGGAAAGTCAGGCTGAGGAAGGCAGGGCAGAAGCTAAGTGCCTCAATGCAGCTAAGTGGAATTAGTATAACGCCACCATTCGTTCTACAAAGCCTGGGGAGGTGCGGCTGGCTACTGGGAGGTAGAATCCTGTGCCTGCCTCTTGGCTTCCCGGGGATGGCTACTTGCAGCCCAGGTGAAGAAAGATGGTTCTGGGTGAAAGGAAGACAAGCAAAGCTATGGGAGGAAATTCGGGTGCAGGGTGCTGGCTCTGCGCTGGAGGAGGGGGTTGAGGTGCAGGAGGGATGGCACTGACCCCGCGCACTGCAGCTCCCAAAGTGACTGGTACACACAATTCTGCATCAGTAGCGCCTAGGTGGGCTGTGTCAGGGGGTATCCATGCGCTGCTGCCTGCAGGCGCCGCCCCCAGAGCTCCCATTGGCTGTAGTTCCTGGCCAATGGGAGCTGCGGAGTTGGTAGTCGAGGCAGGGACAATGAATGGTGACACTTCTCCAGCCGCAGGGGATGCCGGTACATGCTGGCCATTTCTGGGAGTGGCACGGAGGGACGGAGGCAGAGTGGGCAGGGAGCCACCTTAGAGCTGTTTGCACATCTCTGCACACCCACTGGGGGAGGGGAGCGGAGGTCGTCCATGTGCTGCCTGGGGTAGGGGCAGTGCACAGAGCTGCCTCCCCTCCCGGGTCTATTACAGGAGGGGTGGGTGGGTCTTTTGGCCTGTAAGGTGCAGCAGGTTGGACTAGATGATCACATTGGTCCCTTCTGACCTTAAAGGCTC
Organism: Gopherus evgoodei; assembly: GCF_007399415.2. Taxonomy (NCBI): domain Eukaryota; kingdom Metazoa; phylum Chordata; order Testudines; family Testudinidae; genus Gopherus; species Gopherus evgoodei. The sequence continues at coordinate 1,808,031 of NW_022060067.1, read as the reverse complement.
CGAGTCTAAAAGGGAGAGGGAAGTAAAGGAAGTTTTTTTTAAAAATAAGCCAAACATTGTTATACCAGGATAACTCCAACAGCTCATTGTATAGTCCCACCCCTTTCTTTCTCCATTGTGTGTTGAATGACCTGCAGGACACTGATTCTCTCATTCCATTGACAAACTGATACAATGTGGCTGAAATTAAACCAATTTCCAGGGCAGAAAGCAGCACATCACTGCATTGGCTGGGAATTGAACCACCATCAACTGCTTGGAAGGTAGTTATGCAGAGCTCTATACCACCCATGCATCTGGCAAAAGTGTCACTTATGCTTGCCCAAAGAGGCTAGAACAGGCTTGAGGAGATTTTTGACCTGTTAAAATGTACTACATTCTCATCACTAAAAAAAAAAAACCTCCATCTTCACTTGAGTTTGAACCATCAGCCTTTCAATTAGCCACCAAAGCTGTTAATCACAGGGTATGTCTACACTAGGGGATTATTCCGATTTTACAGAAACCAGTTTTTGGAAACAGATTGTATAAAGTCGAGTGCACGCGGACACACTAAGCACATTAATTCAGTGGTGTGCCTCCATGTACCAAGGCTAGCCTCAATTTCCCATAGTTTCCGCAGTCTCTCCCACCCATTGGAATTCTGGGTTGAGATCCCAATGCCTGATGGGGCAAAAACAGTGTCGTGAGTGATTCTGGGTAAATGTTGACACTCAGTCCTCCCTGCTTGAAAGCAACAGCAGCCAATCATTTCACATCCTTTTCCCTGGATGCCTGGGCAGACGCCATAGCACGGCAACCATGGAGCCCATTCAGCCTTTTTTCACCATCATTGTATGTCTACTGGATGGAGCTGACAGACGCTGTGCTGCAGTGCTACACAGCAGCATCCCCTTGCCTTTTGTAAGTTAGCAAAGACGGTTACCAGACATCCTGTCCCGTCTGCTGCTTTGCAAGTTGACAGTGACAGTTATCAGTTACACTGTACCGTCTGCTGCTGTCATGGGTGCTCCTGGCTGGCCTCGGTGAGGTCGGCCGGGGGCACATGGACAAAAATGGGAATGACTCCCCAGGTCGTTCCTTTCCTTAAGTTTTGGCTAAAGGGAGAGTCAGTCCTGTCTAGATTATCAGGCAAGCCTATTAAAGAACCAGAGAGGCAAATGGCTGCTCCGGGTCAGAGCCCCAGATATCCCACAGAAACGATGAGCTGCATGTCATTCTAGGGGGTGCCCCTGCAACAACCCCACCCTTCCTTCCCTTCTCCCCCACTCCTCCTGGGCTACCGTGGCAGTGTCCCCCCATCTGTGTGATGAAGTAATAAAGAATGCAGGAATTTGAAACAAGACTGACTTTATTGCCTCTGCAAGCAGAGTTCAAAGGGGGGAGGGGAGCGCAGCCTCCAGCTGCTATGATATTCCAGGCAGGACTGAATCTCTATTAGACAAAGCTAAAAGAAGAGAATGACCTGGGAGTCATTCCCATTTTTGACCAGGCACCCCCGACCGACCTCACCGAGGCCAGCCAGGAGCACTCACAGGATGACGATGACGGATACCAGTCCTATTGTACCATCTGCAGTCTGGAAAAGAAGGGAAGGGGATGCTGCTGTGTAGCTCTGCAGCACCACGTCTGACAGCAGCATCCAGTAGACATACGGTGACATTGAAAAAATGTGAGAAACAATTTTTTTTCCATTTGCTTTCATGGGGGTGAACGACATATACCCTGAACCACCTGCGAAAATATTTTTGACCCTTCAGGCTTTGGGAACTCAGCCAATAATTCAAATGGTTTTTGGAGAGTGCAGGAACTGTGGGATAGCTACAGTCGTCAGTGGCCCCTCCCTCCATGAGCGTCCATTTCATTCTTTGGCTTTCTGGTATGCTTGTCTCAGCTCCTTAAGTTTCACGCAGCACTGCGTTGAGTCCAGGTTGTGGCCTCTGTCCATCATAGCCTTGGAGATTTTTTCAAATGCTTTGGCATTTTGTCTTTTGGAATGGAGTTCTGATAGAACAGATTCATCTCCCCATAGAGAGATCAGCTTCAGTATCTCCCATACGGTTCATGCTGGAGCTCTTTTTTGATTCTGGGACTGCATGGTCACCTGTGCTGATCGGCACTCCACGCTGGACAAACAGGAAATGAAATTCAAAAGTTCACGGGACTTTTCCTGTCAACCTGGTCAGTGCATCCAAGTTCAGATTGCTGCCCAGAGCAGTCACAATGGTGCACTGTGGGAGGGCGCCTGGAGGCCAATACCATTGAATTGCGGCCACACTAACCGTAATCCTAAATAGCAATACCGATTTCAGCGCTACTCCTCTCGTCGGGGAGGAGTACAGAAACCGGTTTAAAGAGCCCTTTATATCGATATAAAGGGCTTCGTTGTGTGGACGGGTGCATGGTTAATGAGATTTAACACTGCTAAATTTGATATAAACTTGAAGTGTTGACCGGGCCAGAGAGAGCAGCAGGATTTCCCCTATTGTTTCCTGCTCTTGTTTTCTTGACTAGTTTCTCCTGAACCAATTTGCACTTTGATTTTGGAAGCCTGGCTAGCTCCGTGGGTAAAGCATCAGACTTTTAGTCTGAAGGTCTAGGGTTCAAGTCCCTGGTCAGGTGATAAGCTACTCGCCAAGATCTTAAATTGTCTCTATGGAGTCCTCTTTCATGTTACTTTTTCTCTTCAGGATTTTGGCTGCTGTTGGATTCCCAGTCTCCATGTTATAGGGGCAGGAGAAATAAAGGGTTGTTATCCTTATTGTGTGAATCGAGGGCAGCAGAACTGTGCTTGGCAGACCCCGATTGAGGGACTCACCCTCAATGCAATATCACTTGCTAGGCAGGGGACAGGGGTTCCAATGCCAAGTGGGCTGGGGCCTGGGTCCTATAACTAAAATTTAGGAGTTAGATCAACTTTAGGACAGGGTGGCTGTGGAGGGATGTCCATGTTGTCTAAGCACTATGTGAGTCCCTAGACAACATAGTGACTATGGTGCCTTCTTATTTTCCCCCTTTCTCACCCAGGATGGCAAGTGAACTGTACAGAGGCACCTCTGGGCTTGCACTGACTAAGAACAACAGCTGTGAGTGGGGTGCAGAGGAGGGGGGCTCATGTTAAAGGACTTTTGGTTGCTGGACTTAAGAACCGTAGGGAGAAGGACACTGCCCAGCTTATTTGGGGGTGGGTCTTTCCCTCATGGTTTATGTTTATGTGCTGGGGTTCCTGACATGACTTCTGCTAACCCTGGGCTTACATTGCAATGTAGACATACCCTGAGAGTGCATCTGTACTGTGATAAAATCCCTGTGGCTTGGCTGGCCTGGATGATCTGATTTGTGATCCTTGGGCTCAGACTGGAGCCAGGCTTGGAGACCCTCACCCCTCGTGGAATCTCGGAGGCTGGGCTAAAGGCCAAGTGTCTACACTGTAATTTTATAACCCTGCAGCAAGAGTCTGAATCAACTGAACCAGGGTTTGAGAATAGTGACTTGGGTGTGATAATGGCAGTGTAGACATAATGCTAGGCTATATCCACACTGCAATGAAACACCCAGGGCTGTCCCATGCCAGCTCAGGCTCCCGAGGCTTGGGCTGTGGGGTGGTAAATTTGCAGTGTCGACATCTTGGCTCAGGCTCAATACCGCGCTATGGACCCCACAAGGTTGGGAGGGAGTTTAGCAAGCAGAAAAGGTATAATGGCAGGGGAGCATTACCGTGGACTCAGTGGCATTTCTCCATTGGTCTGTCTGCTTTGGGGCAGGGACAATAACACATCCTGCTGCATTTGTTATTTCAAAGGGCGATTTAGGATTTTCATTCTCTCACACGATGTGCACAAAGCAGGACTCAACCCTCGGTGGAAACTAGATGAGCTGCCTACAGGTTCTGGCAGCCACAATGAGTCATTTGGTGTGAGAGTCCAGACCTGCCCCTGTCCCAGAGGGAGGGGGTCATCTGCAAGGAGCTTGGAACACTGGCCTATCCAAGGTTGCTGAACTTACCAACTGTAGGGGGAAGGACACTGCCCAGCTTATTTGAGGGTGGGTCTTTCTCTCGTGGTTTATGTTTGTGTGTTGGGGCTGCTGACATGACTTCTGCTAACCCTGGGCTTACATTGCAATATAGACATACCCTGAGAGGGCATCTAGAGTGTGATAAAATCCCGCTGGCCTGGATGATCTGATTTGTGCTCCTTGGGCTCAGACTGGAGCCCAGGCTTGGAGACCCTCACCTCTTTTGGGATCTCGGAGGCTGGGCTGAAGCCCAAGTGTCTACACTGTAATTTTATAACCCTGCAGCACAAGCCCCACAAGCCTGAATCAACTGACCCAGGGTTTGAGAATAGTGACTTGGGTGTGTTAATGGCAGTGTAGACATAATGCTAAGCTATGTCCACACTGGAATGAAACACCCACGGCTGTCCCATGTCAGGGCAGGCTCCCAGGCTAGGGCCAGGGGTGGTAAATTTGCACTGTAGATATCTCAGCTCAAGCTTAATATTGGGCTCTGGGAGCCCTCAAGGTTGGGAGGGAGTTTAGCCAGGAAAAAAAGGTAAAATGGCAGTGGAGTATTATCATGGACTCAATGGCATTTCTCCATTGGTCTGTCTGTTTTGGGGCAGGGACAATAACACGTCCTGCTGCTTTTGTTATTTCTAAGAGTGGTTTAGGATTTTCATTCTCACACACGGTGCAAGAAGCAGGACTCAATCCTCGTTGGAAACTAAATGAGCTGCACACAGATTCTGGCAGCCACAATGAACCATTTGGTGTGAGAGCCCAGACCTGCCCCTGTCCCAGAGGGATGGGGCCATCTGCAAGGAGCTTGGACCACTGACCTATCAGCTCTTAACACCCAAACTTTCAGTAACTCTATTGTCAGTGCCTGTGAGTATAATTAAACCATAAGAACAGGCATACTGGGTTGGACCAAAAGCCCCTCTAGCTCTGTGTTTTGTACTTTGACAGTAGCCAATACCAGGTGCCCCAGGAGTTACTCAGCAAGGTATCATTGGGAGTTGAACCCAAGGTCTCCTGTTTACAAGGCAGGTGCTTTGGTCAGCTAAGCCATGGTAACTTCCTGTGGCTAAAGCACACTGTCTGCTCACACCTGACCCCTTGCCATCCCCACTGGGGCTGATAAGCTTTGCTTGTGTTTGGATTCTGCAAAGCAGAGGAGCAGGTGACGTTTTCCTTGCAAGCTATGTGTGTGAGTGTGTGAATCTTTGGCCAGGTCTGCACTACAAAGTTATTTCAGCATCATTATATTGCTCAGGTGTGTGAAAAACACACAACGCTCCCTCGATCAGCAGCTTCTGGCTGGTGCACACACTGCAATGCCAGGTCTGGCGACAAAACTACCCTGTTTTGTTGACAAAATAAAACCACGTTGACGAGAGGCCAAGAGCTTTGTGCAGCAAACTTAAAGTGACAAATTGTCAGTGTAAATGCTGCTGGTCATTATATCACCACAAGTGGCCTCCACCAGTATTGCACCATGCCTGCTATGAACTTGCCTGCCCTGCATTCCACTACAGAGGCTGGTCCTCTCTCCTTTCATGGCTCCAGAAAGTTCTGACAGATGAGCCACTATTTACACTGGGATTAGGTTGATAGAACTGCATTGCCAGCCTAAGTAATATAATTACACCAACCTAATTTTGTAGTGTAGACCTATCCAAAGAATCATACACACACCTTGGGAGTAAAACTTCACCCTGCTCCTCCGTTTTACAGAAGCCAAACACGAGCAACACTCGTCAGGGCCCAGTGGGGATTGGCAGAGCATCAGGTGTGGGCAAACACCATGCTATAAGTAGCAGCAGGTACTATGGCTTAGGTGGTTAAAAACCCTGTTTTGTAAACAGGAGATTCTGGGTTCAACTCCCAGTAGTGCTTTGGGGAGTGGCTTTTGGGGCACCTGGTATTGGCTACTGTCAGAAGACAAAATTCAGAGCTAGGTGAACCTATGGTTTAAATTACACTCACAGGCACTGATAATAGAGTTACTGAAAGTTTGGGTGTTAAGAACTGATAGGTCAGTGGTCCAATCCTCTCAATGTGGTTTTACCATTTCCACTTGCTAAACTCCCTCCTAACCTCTATAAAATTACAGTGCAGACATATGGGCTTGGGCCCATGAGGAGCGAGGGTTTCTGAACTCAGGCTTCAGTGTGAACAGAAATATCTGCACCACAGTTTTTAGCTCCTCAGCTTTACGTCCATGAGACCAAGTCAGATGACCCAGGCCAGCCCTGCTGCCATCTTTATCCCAGGAGAGATGGACTGTAAGGGTATGTCTCCATTGCAATGGAAGCCCAGGTGTGCTGCACTCTGCTCAAAGCAGCACTGGAAGCCCCATATTCATCACTCTCATATAATGATGACATGGTTTGTACAAAGTCTGCCTTGTGAGGTATGATTTCAAAAGTCTTGCTCTGTTCAACATTATATCTTGTTGGATTGTGTATGCTTGCATTGGTTGAGAAGTTATGAAGTTTTGCTCTGTGTGCGTTACTGAGATATGTTATGAGGTTGGGAAATGCCCACCACCAGCCTTTCAGGTGCGACAAAGGAGGAGCCAGACTCACTGCTGGCCCTTTGAAGGTATCCACACTCCCAAGGACTATCTCAGAAAACGTGTACAATGCAGGCTTCTCCAAGACAACACAGAGACAATGGACACTGCTTGACTCACATCATAACAAAAGGAGCTTCCTAGCAAGTTGGAAGAAACTATGAAAGAGGGAAAGAGACATCATGACTTCTCCTCCACAACTCAGCAGCTGGAAACACACCTGGAGGACAAAGACTGAACTGAACTGATTCAGAAATCAGAAGAGAATAATAACAGTAATACTTACAAACCAAAGTCCCTGATACCAGACACCTCTGTGTTCCTGGGGAACCAGGGTGCAGTATCCAGCCTGACTCATGAAAGACTCCCCTCCCCACCCCCCAGCCTCTGCTTAAACCAAAACCCATTAGAGAAAAGAACGTGCAGAGAGCAGTGAAGGGCATTGGGAGACACACTTAGACCCCTCCTGACAAGAGTGACAAGATTAAGACATCCCTCATTAGCATACAGAATGGAGAGCAGAGACAACACCCCTAGCCTCATCTGCATGAAAGATGGGACAGGAAGACATCTCAATTTGCATACAGAATGGAGAACCAAGAACCACACTGAATTCTGAAACCAGAAAAAGCAGGGAAGCAGTGCATCATGGGAATCTCTGCTCTAGATGCTAAGGAACTTATGTCTGCACACACCCAGCTCAGCAATTATCAGACCAATTCTAGTAATGAATCCTTAATTGATATCCAAATAGTGAAGCCACCTAGTTGCATTTATCAGAGGGGTAGCCGTTTTAGTCTGGATCTGTAAAAGCAGCAAAGAATCCTGTGGCACCTTATAGACTAACAGACGTTTTGGAGCATGAGCTTTTGTGGGTGAATACTCACTTCATTGGATGCATGTAGTGGAAATTTCCAGTGGCAGGTATATATATATGCAAGCAAGCTAGAGATAATGAGGTTAGTTCCATTGTGAGCTCCCTGGAAGAAAACACCACCCATAGCCAAGAGTGATCAGTTCCTTTTGTCTAGTCTAAAGAAAACCCTTGAGTTATCAGCCTTACCTATAAACAAATCTATTGGTCTCCCTTGAACAATTGTATTTTCTCTACAGAAATCCCTACTCACCCTCCAGTCATCATTCTTATGCTCAGATCCAAACTCTGCATCAGCTCCACTAGGACTCCATACTCTCCTGACTGATCGTGCTGGGTACTCTGCTTACCTCCTGCCCTCAGGACCCTCAGCTACCAGCATCATCTGGGAACCCCGACCAGTCCAAGCTTCAGGGGGTGGTGAGATCCACTTCTCTCTCTCTCTCTTTTCATTTTTCCTTTTTACCTTAGGTATTAACCTTTAATAATGTATGTTATGTTGGTTTAGCCTCCTTGTGCAGTTATCACCAGTATTCAATAAATAACTTGTATGGTTAAGCTGGTTGCTTCTCTCTCTCTGGCTGAACCTTACTCTTTTGTGTTTTCAGCTCCTCCCATTCACTCTGCAGCAACGCTTCTTTTACCTAAGCTAAAGATCCCTGCAGCGCCCAAAATCCTGTGGGGTTTGCTCATCAAGTAGGTTACTGCCAGTACAATTGTGTTGTGAAGGTGGGGATAGGGATGTGCTGAATCTGGGACACATAAGGGTAACAGCTTGAAAGTGCTGCTTGACCCAGTCCGTGGAGCCCAGGGGCATATAAGGAGAGTCAGCTTGAACGTGCTGCTCCATCCAGCCCAGTGAGTCCAGGGACATATAAGGGGTCAGCTTGACAGTGCTGATTGACCCAGTCCACTCAGATTTGCTCTGTTAATGAATGGGTGGGTGGGTGGGTGTTCATCTGGTTCCTGGGCTGAAGAAACCCAGCCCTAGGGAACCTAGGCCCTGCAGGTTAGCTCCATTGGGAGGGGACTGGTAGAAGGGAGAAGTAGAGCTCCATATGAACACACAAGTAGTACATTGATAGAATTACAGAATCCCCTTCCCCAGAAAAGTAACCCGAATAAATGAGCATATCCCAAGGTAATTGGCAAATCTGGTAACAATAGAGATGTCCACCAGGGTTTTCTTCTGCCAGTTCCTGATGTTTTCATCATTGCTGGTGGTCCGGGTCTTCGAGACAAGCTTCTGTTGGGTTTCCTGGGAAGTGGAACACACAGGAACAGCAGCGGTCGATGGTGGTGTAACTGAAAGAGAAGAAGAAAGAGAATTTTCTTTCATTGTATCAGTAGTGCAGTGCATATGCAAATCAGCAGCATGCACATGAAAATCAGCTTGAGCACTAGAGTAGATCTATAAAGCAGCATCAATTTTTCAAAAATAGCTGCAGGAGATTCCATCTTCAGGACAATGGTTTGCAGATGTCCATTTGAGAAAATTAAACTGATAAGAGCAGATTTAAAAGTTTATTAGAAAATGTTTAAAAACAGATGATACAGAGAGTTTGAAACATCAGTTATTGGTCATTGGGGGTAACATACAGAGTATAGGGGGATGCTAGTATTTTGGTATTGGACAGCACATAACATAGACAGTCTGCAATGTCCCCAATGGGGGAGTATATGGTGGGTGAGATCAAGATACGGTCAGCAAGTAGTGAGGGTACACCACTCATACAAAAAGTTACAGACAGTCGTGGGAATAAATAAGCAGGCCAAGTAATGGGGATAGGATGACATTCACATGGTGGAGTTCAGTTTGGTAGGTTCAGGGCTCAAGGGGATAAAATCTAGCAGGGGAGGTTTACAGGTCTCTCCCCCCTTGTGGGTGTATGAAGTCATGCTATCTCACACTTGGTATTAGCAGTGGCCTACAACACTTGATCTTAGCTCACAGAGAGCCAAGAAGCAATGCCAAGACTGTGTGATGCATGTGCACCCCTGCCCCCACCACTTTCGACCTCACCTTGATCAGCTCCCAGCCACACCACTAACACCCTAATGAGGTAACTCTCAGTGAGGCTCACTTCCCCAAAATGACTCCAGTGAAAGAATTCAAAGCAAGACCCCTTAACACACAATTCTGTTCAAAGATGGTTCCCTTTACACTCCTAATGTGCACAAACCCACCCACTGACCTGTGACTAGCAATCTCTCACTGTTAACTTGTACAGCAAACAGGGCAAAGCAAGCCTATGCAAGCACTGTTCTGCAGCCCCAATGCTCTTGTCTGCTCCTTCCCACAGAACTCTCTCAAACGTACAGTCAATGGCATCAAATCAATTCCTTGCCATGGTTGGGCCTCGGGCATTCGTGCACCCCAGTCCCTCCCAGGTCATTGGCTGGTTCCTTCTGGCCTTAAACACTAGGAATGTGACTCAAGGGGCCCCATCCTTCCTCCTCTTCTGCGCCTATGAACTATCCCTCGTCTGGGCAAAACATTTACAGAGACTGGTTCCTAAGTTAAAATGGTGGCATTTTCCAAACGGGAAAGGAATGGAAAGTTTCTCTTCTGTAGGGAGACGAGGGAAAGAATGATCCAAACTGTTCAATCAATTCTGGAAGGTAGACTAAGGAGACCAGTGGCCAATGTCAGAGATGGGATACTGAGCTAGATGGACCATTGGTCTGACCCACTCTGGCCTTCTTACAGGAAATCGTTGGAGATGAAAGAATTAATTGTTAATGAGCTCTGCTGCATAAGGTCATCTAGAATAACCTGATAGGCCAGTATGAAGATCCTTTTTGTACCATTGAATATTAACACAGAAAATGTGGTGACTAGTTATTCTAATTCCTTCGTTTGGAAATGAAATGACTCATTGGAGAAAAAAAAGGAAACTCAAAACGATATCTGTAAGTCATTTTCTACATTATGCAAGCCTTGCCTCAACAACTCACTAATACCGACAACACACGAAACCAAACAGCTAGCTGAAGAGAGATCACAAAATAGCCCCCTCCTGGAAAAGCATCAGGCACTAACTAAAGATAACAGACATGTCCTTTCTCTGAAAGGTATGTTGGCCTGCAGGAAGGGGAGGAAGAGAAAGCTGCCTTTGAAAACAATCGAAGTTTTAATCCTCTAAAGAAATTCAGGAAGCAAAGTCCAACCCCAAGCCTGTTTTTTTCCCACAAGGCTGGGGAACAACCTTACTCAAGCCTCCAAAAATCAGACAGAAACTCCTAAATGTTCCTCTCTGTAGAAACGTTTGGCAAAAGACTTACACACTCTGAAAACAAATCAGAGAAGAAAAAGCACACCGCAGAGGCGCTGCCAGGTCAGAAGTGCCTTCTCCTCAACTCAGGGAGATGACAATGACAGCCCGCTAAACTTCTCGCTTGAAGAGGAAATTTAATTGAATCGATTTCAATCCCAAGTTTGACCACCAGAACCAGGGACATTGGGAATAAAACCAGCCCCTTGACCAGGGACTCCCGCAATGCTCCCTGGCTATGCAAATGAGATTCCGCCGCCAGTCTCCGGCGCTCAAGGGGCCGTCCCTGCTCGTTCCCCAGTTGCGCGGAGATTGGGACGGGGAAGCTGCTCTCCTGACACAGTCCCGCTGATGCCCAGGCACACGGAGGACGGAGCTGGGCGGGGAAGTCAGAGGGCAATTGCCCCCCCCCGCTGCATTAGCGGGCTAAAACCCAAATCAAATGCACACACCTTGCGAAGGAACAGGATCTGCGATGTCAACCAACACACTCCATTGAGATTCTATATCACACGCCTCCTGTATGACACAAGAGCTACTTTTGGGGCAAAAACATTTCAGAAAGGCATCTAGTCTTCATTAAATGACATCAAGAGATGGAGAATCCACCACTTTCCCTGGTAGCTTGTTCCTGTGGTGAATCATCCTTGCTGTTGAATATTTGTGTCTTATTTGTAATATGAATTTGTCTCTTTTCATCTTCCAGCCATTAGGTCTTGTTATGCCTTTCTCTGCTAGATTAAAGAGCTCTTTAATACCCAATCTTTTCTCTCCATTAAGGCCATTCAACACTTCAATGAAGTCACCTTTCAATCCTCTTTTGATAAGCTAAACAGGTTGAGCTCTTTCAGTAGCTCACTAGAAGGCATTTTTCTCCAACCCCTAGAACATTTGTTGGCTCTTTGGTCATCAGACTCCTGAATTGCAGCTGGATGTGGCTCTTGTTCTTCTGCACAGCATAGCTACTGGAGAAGAGAGATCTGCAAATGTACATTCATATGATACCTTTGTTTAATTGATGAAAACGTAAACTAGACACTTAGAAGATTGGAACTGATTTCAGCTGATGGACAGGTTTGCTAGGTTTTTATGCATTTGGACAGCGAAATGTTTAGTGTTTACATTCATATCAAGCACCCCCATATAGTGGAGCTCCTGAACATAAAGGAGAATGGAAATGAATTTTTTTTCCTTTTTTAAAAAAAGAAAGAAGGTTATAAAAGCACAGTGGGGTTTGAGCCAAGGACCACTTAATCAGCAATTGAGTACTCTACCACTGAGCTATACCCCCATGACAACAGTAACATGGAATCATGGTTTCCAGGACTTTGAAAGACAGACCTTGCTTCATCAAGCTCCTTTGCCATTCCCAGACCACAGGTGGTTTTAAAAATGGGGTTTGATTAAACTTCTTAAATGTGGTAAACACCACAGCTTGCACACCCACCGATATAGCTTCTCCCACTGACATAGCTGCCACCTTTTGGGGAAGTGGATTAACTACACCCACAGGAAAACTCTCTCAATTCAGCAGAGAGCAGTGGTTCTCAAACTGTGAGTCAGGACCCCAAAGTAGGTCATAACCCTATTTTAATGGAGTTGCCAGGGCTGGCATTAGTCTTGTTGGGGCCTGCAGCTGAAGCCAAAAGTCTAAGCCCACCATCCAGGTCTGAATCCCTCTAGCTCTGGTTTTGTCTTCCTCCAACTGGGGTAGGGCTTAGTTTCCCCTCCTCTGCCCAGTGGGGAGGGGCTTGGTCCCTTTTTCCAGGGCTATGTAGTAAGTTTTTTTTAGCAGAAGGGGGTTGTAGTGAAAGGAAGTTTGAGAAACCCTGGCATAGAGCCTCTGAATATGCTTAGACTTGGCTCCCTGTGGCTCTGTGGGTGATCAGACACTGAAAGTACAGCCATGAAGACACCACACACCAGCCTTGCCCAGCAGGCAAAAATCAAACCTCCACAGAAAGACACCCAGTGCTTTTTAATCCATCTCCCTAAGCACTCAGCCACAACCACTTAACAAAGGGACTTGTCTACACTATGGTTCTGGTCTCACTGAATGGTCATTTCCAATTGTTTGCTCAGACCAGTATTAGGGAAAATGGTGCCCTGGGCAAAGCTTGTACTTTGGCACTTCCCCATTGCCCCTGGATGATCCCCACTCCCCCTTACCGCTAGCTCCTGCACTCCCAAACCTTTCACCTCCTTCACCCCTAATTCTTGCCCCCTCCTGTGCTGCCTTTGCCCTTAACTCCCTGTGCCACCAGCCATGACCCTCTCCTGAAGCCCCTTCACATGGTTCCAGTGCTGGGGGCCCCACACTTGTTCTCCCTTTCCCTGGGCTTTGGCATCACTAGCCCCTGATTAGTGAGCAGGGTTCAGTGGTCCCCAAAATGAGCAAGGAAGGCAAAAGTGAATCTTGCCTTCATGGGTCACTTCCAATGACCTCCTTTTTCTGTGCCACAGCTGACAAAAACATCCCAGACAGAAAAGCAGTAGGCTAAAAAGAAACCTAGCAGCTGCTGAAGTAGTTCAGTTGGGTGAGTGCTAAGCTAAAGGTCCCTGGTTTAATCCCAGGTCTTGGAATGCTCTTCTATCCCTCTGTGTGCAGGGTGGGGTCCTTCTGAAAGTGCAGTAGGTCCTTTAACTGCCACAAGTCCTTCATTTCAGACTATGCAGCAGGAAAAGACAGCATGGGCTTCTGCACCGAGTTGGCCCACCAGACCTTTCATTCTTCTCTTGCTCTTTGTCAGCAATGGGAAGAAAAAGAAGCTCCTCCTTAAGCTGGAGTCACAAGGGCGACGTAAGGATGCCTTCATGAGCTCCGGCTCCAGTCTTCTGCTCTTCCAGCTGACCTATTGGAGGGTTGCCAGCACTGTTTCTAGGTTTGCCCATCGTTATGTGCCAGGGCAAGCACCAGCCAAGCCGATGGAGTTTCTGTAGTGTAGTGGTTATCTTAGTTACCTAACACACAAAAGGTCCCTGGATCAAAACCTGGTAGAAATATGCTGGCTTCCTTTTCCTGGATTCCCTTGCTGTCCAGGAAGGCGCTCCTCCTTCTGCTATTGTCCTTTCCCTGGGAAAACTCCAACCCCTGCATGACAGAGGTTGCTGACATCAGTCTGGAGAACCTAGAGCAATACAGCATGTCACCTTCTGGAGGCTTGTGGCTTGGCCTCTTCTGCCCTTGGAGGTTGGCCTATGGAGGCTGTCATTTCCTGCTGGCCTCCTTTGCATGACTTGCCAAAGGAGGAAGTAAGAAAGGAATGGGACAATAGAGGAAAGTCGAGCTGAGAAAGGCAGGGCAGAAGCTGTGCAGCTAAGTGGGGTTAGTAGCACACCACCATTCATTCTGTCACAGCCTGGGGAAATGGAGTTGGCTGCTGGGAGGTAGAATCTTGTGCCTGCCTCTTGGCATCCCAGGGATGGCTATTTGCATCCCAGGAGAAGAAGGATGGTTCTGGGTGAAAGGAAAACAAGCAAAGCTGAATCCAGTGGAGAATGGCTGTTTCTTTATGGCCAACCTGGGGGCATGATTGATGGCTTTAGAGGTGGGGGCTGGGCTGGCTGTGAGCAACTGGGATCCAGGAAGCCCACATCTGCCCTTCTGAGGGACAAACCCATGGAGGTGCGGTTGGCTTCTGGGAGATAGACCCCGTTGCGTGCCTCTTGGCATCCCAGAGATGGCTACTTGCAGGCCAGGAGAAGTGGGGTTCTGGGGGGAAGGAAAAGAAGCAATGGGAGGCTGAGCGGGCTCCTTTCTGGCCGAGATGGTGGGCTGTGGGGGGTCTGGGAGTTGCCTGTAAGCCATAAGTGGACTTGGTGCAGTGAAAACCACTGCTCCATTCTGGCCGACCAAGGGGCACAATGGACGACTTAGGAGTGAGGGTGGGGGGCTGGCTGTGAGCAAATGGGATCCAGGAAGCCCCAGCCTGCCCCTGCAAGGGCCCAGTCTTCTTCTTTCCTGCCATGGGGAGCCCAGCTTTAAGCCTGTCCAGCATGTGCTGCAGCTCGAGCATTAAGCCTTCCTGTGTGCATAACTTAACTACTGCCTAGTGTAATAAGGTGTAAAGTTTAGAGTGTGAATTTTTCTTTGATAACTTACTTTGATCTTTTATGCCTACCACTTATAATCCTTAAAAATCCATCTGTCTGTAGTTAATAAATCTGTTTTATGCTGTACTTAAACTAGGTTATTTTGCTTGAGAACATTTGCTTGGGAAATCTCAGCTCCCTTACAAGGCTGGTTCATGTACTATTCACAGTGAGGGAAGGGTGGACTCTGCCTAATAAACTCACACCGATCAGGCTTCTGATTAAGGCAAGATGGTATGATCCAAGGGTGCCAGGCTGCAGAGCTGGGGGGAATTGCCGGGAGGCTCTCTATCGTTAGTTTTAGGAGTGGCTGGGAGAAGCATTCATGTAACTCAGTTGGATGTTTCCCTATCTGTGGATGTCTGTGTAAGTGCAATATGTGCCAGAGATTCGCAGCCTGTCACAGCATCACAGTGTGAGAGGGAATCCAGGTGGTGGGACATAGGGCTCAGGTTGCATCCCCTAGATCCCATCACAGACTTTCAACAGCCACAGCAGATGTTCACTGAGACAGAGAGAGAAATGCCAAATAGTGATCTCCAGGGCCTACAGACATCAAACGATGAGGAATTCTGCACGCAGAGAGGACCCTGCTAGTGGAAAATGCCTTTGGAAAAGCCCCTTCTATCCCCAGCTGTGTTCATACAGTGCTCAGTGCTCTGCGTTGTGGCCTCAAGAGCTATGGATGCAAGTTGAGTTACAATGACCTTTACCTTGTCTCCATGTTTCTTAGGTGCCTCCTTCCGACACTTGTCAGAAAAAAAGACTGGTTTCTTTTGGAAGCATTTGCACTGCAAGGCAGAGGCAGTCTTCTCTGCTTCCTCGAAAGACTGACCAAAAGGTGGGAAGAGCACAATTGGCAAGCACCATTGGGTGCTGCATCTCTAACCTCCACTTTGCCTGTCAGGTGCCTTGACCAGCTTAGCCACGGTGCTGCTCTCTGGGACTTTTCTCCCAGCTGCTCCAGTTCTCTTCAGTGACAATCAAAAGGAAGGTGACATGGCATCTGTGTGTGGACATCCCCAGCGAATCCCAAGGACGTGTGGCACAGGCTCTCGTGTTGCAGCAATTGCAGTTGAAGCAACTGCCATGCTAATGCCAGTCACAGCAGCCTTTTCATCAGCTCCAGGCTTGTGATTTGATTCTTTCCAATGCTTCTCTCCAAAGAAGCCTTTTCCTTAGCAAGCAATTACCTGGATACCAAGGGAGGTCTCTTCTGTTTCCTAGAAAGACACAGGAAAATGTGAGCAGAGGAGACAAAAGTCATACAAAAAGGCATTACTGAGAGTTGAACCCAAGATCTCCTGTTTATTAGGCAGGTGCTTTAGCCAGCTAAGCCATAATGCCTGCCTCAAGAAAGCATTTATAACTGTTCCATTTGATGGCCCAGGACAACACCTGCAAATTCCAAAGTACAGACCTTCCCTCAAGGCTTTCAGGTCTTGCGGTGTCTGGCTCTCCATGCACAGAAAGCCACAGCTGAGTTGACAGAGGGCTTCTGACATGTGCTTCTCCCACCCAGCCACTGTGATCATATAGTGGTTAGTGATCTGTGTTTCAGTCACAGCAACCTCGGCTCAGTTCTGAGTCATGGTAACCTTTCCTTCATTTCTCATTTGCCACTTTCCAAGTGTGGTGGGGTGGCTGCCACAAACAAGCAGGAAAAAAATTAAGGCAGCCTTGCAGAGGCAGCACAGAACCCAGCCAGTCAGGAAAGGGCTTATTGGGAGAGCTAATCAGGAGAAGGCTTGCTGGAGCAGCCCATATATAAAGGTCTGCTCAGCACAGCAAGAGTCAGTCACTCCTTGGAGTTTGAGGAGGGAGGATTGGCTGCCTGAAGGAAGGAGAAGGAGAAGGAGAAGGAGAAGGAGAAGGAGAAGGAGAAGGGGTAAGGGTACCATGGTCAGAGTAGTGCTGGGTGGGTAAGGGGAGCATGAGTGACCTCCTGGCTGACTACTGTCAGACTGAGGCCCTGATACAAAGGTGGAGGAAGGTGCTAGATCTGTTGGGAAGTGGTCCAGGGAAACAGATGGCGGGGGTTGGAGTTGCACCCCTTTTGCCTCAGTTGCCACTGACACAGGTGGCTACACCCTGGACTGCAGCTGGTCACTGAGGCCAGTGTCTGGGCAGAGGACAGCTGCCCCCTGGAAGGGGGGAGAGAGCTGAGTGGGGTACAGACAGAGGGCTGTGTCCATAAGAGGACATTGAAGTCCTGAGAGCGACATGGGTCCTAATGATAGAACAGATGGCAGCCAGATGCCACTGGATGAGGGCGCACCAGGGGACCAGAGCTAATTGCCAGGATGGCCAACAGGAGGCACTGCAGTGGTGAGACGTGCCCCATGACACCAAGACTTAGCCGCAAGGAAGGCTCTCTCTGTCTTGAACCACCAGTTAGAAGGATTCTGCTGACAGGTATTTTCTTTTTATGAAAAGATATACAAAAAAGGAGCCAACAGAGACATTAGGTTCAGCAAGGAAGAACTGTCAGGCCAAGCCAAGATTTCCTGGTTATTAGAAAGGCTCTTCAGCCAGCTCTTCCCAAAGACCCGTATCCAGAGGCCTTTTAACAGTCACTGCAAATGTTCACCCCAAAGAGACAAAGAGATGCCAAAACAGAGTTCTCCACTGCCTGCAGCCATCAAGCTACCAGGAGTTCTGTGCACAGAGAAGCCCCTGCTGGTGAAAAAGGCTTTGGTAGAGACTCTTCTGACACCAGCCATGGTCATTTAGCGTTTAGCACTCTGTGTTGTGGCTTCAGCATCCACAGATGCAAGTTCAGTTGGGGGATGTTTTTCTTGTCTCCACATTTGTCTAGTGACTCCTTTCAATGCTTGTCACCAAAAAGACCTGTTTCTTTTGCAAGCAATGTACAGCTAGACAAAAGCAGTCTTCTCCATTTCCTCAAAAGATCACCAGGCTGTGGGGAGAGGAGACACATTCAGCCAGGCACCACTGGGTGCTGGATGTTGAATCTCCTCTTTATTCAGCAGGTGTCTGTGAAGGACATAAATCTACTGTGGACTGTGTAGAGGTCAATAACAGGACTTTATTACAGACAGCACTGGCGGAGAGTAACCTTGCTTATTAGGCTCAGAAACACTGTCAATCAGTTGTTACAATAGAATATATAGGTTTTCCATGGGCGAGGGAAAGTGACAGGGTAGGCAGTTTCACACCCCGAGATAGGTTTTGCAGCAAGACAAGATAGCACATTAGCCAGTGGTTCACAGGTTACATAATGTCTCCACCGATGGTCTCAAGTTAGCAGGTTAACATTTAATTAATACTTTGATAAAATGTTATTAGTATAAAATATCAATGTTGAATTCTGATTTGGGGTCCATAGGAATGGAGCAACTCTTTTGATGGTCCAACAGGTACATTCGTAGGGGTTAAAGCAAAGAAACAGTGAAAGTATATGGCAATAAAGATTGTTTTCTGTGTGTCTAAAGGTAAGGCATTGGTCCCTTGGAAGGGAGGTGGAAGGATGCCATATCTTATACTGACGTGCCAACTTCTCATAAATTCAAGGTTGGATCTGTGAGAAGAATGTCTCCCTACAGAAGAATCAAACACAATAGGAACAGGGATTCTTTGTTCAATCTGCAGCTCTGAAGAAGACACAATTCTTTAGTTCTTAGTTCCAACACCTGGCAATTTGCTGACCAGGCCTATCTTAGCAAGCAAGGCTTTCTGTTTACCCCAGCTTTCTCTTAGCTGATCACTATTTGCAAGGCCTCTGGTCCCCTGACCATGCTCTGGACTTTGGGTCTGGAAAAGAGCTGGCACAATCCATAGACCAGGTTGTTATATAAAATGTACATGGTTTTGAACCCTTCACATCCAGTAATGGCAAAGTTCTCGGTTCAGGCTTGTAGCAGTGATGGAATAAACTGCAGGTTGAAATCAAGTCTCTGGAGTCCATCCACAGCTGGGATGGGTCATTCAGTCCTTTTTAGAGAGCTTCAGTTTGTAGCAAAGTCTCTCCAGAGGTATGAAAGACCCCTATGGTGTCATACCCCAGCTCCCTAAGCACTCAGCCACAACCACTTAACACAGGGGCCTTTCTACACTCTGGTTCTGTTCTCACTGAAGGGTCATTTCCAATCCTTTTCTCAGACCAGCTTCCCCAGCACACTCACTGCTGTGCAGCTCTGTACATGTGGCCATGGATGAACAGCAAGAATTCCTGCCCATTCCCCTACTGGCTGGAGCATGGATAGAGTGTGTTTGTGGTTAATGATGTTGCAGTAGATTGTTCATTCCCTGCCTTGGGAATTCAGACAGTCCCTTTCCCAACATATCTCCAGCACATCAGTCCCTGGCTGGGTCTCCTGGGCAGTGGAAAACATCCTTTGTTTGGTGCTGCCAAGGGTATCATGCAGAGCTGAGACATTCCTTGACTTGGATCAAAGGGGGATGTTGGATGGAATTTAACACAGAACCCTCTCTGCTCCCCAAAGCCCCACGGGAGAATCTAGAGAAGGGGGAGTCATTCCTCCTCTGTGTTCCCAGAAGAGCTGCTAGGACTCCTTCCTGCCAGCTGCTCACCCCTGGATTCATCCTCAGCTCCTAGGATCTTTCTGCTCCAAAGGCTCCAGAGGCCTGGGGTGGGGAGGGAGTGACTGCACAGTATGAAACACAAGGGAGGTTTCTGGAATTGAAGGAAGGAGCAGAAAATGGAGGGGAAAGAAACAGAGAGAAAACGCCTCATCTCTCTCCCCTCTCCCTCTCAGCAAGAAATGTTATCAAGAACCAGCCTTAGGGGAAATGGTGCCCTGGGCAAAACTTGTACTTTGTCACTTCCCCATGGCCCTTGGATGATCCCCCTCCCTCTTCCCCCCAGCTCCTGCACTCCCAACCTTTGCACCTCCTTCACCCCTAACTCCTGCCCCCTCCTGGGCCCTAACCCCTACACTGTGTCCCCTTTGCCCTTAACTCCCACTCTCCCCTCCTATTCCACCAGCCATTGCCCTTCTGCTGCACCCCCTTCACCCTAACCCCTGCAATCCCTCCTGCACCCATGTGGGGATAGTGACCTGTGTACATGGAGCAGCTGTCATTGCTACCCGCCACCAGCCAAAACTGGCCATTTTGAGAAAGCGGCCCCCTCATGCTGAAAAGCTAGGCAGAGCAGTGGTGTCTGTGCAAACACGGTCTGTTCCTGAAGTCCAGGGCCACCCAGAGGGGGGGCAAGAGGGGCAATTTGCCCCAAGCCCCGGGCTCCGCAGGGGCCCCCATGAGTTTTTTGGGGCCCCTGGAGTGGGGTCCTTCACTCGCTTCAGGGGGCCCAGAAAACTCTTGCGGGGCCGGGCCCTGGAGCTTCTTCCACTCCCGGTCTTTGCCAGCGGGGGGTCCCTCTGCTCCAGGGCGGAAGGACCCCCCACCGGTGAATTACCGCCAAAGCAGGACCTGCTGCTTAAGTGCAACCCGGTCTTTGGCCATAATTCGGCAGCGGGGGGCCCTTCCTTTCCGGGACCCACTGCCGAAGTGCCCCGAAGACCCGTGGCGAGGACCCCCCGCTGCCAAACAGGGCCAGCTCTAGACATTTCGCCATGCAGGGGGCACCCTGCCCCTTGCCAGTCCCGCGGCTCCGGTAGACCTCCCCAGGCACACCTGCGGATGCTCCACCGGAGCCACGGGACCAGCAGACCCTCCGCAGGCACGCCTGTGGGAGGTCCACCGGAGCCGCCTGCCGCCGATGGCCCCAGGTCCCCAGAATCCTCTGGGCGGCCCTGCTGAAGTCTTTCCCCCAACTTCTCACTAGATGTGAGGGGGGAGCTCATTCAACTCCTGCTTCTGCTTAGTATTTATAAACACCTTATTGTCCCTATCTCTGCTGGCCTTAGATTTCTCCTCCTGTCTGTTTCCTAACAACTGAGTGGTTGAGGTGATGGATTGCTAATCCATGGTGCTGTGCATGCATAGGTTCAAATCCCATTCTCATTGGATGCATTTAGTTTTCACTCTTCCTTTATAGACAACCATTTCTCCCTTTGGTACAATGACAGATCAAACAATGTTGCTTCCTGCAAACAAAAACGTGCTCAGAAACTCCAACCCCCCTTGCTTTAAATAAAATGTCTAAATCTCAGATTTCTAAAAAAAAAAATTCTCTAGTCCTGTATGTCTTAGTTTTTATCTCAAAAGGTAACATCCTCACAATCTCCCCCAAACACCCTGGGACCTTCCCAAATTACTAAAATACCCCAGTTCTCAGCAAGGCAACGACAGTGACCCACAGCTAGTGTCTAGGCCAAACTATTCTGAAGTAAGCAACTCAAACATTTTCTCCCTGCTTCCCTTGGCAAGGTCTGACTGGAAAAACAAAATTCTCTAAGCTGAAAAATGTCTGCTGAAAAACCCATACTAATTATTTGAGGACTTTGGTTTGAATGTATTATTATTATTATCTTCTGATTTATGAATCAGTTTTGTCATCCAGATGTTTTTCCAGCTGTTGAGTTGTGGTGGAGAGATGCCAAGTCACGATGTCTCTACACCTCTTTCATAGTTTCTTCCAGCTTTCTAGAAAGCTCCTTTGCTATGATGTGAGTCAAGCAGTGTCCATTGTTGCTGTGTTATCTCGGCGAAGTCTGCATTGTACACGGTTCCTGGGACAGTTCTTGGGAGTGTAGCTACCTTTAATGGGCCAACGGGGAGTCTGGCTCCTCCATTTTTGCACCTGAAAGGCTGGTGGTGGGCATTTCTCAACCTCATAACATATTTCTGTAAGGCACACAGAGCAAACTTAATAACTTCCAAAACCAATGTGAGCACATAGAATGCAAGAAGACATTAATGTTCAACAGATGAACAGTTCAAGAATTTTAAAATGATACCTCACGAGGCAGACTTTGTTCAAAACGTATCATCACTATATGAGAGTGGTGAATATGGGGCTTCCGGGGTGCTGCTTTGAGCACAACGTGCCACACCTGGGCTTACATTGCAATGGGAACGTACTCCTAGAGTCCATCTCTCCTGGGATAAAGATGGCAGCAGGGCTGGCCTGGGTCATCTGACTTGGGCTCATGGAGCTAAAGCCAAGAGGCTATAAACTGTGGTGCAGATATTTGTGTTCACACTGAAGTCTGGGTTCAGAAACCCTCACCCCTTATGGGGTATCAGAGGTTGCGCTCAAGTCCATATGTCTGCTGTAGTAAACAGATAAGAAACAGATAAGAAAAGTACTTTATATCTCTTTGACTGTAAAGGGTTAACAAGTTCAGTAAGCCTGGCTGTCACCTGACCAGAGGACCAATCAGAGGACAGGATACTTTCAAATCTTGAGGGAGGGGAGTTTTTGTGCTGTGCTGTTAGTTTTGGTTGTTGTTCACTCTGGGGGCTCAGAGGGAGCAGATATGCAACCAGGTTTCTCTCCAATCTCTCCCATACAGGCTCTTATAAGTTCAGACTAGTGAATACTAGGTAGATAAAGCGAGTTAGGCTTATGGTTGTTTTCTTTATTTGCAAATGTGTATTTGGCTGGAAGGAGTTTTAAATGTGTATTTGGTTGGAAGGAGTTCAAATGTGCATTTGGCTGAAAGGAGTTCAAATTGGTATTTTGCTGAAAAGATTTTAATTTGTACCTGTATATTTAGGCTGGGAGAGTATTCCCAGTGTCTATAGCTGAAAGAACCTGTACCTATTACATTTTAAATTTACAAAGAATTTTTACTGGTTTTCTCTCTTTAATTAAAAATTTCTTGTTTAAGAACCTAATTGTTTTTTTATTCTGGTGAGACCCCAGGGGACTGGGTCTGAATTCACCAGGGAATTGGTGGGGAGAAAGGAGGGAAGGGGGAGAGAGAGGATAAATTCTCTCTGTGTTAGGATTACTGTCTCTCTCAGGGAGAATCTGGGAGGGGAAGAGAGAAGGAGGGAGGAAGGTGCATTTTCCTCTCTGTTTCAGGATTCAAGGAGTTTGAATCACAGTGATCTTCCAGGGTAACCCAGGGAGGGGAAGCCTGGGAGAGGCAACGGTGAGGGAAAGGCTTTACTTTCCTTGTGTTAAGATCCAGAGGGTCTGGGTCTTGGGGGTCCCTGGGCAAGGTTTTGTGGGGACCAGAGTGTACCAGGCACTGGAATTCCTGGTTGGTGGCAGCGCTACAGGTTCTAAGTGGGTAATTGAGCTTAGAGGAATTCATGCTGGTACCCCATATTTTGTACGCTAAGGTTCAGAGTGGGGAATTGTACCATGACATCTGCACTGTAATTTTATGGACTTGCAGTCCATGTCCCATAACCCTGAGTCAGCTGACCCAGGCTTTGAGACAGGTGTCCTGAGTGTTTTAATCACAGTCTAGACATAACTTTAGGGTAGGTCTACAGTGCAATGAAACACCCAGAGCAGGCTTGTGTCAGATTAATCAGGGTCATGTGGCTTGGGCTGTAAAGTTGCAGTGTACAAGTCTGGGCTCAGTCTCAGTACCCTGCTCTATGAGCCCAGAAGGTTGGGAGGGAGTTTAGCAAGTGGAAATGGTAAAACCGCAGGGAAGTACTACCCTGGAGTCATGGCAGTTCTCCATTGGTCTGTCTGCTTCTGGGGCAGGGATAATAACTCCCAGTGGTGCCCTGTTGAGTGGCTTTTGTGGCACCTGCTCTTGGCTGTTGTCAGAAGGACTTTTGGTCGAGCCCAGTGTGGGTTTTCTTATGATTTAAATTACACTCACAGGCAGTGATAACAGAGTTACTGAACGTTTGGGAGTTAGGAGCTGGTAGTCAGTGATCCAGTCCCCTTATGGATGATATCCTCCCTCTGGGACAGGGGCAGGTCTTAGCTCTCAAACCAAATGCTCATTGTGGCTGCCAGAATCTGTGGGCAGCTCACCTAGTTTATGCTGAGGGTTGAGTCCTGCTTTGTGCCTAGTGTCTGAGAATGAAAATCCTAAACCATCCTATGAAATAATTAATGCAGCAGGATATGCTGTTGTCCCTGCCCCAAAGCAGACAGACCAATGGAGAAATGCCATTGAGTCCAGGGTAATACTTCATTGCAGTTTTACCTTTTTTGCTTGCTAAACTCCCTCCCAACTTTGAGGGAGCTCAAAGCCCAGTATTGAGCCTGAGCTGATACATCTACACTGCAAATTTACCACCCCATGGCCAAAGCCTTGGGAGCCTGAGCTGGCATGGGGCAGCCCTGAGTGTTTCACTGCAGTGTGGACAGAGTGTATCATTATGTCTACACTGCCATTAACACACCCAAGTCACTATTCTCAAACCCTGGGTCAGTTGATTCAGGCTTGTGGGGTTTGTGCTGCAGGGTTATAAAATTACAATGTAGACATTTGGGCTTCATCCCAGCCTCCGAGACCCCACAAGGGGTGAGGGTCTCCCAGCCTGGGCTCCAGTCTGAGCCTAAATGTCTACACTGCAGTTTTTAGCCTCACAACCTGAGATGATCTAAGCCAGCTGGGCCACACTGCTATTATCACGTTATAGATGCCCTCTCAGGGTATGTCTACATTGCAATGTAAGCCCAGGGCTATCAGAAGTCATGTCAGCAGCTCCAACGCATAAACATAAACCAGGAGGAAAAGACCCCCCCCCCCAGAAGCTGGGCAGTGTCCTTTTCCCTATGGTTCATAAGTCCAGCAACCAAAAGTTCTTTAACATGAGTTTCCGCTCTCCATTCACAGCTGTTGTCCTTAGTCAGTGCAAGTCCAAAGGTGCCTCTGTAGAGTTCACCTTCCATCCTGCGTGGAAAAGGGGGAAAATAAGAAGGCACCATACTCACTATGTTGTCTAGGGACTCACTCATCCCTCCACAGCCACCCTGTCCTAAAATTGATCTAACACCTACATCTTAGTATTGGGACCAGACCCTGGCCTACTTGGCTTTGGAACCCATGTCACCTGCCTAGCAAGTGCTATTGAATTGAGGGTGAGGCCCTCAGTAGGGGTCTGCCAAGCACAATTGTGCTGCCCTCAGTTCTTACAACAAGGAAAAACATCCTTTATTTCTCCTTCCCCTATAACATGGAGGCTGGGAATCCAGCACCAGCCAAAAGTGATCATTTCAGCAAGCAACCCAACATATTTACAACTTATTGTAAAATCCACATGCAGACTTATACACGAAACCTTGCAAGAAAATCTTCCTGAGGGAGTCTGAAGCACCTGCTGCTGGAGGGAAGGCGGGAGCTGTGGGTTGGGATTGAGGAGCAGTGTGAGGAAGAGGGGCTGTGGGTTGGGATTGAGGGGCACTGGGAATAGGAGGGGCCTGTGGGTTGAGACAGAGGAGAAGGGTGAAGAGGAGTAGGCTCTGGTTGGGAGTGAGGAGCAGTGTGCATAGGAAGGACTGAGGGTTGGGATGGAGGGTCACTGGGAAAAGAGGGGACATGGCTGAAGAGCAACCTCGTTTGGGGATCCAACAGGACAGGGGAAGGCAGCAGGTGATTCTAATTCCTGAGGGATATTCTGTGTGTTTATATGTGTGTGTGTGTGCAGGGAAGGAACATGCTATATGCCCAGAGAATTCCTCCAGGCTGCAAGGACAAAGGGGCTGTCAGAAAGTTGCCCCTTCAAACCCACACACAAAAAGGCCCTTCTGAGGAAAGGGAAAATCCTGAAGAGAAAAAGTAACATCGAAGAGAACTCCAGAAAGGCAGTTTAAGATCTTGGCAAGTAGTTTATCACCTGACCAGGCACTTGAACCCTGGAGTCTCATATTAAAAATCTGATGCTTTGCCAACTGAGCTAGACAGGCTCACAAAGAGAAAGAACAAGTTGGTGCAGAGGAAAACCTAGTCAAGAAAACAAGAGTGGGAAACAGGAGGGAAAACCTGCTGCTCTCTCTGGGCTGGTCAACACTACGAGTTTATATCGAATTTAGCAGCACTAAATTGCATTAACCCTGCATTCGTCCACAAACGAAGCCCTTTAAATCGATATAAAAGGCTCTTAATACCGATATCTGTACTCGTCCCCGACGAGGGGAGTAGCGCTGAAATCAGCATTGTCATGTCGGATTAGGGTTAGTGTGGCCACAATTCAATGGTATTGGCCTCCGGCCGCTATCCCACAGTGCACCATTGTGACCACTCTGGACAGCAATCTGAACTCAGATGCACTGGCAAGGTAGTCAGAAAAAGCTTCGTGAACTTTTGAATTTCATTTCCTGTTTGCCCAGCATAGCGCGCCAATCAGCACAGGTGACCATGCAGTCCCAGAATCCAAAAAGAGCTCCAGCACGGACCGTACGGGAGATACTGAAGCTGATCTCTCTATGGGGAGATGAATCTGTTCTGTCAGAACTCCGTTCCAAAAGAGGAAATGCCAAAGCATTTGAAAAAATCTCCAAGGCTATGATGGACAGAGGCCACAACAGGGACTCAACACAGTGCTGAAAGTTAAGGAGCTGAGACAAGTGTACCAGAAAGCCAAAGAATGAAATGGATGCTCATGGAGGGAGGGGCGACTGACGACTGTAGCTATCCCACACTTCCCGCACTTTCCGAAAACCATTTGAATTCCAAAAGCCTGAAAGGTCAAAAACATTGTCACGGGTGGTTCAGGGTATATGTCATCGCCCACCCATGAAAGCAAAGGGAAAAAAATTGTTTCTCACCTTTTTTCAATGTCACCGTATGTCTATTGGATCCTGCTGGCAGATGTGGTGCTGTAGCGCTACACAGCAGCATCCCTTTCCCTTCCCTTCCCTTGCAGAAGGCAGATGGTACAGTAGGACTGGTATCCGTGATCATCGTCCCATGAGTGCTCCTGGCAGGCCCCAGTGAGGTCAGCCGGGGATGCCTGGTCAAAAATGGGAATGACTCCCAGGTCATTCTCTTCTTTTAGCTTTGTCTAATGGAGATTCAGTCCTGCCTGGAATATCATAGCAGCTGGAGGCTGCGCTCCCCTCCCCCCTTTGAGCTCTGCTTGCAGAGGCAATAAAGTCAGTGTTGGTTCAAATTCCTGCATTCTTTATTACTTCATCACACAGATGGGGGGGACACTGCCACGGTAGCCCATGAGGGTTGAGGGAAGAGGGAAGCAACATGAGGGGTTGTTGCAGGGGCGCCCACTAGAATGGCATGGAGCTCATCATTTGTA
The DNA here is from genome assembly GCF_007399415.2 of Gopherus evgoodei. Lineage (NCBI taxonomy): Eukaryota > Metazoa > Chordata > Testudines > Testudinidae > Gopherus > Gopherus evgoodei. The sequence goes on along the minus strand of NW_022060067.1, from coordinate 1,781,147 downwards.
CGAGGTGTCTGGAGCTCTGACCCGGAGCGGCCGTTTGCCTCTGTGGCTCTTTAATAGGCTTGCCTGATAGTCTAGACAGGACTGTGTCATAACCTAGTCCCAGATTTGGACCTTAGCGTCCAAAATATAGGGGTTAGCATGAAAACCTCCAAGCTTAGCTACCAGCTTGGACCTGGTAAAGCTGCCACCATCCAAAAAATTAGAGTGTTTTGGGGCACTCTGGTCCCCCCAAAAAACCTTCCCTGGGGACCCCAAGACCCAAATCCCTTGAGTCTCACAACAAAGGGAAATAAACCTTTTCCCTTTCCCCCCCAGGTGTTCCTGGAGAGAGACACAGAAGCAAGCTCCGTGAATCTAAACAGCGGGATTCCACCCTCTCTATTTCCAGTCCTGGAAACAGAAGTACTTCCCTCTTCACCCAGAGGGAATGCAAAGTCAGGCTAGTAAATCTAACCCACACAGATTTCCCCCTGACTTCTTCCTCCCACCAATTCCCTGGTGAGCACAGACTCAATTCCCTGGAGTCCCCCAACTAAAGAAAAACTCCAACAGGTCTTAAAAAGAAGGCTTTATATAAAAAGAAAGAAAAAGTACATAAAAATGGTCTCTCTGTATTAAGGTGACAAATACAGGGTCATTTGCTTAAAAGAAATATGAATAAACAGCCTTATTCAAAAAGAATACAATTCAAAGCACTCCAGCAACTATACCCATGTAAATACAAAAGAAAAACAATAGAAACCTTACTGCCTTACTATATTTGTACTTACAACTTGGAAACAGAAGATTAGAAAGCAAGACAGAAATCCTCCCATAGCCGAGAGAGAGACAGGCAGAAAACAAAGAACTCAGACACAAACTTCCCTCCACCCAGATTTTAAAAAGTCTTGTTTCCTGATTGGTCCTCTGGTCAGGTGTTTCAGGTTACTTCTTTCCAGGTGAAAGAGACATTAACCCTTAGCTATCTGTTTATGACACGCCCCCCAAATTGCAGACAGTGGGGAAGCTCACTGACGGCGATTTCCTTCTAGAACTTTAAAATAAACAGATTAATACAACACATGCACCTTTACATACACCACTAAGTATATAACTAACAGACTTCTACATTTTAAGAACACTTTTTAACTACTGGATTCTGGGAAACTCTCACGGGAGAGAGCATCAGCTACTTTGTTAGAAGCTCCTGAAATGTGCTGAATTTCAAAATCAAGATCTTGGAGAGCTAAACTCCAACAAAGAAGTTTCTTGTTGTTCCCCTTGGCAGTATGAAGCCACTTTAGTGCAGCATAGTCAGTTTGTAGCTGGAACCGCCGTCCCCAAACATATGGGCGTAGCTTTTCCAGGGCGTACACAATGGCATAGCGTTCCTTTTCACTGACTGACCAGTGACTTTCCCTTCAGACAGTTTCTTGCTGAGAAACAAGACAGGATGGAAGTTGTGATCTGTTGCTTCCTGCATGAGAACTGCTCCTATACCACGCTCAGATGCATCCGTGGTTACTAGGAATGGCTTGTCAAAATCCGGGGCCCTGAGCACAGGGTCAGACATGAGCGTCGCCTTAAGCTGGGTAAAGGCCTTTTGACACTCATCAGTCCAGTTAACTGCATTTGGCTGGGTCTTTTTGGTCAGGTCGGTCAGTGGGGCAGCGATTTGGCTGTAGTGTGGTACAAATCGCCTATAGTATCTGGCCAAGCCTAAGAAGGATTGGACCTGTTTCTTTGACCGTAGGACAGGCCACTTTTGGATAGCATCCACCTTGACCTGTAGGGGGTTTATGGTTCCTCGACTCACCTGGTGCCCCAGGTAAGTAACTCTGTTTTGGACTATTTGACACTTTTTGGCCTTAACATTTAGTCCGGCCTGCCTGATGCGCTCAAAGACCTTTTCCAGGTGTAGTAGGTGTTCGGGCCAGGAGTCTGAAAAAATGGCCACATCATCGAGGTAGGCAACTGCAAATTCTCCCAGTCCTGCTAGTAGACCATCTACCAGCCTCTGGAAGGTGGCGGGTGCATTTCGAAGGCCGAAAGGAAGGATAGGTGACGAATGCTGTCCTCTCCTTGGTTCATCTAGCGGTACTTGCCAGTAACCCTTGGTTAAGTCTATTGTAGAGAAGAACTGGGCACGTCCCAACTTCTCCAATAGCTCATCGGTGCGTGGCATTGGATAGTTGTCCGGACGAGCTACCACATTTAGCTTACGGTAGTCCACGCAAATGTGTATTTCCCCATCTGGTTTGGGTACCAGAACCACTGGAGATGCCCATGCACTGGTAGAAGAGCGGATTATACCCATCTGTAGAATGTTCTGGATTTCCCGTTCTATAGCAGCTTGGGCATGAGGAGACACCCGGTAGGGTGGAGTTCTGATTGGGTGAGCATGACCTGTGTCAATGGAGTGGTATGCCCGTTCAGTCCGTCCTGGGGTGGCTGAGAACAATGGGGCGAAGCTAGTGCACAGCTCCTTGATTTGTTGCCGCTGCAGAAGTTCCAGGGTGGTTGAGAGGTTCACCTCTTCCACGCCACCATCTTTTTTCCCGTCGTAGTAGATACCGTCAGGTCACTCAGCATCATCTCCCTGGACTGTAAACTGACAAACCTGTAAGTCTCTGGAACAGAAAGGCTTGAGAGAATTAACATGGTACACTCTGGGCTTTAGTGAGGAATTGGGAAATGCTATGAGGCAGTTCACAGTTCCCAGGCGCTCTTGGACCGTGAATGGCCCTTCCCATGATGCTTCCATCTTATGGGCCTGTTGCGCCTTCAAGATCATAACCTGGTCTCCTACCTTGAAGGAACGTTCTCTGGTATGTTTGTCATACCAGGCCTTTTGCTCTTTCTGAGCATCCTTTAGGTTTTCTCTAGCAAGGGCTAAAGAGTGTCGGAGGGTGTTTTGTAGGTTGCTTACAAAGTACAGAATGTTAGTTCCTGGAGAAGGCGTAAACCCCTCCCATTGCTGTTTCACCAACTGTAATGGCCCCTTAACCTCGTGACCATACACAAGTTCAAATGGTGAAAACCCTAAACTGGGATGTGGTACAGCCCTGTAGGCAAACAGCAACTGCTGCAACACTAGGTCCCAATTATTGGAGTGTTCGTTGATGAATTTACGTATCATGGCCCCCAAAGTTCCATTAAACCTTTCCACCAGGCCATTGGTTTGATGGTGGTACGGAGTGGCAACCAAGTGGTTCACCCCATGAGTTTCCCACAGTTTTTGCATGGTCCCTGCCAGGAAATTAGATCCTGAATCTGTAAGGATGTTGGAGGGCCAACCTACCCTGGCAAAAATGTCTGTTAGGGCCAGGCACACAGTGTTAGCCCTGGTGTTGCCTAGAGCTACAGCTTCCGGCCATCGGGTAGCAAAGTCCACGAACTTCAGTACGTACTGCTTTCCTCTGGGTGTCTTTTTTGGGAAAGGACCCAGAATATCCACAGCTACTCTCTGAAATGGGACCTCAATTATGGGGAGTGGCTGGAGAGGGGCCTTGACCTGGTCTTGAGGCTTTCCCACTCTTTGGCATACCTCACAAGACCGGACATACTTGGCAACATCCTTGCCCATCCCCTCCCAGTGGAAGGACTTCCCTAACCGGTCCTTGGTTCTGTTCACCCCAGCATGGCCACTGGGATGATCATGGGCTAAGCTTAAGAGCTTCCCCCGGTACTTAGTTGGAACCACCAACTGTTTTTGCGGCTGCCATTCTTCCCAGTGTCCACCAGAAAGAATTTTCTTGTATAAAAGTCCTTGGTCTATAACAAACCGGGATCAATTAGAAGAGCTGAGAGGCGGTGGGGTGCTCCGTGCCGCCGTCCACGCTTTCTGAAGGCTGTCATCTGCTTCCTGCTCAGTCTGGAACCGTTCCCTGGAGGCTGGGGTCACCAGTTCTTTCTCAGACTGTGGACTTGGGCTTGGTCCCTCTGGAAGCGATGTAGGTGATGGGGTTGTTTCCATTGCTGGTGAACCGCTCTCCGCTGGTGCACCTGAGGGTATTTCAGGCTCTGGCTGAGCCTTTTGGGTATGGCTGTCTGTTGCTTCTGCCAGTTTTGGCTCGCTGGCGCCCTCTGGCGTTGAGTTTGAAGATGTGGTTGCAATTGCTGGTGCTGATTGCTGTTCAAGTTCCGGGCCTGGGACTGGAGGTGCTGTGGCTGTTTCAGTGGTTGGCATGGAATCCGGGTCCACTACCTCTGTCTGGGTCTCTGGTAACACAGACGGGGCGACTGTGGATGGCTCAGGAACAGGAATGGGTCTGGAAGCTTGCCTGGTTTGGCTATGTGTAACCATTCCCACTCGCTTGGCCCGCTTCACTTGGTTGGCCATGTCTTCCCCCAGTAGCATGGGGATGGGATAGTTGTCATAAACTGCAAAAGTCCACATTACTGACCAGCCTTTGTACTGGACAGGCAGTTCAGCTATAGGCAAGTCTACAGCTTGTGACATGAAGGGGTAAATTGTCACTTGGGCCTTTGGGTTGATGAATTTGGGGTCTACGAAGGATTGGTGGATAGCTGACACTTGTACCCCCGTGTCTTTCCACGCAGTAACCTTCTTTCCGCTCACTCTCAAATTTTCCCTTCGCTCCAAGGGTATTTGAGAGGCACCTGGGCCTGGGGATTTTTTGGGTGATGGTGGTGTAATGAATTGCACTCGGATGGCGTTCTTTGGATAGTTGGCCTTGATATGTCCCAGTTCATTACACTTAAAGCATCTTCCATCTGATGGGTTACTGGGTCGAGATGAATTACTGGAGACTGGTGAGGTGGAAGAATACTGTGTCTGTGGCTTTACTTGGGTTGTAGGTGGGTTTTTTGGCTGCCCTCGGTTGTAGGGTTGTAGGGTGTGCCCTCTGGGGTATTCGTTCCCCTTGACAGTAGCTTTCTTGCTTTCTGCCACTTCCATCCATTTGGCTCCAATCTCCCCCGCCTCGGTGAGATTTTTGGGTTTTCCATCTTGTATGTACTGTGTTATGTCCTCAGGAACACCATCCAAGAACTACTCCATTTGTATGAGGAGGTGCAGTTCTTCCAAGGATTTAACATTGTGTCCTGATATCCAGGCCTCATAACTTTTCCCAACATAGTAGGCGTGTTTGGGAAATGACACATCTGGTTTTTACTTTTGGGTTCTGAAACACCGACGGGCATGATCCGGGATTATCCCCATTCTGTATCTGGCCTTGGTTTGAAAAAGTTTATAGTCGTTCATGTGCTCCTTAGGCATTTCAGCTGCCACCTCTGCTAAAGGTCCACTGAGCTGTGGCCTCAATTCTACCATGTACTGGTCTTCAGGGATGCTTTACCCAAGACAGGCTCTTTCAAAATTTTCCAAGAAGGCCTCGGTGTCATCACCTGACTTGTACGTGGGAAATTTCCTGTGATGTGGAACCATAATTGGCGAAGGGTTGTTAGGATTGGCTGGCGCATTCAGCCCAGCTTGCACAAAGTCCTGTTCATGTTTTCTCTGTTTTTCCTTCTCTTCAGTTTCTTTTTCTTGTTTTTCCATTTCCCAACGTTAGGCTACCTCTTCTTCTTGTAGTTTTCTGTGGTGGGCTGCATTTTTGGCTTCTTCTTGTGTTTGTAGCCTTTTCATCTTTTGTTTGTGAGTTGCCTCATCTCTGGCCATCTGTGTTCTGAGCAGTTTTATCTGTTTTTCCATTGCCTCGAGCTGTACTGCATTTGGTTTTCGTGACATCTTGTTTTCATGTGTTGGAGTGCCCTCCGGTGTTTGTTGTCTGAACTGCAGGTTCTCTGTTGCCTCCTGGGGTCTGCCTAGCAACAGTGCCTTTTTCCCTTTCTTCCTATACCTAATCTTTTCAATGTAAAGTAAACCAGAAAAACCACTTTATTTGCATGTGTATAGTGCTGGTATTTGCCTCCTAATGGGAGTGCTATTGTGTGACAAAAGACCTATAATAGTCTCTTAATGGTTCCTTGCTTAATATGCAAGCCAAAAACTGCCAGAGAGAGCAGAAAAAAAAAATTCTCTCTGGTTCCTTTTAAAACCAAACCGTTCCTCTCTGCTTAAAAGCCCCTAGCAGAGAAAAGAAAAATATAATATTCCTACCGGCTTCTGGATTCTATCTATCCCATCACTGCCACCATGTCACAACCTAGTCCCAGATTTGGACCTTAGCGTCCAAAATATGGGGGTTAGCATGAAAACCTCCAAGCTTAGTTACCAGCTTGGACCTGGTAAAGCTGCCACCACCCAAAAAATTAGAGTGTTTTAGGGCACTCTGGTCCCCCCCAAAAAACCTTCCCTGGGGACCTCAAGACCCAAATCCCTTGAGTCTCACAACAAAGGGAAATAAACCTTTTCCCTTCCCCCTCCAGGTGTTCCTGGAGAGATACACAGAAGCAAACTCCGTGAATCTAAACAGAGGGATTCCACCCTCTCTATTTCCAGTCCTGGAAACACAAGCACTTCCCTCTTCACCCAGAGGGAATGCAAAGTCAGGCTAGTAAATCTAACACACACAGATTTCCCCCTCACTTCTTCCTCCCACCAGTTCCCTGGTGAGCTGCAGACTCAATTCCCTGGAGTTCCCCACTAAAGAAAAACTCCAATAGGTCTTAAAAGAAAGCTTTATATAAAAAGAAAGAAAAATACATAAAAATGGTCTCTCTGTATTAAGGTGACAAATACAGGGTCATTTGCATAAAAGAATATTGAATAAACAACCTTATTCAAAAAGAATACAATTCAAAGCACTCCAGCAACTATAAACATGTAAATACAAAACAACAAACCATCTTTGTACTCACAACTTGGAAACAGATGATTAGAAAGCAGGAAATAGAAAAATCCTTCCCATAGCTGAGAGGGACAGGCAGAAGACCAAGAACAAAGGACTCACACACAAAAAACCCTCCACCCAGATTTAAAAAAGTCTTGTTTCCTGATTGGTCTTCTGGTCAGGTGTTTCAGATTACTTCTTTCCAGGTGTAAGAGACAATAACCCTTAGCTATCTGTTTATGACACCCTGGCACACAAAAAGGGCATCATTGCGAGCGCCCACGAAGGTGGGATGAATTTTTGCCTGCCTTGCTCAGCTTGACTGGCTTCCTCACCCCATTCCTGCCTTAGATCCTAGGTTACCTGGTAGCTGAAGATGGTCCATGGTCTCAAGCATTGCCAGAGCCTGACTCAGTGCCCCTGGCCGCCTTTGCTCTGCACATGCCGGCCATGCACATTTGCAAATACCTTAAAGCGCCTGTCAATAAGTTCTGGGGACAGTTGCTCACCTTGAGAGGAAGCTCCCTAAAATTGGCTTATCACACCCAGTGGTACATTGACCTCTGTTCAGATTGAGCCAAAGGAGGAGGCCCTCGCTGCTGTAGCCGCCACTGCTGTGAGGGCAGCCACAGTTGCGGATGAAGCCATCCTGCAAGCACCATCCACCTAGCCACCCACTGAAAATTCTGTACGGTGTAAGGTGGGAATAGAAGAACACTGGTGGAGGGGAGCTTCCTAACCTCCTAATAAGCAGGTAAGTTTGCCTAGTGGTCTGTGATGGGATGTTAGATGGGTTGGGATCTGAGTTACTATAGAGAATTCTTTCCTGGGTGCTGGCTGGTGAGTCTTACTCACATGCTTAGGGTGTAACTGATCGCCATATTTGGAGTTGGGAAGGAATTTTCCTCCAGGGCAGATTGGCAGAAACCCTGGAGGCTTTTCACCTTCATCTGTAGCATGGGGCACGGGTCACTTGCTGGAGGATTTTCTGCAGCTTGAGGTATACAAACCACAATTTAAGGACTTCAATAACTCAGACATAGGTTAGGGGTTTGTTGTAGAAGTGAATGGATGAGATTCTGTGGCCTGCATTGTGCAGGAGGTCAGACTAGATGATCATAATGGTCCCTTCTGACCTTAAAGTCTATAAGTCTACTCCACCCCCTTCTGCCACCATCAGCCATCCCATACCCAGTGCTGCATCTGGTGAGGTTAAAAAAAACGCAGCCATATCTGAAGAGTCGGGTTCTTTGCAGTTGCCCCACCGTTCCCCTTGGGCCTGATCTGCCCTCCAGCTCAGCCACCACTGAAAATTGAAACTCAAAAAAAGTAGAGCCGTACAAGGCTTCAAAGCCCACCAGGCCCAACCCGCCTTCTAATACGGCAGAAAAGCCATACTTCTCCTGACTAGGTAAGGACATCCGATTGCCCCACAGGAAGTGGAAGGCCATCGTGTTCGGTCTCAGCAGCACTCGTGGAGCAGGGGAAACACATGGCTGAGGAAATTCCCCACAGATGGGTCTTGAGCATCACAACCTTGTAGGTAATGACAAGATCCATTTACACCACCTGCCAAACCATTCATCACATGCCAGCAACCATTTCTCCCAGTTCGCGTTCTCCACCATGTCCCTAACTGAACACTAGAAGGCCCAGCTCATCAACCTGCCCACTCTTGCAGCCCTCCCCTTCCGCCCTGACTGTTGGGGGGAGTATTGAGCCTCCCTCCCTTAGGCCCTTCAGCATTCCTGGGGAACACCAACACCGCCCAAGTGACTTTGGGCCAGTAGGTCAACCAATAGGGCTGCCTCCTAGGGCCAGGCTGCAGCCCAGCTTCAGGACTCAGAAGAAATGCAGCTCATATCCCTACCTACAGGACTCCAGGCGTAGACAGGCTTCTGGATCAAACGTCCCCTCTTGTGCTCAAGTCACAATAGCTAGTGGGCAAAAGAGAGGCTTTCATGGCATTTGAGAAAGCGAGACAGAGCCTTGGAAGACTCAGCAGGGTTTGTGGCACAGGAATTGTCCTCAGATCCCACCGAGAAGTCAACTCAGATTGCAGGATTCAAAGTCCCGAGTGCTGGCCCTTACATCATGGGACCTATAGGGAAACCCCAGACCTCTGCTGAGTTCTGGTATGGATGAGTCTGTGTGGGCAGCACTGCGTTTACTCACCAAGTTGTCATGCAGCAGTTTACTGCAGCTCCCAGAGGTCTTTCTTAATCCAGAATGAGAGGTCAGTGGGCATATGAGGAAGTTGCCCCTTCAGTCCCAGGCAAGACATGGCCCTTCTGAGGAAAGACTAAGTCCTGGGGAAAAACGGTGATGTCAAATAACATCCTGGAGATATGCCTTCTTTCATTTGGAGAGGAATGGTTCCCTTTTCACCTGACTAGGGACTTGAACCCTGGATTCTCCAATTAGAAGTCTGGTGTTCTGCCAACTGAGCTAGCCAGGCTCACATAGAAAAGAAGCAAATTTTATGCAGAAGAGAAACTAGTCATGAAATTGAGGGCAGGAAACAATACAGAAAACCTGCTACTCTAGCTGTCTTAGCAGTCCTAGCCCCAGCCTGATTCTCCATCCTGTGCCCTGAGGCTTTATTCTTTTTTTAGTTAAATATCAAATCCAGGAGAAAACACAGTTATACAAAGCAAAACGAAATCACAAACAGAGATGTCATTGGAAATACAAAAATAAAAAAGGAAAATGCAATTCCCATCACTTTATCGTGTCGGGACCATTCCTGTATTGAGAGCACCCGCAAAGGTCCCTGTGTGCTTATGAGAAACCTGGAGGAACTCATACCACAGCCTGAACATGAAACTCAACTGCTCCCAGGTGCTGCAGTAAAACCCTTTCCCTGCTGTGACATTGCACTCCATACGATTTTATGAAAATATGATAATGAGTGTGAATATAATGTAACTGGATTATGCTCCATGCAAAAGGTCTCCTGTAAGGTATCATTACAAAGCTTATAATCTACTGTGTGTGTTCATCCTATCTGTATGAATCGATCATTCTTGTATCTGAAACTAGAAATATGAACTATAACTCTGAGGTCCTGTTGTAATGATGCAAAGTGTGGGCCATTAATAGTGGTTTGGACTCTTGATGGCTCCCATTAACCAGGACAATTGACTGTAGATGGCTCTGTCCTGCACCATCTGTGAGTCAGGCCAGGAAGAATGAAGGCTTGGGATCTCCCATGACATGTGACCATGTCACCTGGTACAGGAATCCATCTTAAACCTGGGGCTCTTCCCCAGGAGAGAGACAAAAGATTCTTGCCTTGTACCAAAGCTGTATAAGGGAGTGGAACTGAAAAAACATGGCTGCAGCCATGAGACATCCCTTCGCTACCACCTGAGCTGGAACATGGACTATACCAGGTGAAAAGATTGGGCCCAGACAAGAAGTAAGCCTAGTCTTCAAAAGAAGCTTATTGGAAGATCTCTGAGGGTGAGATTTGATCTGTATTGAGTTTCATACTGTATTAGGCTTGGACTTGCATGTTTTTGTTTTATTTTTCTCTGTGAAGAATAAAAAAATCCATAGAGAAGGAAAAGTTAATGCGCTAGAAAAGCCTGTGTGTGTGAGATGGGTGGGAGGGTGTCTAGAAACCACTCTCCTCTAGTTTCTTTTCTCTGATTTCCTGTAGAAAATCTGAAGCAGGGAGCAAAACCAGGGCCGGCTTTAGGCTGATTCGGCTGATTCCAGGGAATCGGGCCCCGCGCCTTAGGTACCTTTTTAATTTTTTTTTTTTTTTTTGCTTACCCGGTCCCCGGCTGCGGTCTGCTCCGGGGTCTTCCATGGTCCCGTTCCTTTGAGCGAAGCGCCGGCTGGAGCACGGCGCGGCCTCGCTCTCCCAGCTAGAGCTCCAGCCGAGGCAGTGGGGCTTTGCTGCTCTCCGGCCGGGGCTCCAGCCAGGAGAGCGGGGGGGGCGGGGCTTTGCCTCTCTCCGGCCGGGAGAGCAGGGCAGCGGGGCTTTGCCGCTCTCCGGCTGGGGCTCCAGCTGGGAGAGCAGGGCGGTGGGGCTTTGCCGCACTCTGGCCGGGGCTCCAGCCAGGAGAGCGGGGCGGCGGGATTTTGCCGCTCTCCAGCCGGGGTTCCAGCCGGGAGAGCGGGGCGGCGGGGCTTTGCCGCTCTCCGGCCGGGGCTCCAGCTGGGAGAACAGGGCGGTGGAGCTTTGCCGCTCTCCAGCCAGGAGAGCAGGGCGACGGGTCTTTGCCGCTCTCCGGCCTGGAGAGTGAGACCGCGAGGCTTGCCACGCTCCAGCCGGAGTGCGGCGAGCGTGTCAAGCCCCGCTCTCCCGTCTGGAGCTCCGGCCAGAGCGGGGCAAGACCCGTGACCCTGGCTGGAGCTCTGGGCCCTTTAAATAACCCCTAGAGCCCTGGGGCAGTGAGTGGCTCCGGGGGCTATTTAAAGGGCCTGGGGCTCCAGCTGCCTCTGCCACCCCGGTCCTTTAAATAGCCGCCGGAGCCCCGCCTCCCCCATGCATTCCCCAGTGCTCCCGCAGCTATTTAAAAGGTCCGGGGCGGGGTAGAAGGGGGTTTGGGGGCTATATAAAGGGCTGGGGTTCTAGCTGCCTCTGCTGAACCCCCTGACCTGCCCAACCCAGTCCAGCCCTCCCTGCCTGCAACCAGCTCTGCACCCCGTGCCCACAGCCAGCCCCTGCCAAACCCCGTCCTGTCTCCAGCCAACCCCTGCCACACACCCCTGCAGCCCAGCCCAAAGCCAACCAGCCCCACACACACTGCTGCCCGCACCAGCCCTGCACACCCTGCCCAGCCCGCACCCCCTGCCCTGTTTCCAGTCAACACCTGCTGCACCCCACTTCCTGAAGCCAGCCAGTACCACACTCCTGTCTCCAGCCCTGAAAACCCCTGCAGCACCCCCTGTGGCCCTGCCTGAAGCCAGCTCCCCCCCACACCCCCTATCTACAACCAGCCCCACACCCCTTGCCCTTCCTGCAGCCAGACCCTACCTCCAGTCAGCCCCTGCCCTGCCTCCAGCCAGCCCCATGTCCACTGCTGCCCTGCAGTTTCCAGGGCAGTAACCCTGCACACCTGCTTCAATGAGGGGGGCAGGGAGCAGCTGGGACCAACACATGTGCACACCCCCAGGGAGTGGCGGGGACCCACACATGTGAAACGGCGGTCATTAATAGCCAATCAACAGCATATATGATGCAATGTATATAATATATAATTTTATTATTCATATAATTATGGAAAGTAAATAATACATGAAAGAAATGAAAGGCTTTTTTTTCCACTTTTTCTTTAAGTCATCCCTGCCAGGGCCCTGCCGAAAATGTTCGAATTGGGCCAGCACTTCCTAAAGCCGGCCCTGCTGCCAACTGCACTAAGGTGGCTTGGAAAAGCTTTAGGCTCAGTGTATATAGGACCCTCCTACAGCAGTGACTGGGGCAGGGAAGGAGCAAGGGATGTGCTGGAAGAAGGGAGCTCTGGTGACCAGAGACTTTTCCTGGCAGCTTTCACAGCAGCAAAGAAATCAATTCATGCTGCCAGTGAACAATCTACTGGAACTAATGGCAGCACAGAGGGGATGTTTCCAAGCTGTGCACCTACTTCCACATTTTAGAACTTACTCTCCTTTTACTAGTCGGGCACTTTCCAGGTGAATTAAGTAAAGTAAGTTGGGGAAACTACACAAGGAATAGAAACCAGTGCTCTAGATAAGGGTTGAATTCATAACCCCAGCACTTGCCCCCCCTGCGCTAATCAGTTGCACCACTGCAGATGTTTCTTATACAAAGCTTGGAAGCAGGCAGTTATCAGTCTCTGTGGGTCACACCTTTACCTGGCGATTGTAAGGCTGATGCATCAAACCTAACTCAAGATGCGGCTTTTCAGCCATGAGACTCCAGTACATTTTAACAGGAAGAAAATCTCCTCTATTCTGATTTAGCCCCATTTGACTCTTTCTGCACATCTTCTCCCCCACCTCCAGTCTCTTTCCTTCCCCACTGGGGCCGTGCAGAGAGGAGCCCCAGTCAGTCTCTGTCACAGAGTCTGTATCCCATAAAGGGAGGGAGGGGTAACTCTAAAACACTGATAATGGGGAGGGGAGGGGTGTCTGTGATTAGGGGAAGAAAGGATGGAGAATTAACAGTGGGGCCCAGAGAGATTCCACCAGATTGGGGAGATCCCCTGCTGCCCCCCATCAGCCAGCTGTCGGAAGAACAACTTGGGATTGCTTGGGGAAGCCACCTTTACAAACACAAGTGTAACATGCTACTTATGTTTTAATAAGACCAAAGCCTCCTCAAACCCAGGGTCACAGACACTGGAATGATTTTGTCCTGATATTTTACTTGCCGCAGTTACAAAGCGAGTCAAATTACAGCTTCCATTTGCAGCCAGTGCACACACATGAATCCGGAGGCTTTTAATTCCTTAGGTTCTGCTGCTATTTCATTTCTGTCCTGTTCCAAGATTTATTGTTGTGCAAAGCAATGTTAGGCTCTTGGGAGTGTCCCCCTGGTCCCGCCTGCAGCACCTGGGCAATTTAAAAGGGCCCAGGGACCCCTGCCACCACCAGCAGCAGCACAAGGGAACTAAGGTGGCATCCTGCCCACCCTTGCTCCATGTGGCACACCACTCCCGGAAGCAGCTGGTACCTGCCTGTGGCCCATGGGGTGGGAGGGAGGGTCTACACGCGCTGCCCCAACCCCAATGCCAACTCTGCCAACTGTGGCAATGGGAGCTGCAAGGGTGGAGTCTGCGGGTAGCCATGCTCAGAGATGCCCCCAGCCCTTCTGCTTAGGGGCTGCTGCCAGAGGGGCTGCAGGTTGCTTTCGGGAGATGCCTGAGGTAAATGTTGCACCCCTCACCCTCTCCTGCACCCCCAGCCACAACCCAGACCCCACATCTGCACCCAAACTCCCTCCAAGAGCCTGCCCCCTGTACACCCTCTTGCAGCACAGCCCCCTGACTGAGCCCAGACCTTGCACCCAAACTCTTTCCCAGACTCCAACCCCTCTCCCTCCCACACTCAACTCCCTCCCAGAGCCTTAGGCAGGTGTGGGGTGCGGGGTGGGGGTGGGCAGGACTTGGTCCCATTCTGGGCACCACCAAAAATCATACAAACCTGCCACCCCTGTACAGCCCAACCTTCTGCTGATGCACCTCAGCCCACAACCGTGCAGAGTTTGAAGCTTCCATTGCTTAAATTCCAGGACACTGAGGGATTTCAGCTCCACTTTGCCCAGAGGGAACCTTCACCCCACTCCCAACCAGGTTCTTGTCCATGGGATCACTGTAGGGGGCTGGGTCCTTCGGTTTCTTTTCTCTCTCTGTGACAGGCCAGGGTGCAATAACTGGGGCATCTGAGCACCCAAGACCTTCTGTGGGGCTGCCATTTCCCTTCCCCTTCTGTGGTCTCATCTGTCACTGACTCCAGCCTTTTTTCTATCCATCGTCAGCACCATCCCAAGCAAACTGCACTCACCTCAAAAAGACAAAGAGTCCTGTGGCACCTTACAGAGTAACAGACATATTGGAGCATAAGCTTTCATGGGTGAATCCCCACTTCATCAGATGAATGTAGTGGAAATTTCCAGGGGCAGGTATAAATATGCAGGCAAGAATCAGTCTAGAGATAAGGAGGTTAGTTCAATCAGAGAGGATGAGGCCCTCTTCTAGCAGCTGAGGTGTGAACACCAAGGGAGGAGAAACTGCTTTTGTAGTTGGCTAGCCAGGCACAGAATTCCCACTACATTCATCCGATGAAGTGGGGATTCACCCACAAAAGCTTATGCTCCTGTACGTCTGTTAGTCTAGAAGGACAAGACTTTTTGTCTCTTTTTACAGATCCTGACTAACACAGCTACCCCTGTGATACTCAAAAAGACAGTGTCCCCTGGTGGGTGTACATCACTGACCTCTCTCCTTTCCGAGCACTGACTGCCCGTCTGTTTCCTTGCCTCTCAGTCTGTGCAGATGGGACCTTTCCCTCCACTACTGGAGGATTCGCCCTTCTCATCTACCCTTGTCCCAAGCAGCACAGTGAGAGGGAATCTTAAATGTACCAAGGTGACTTTGGAGCAGAAACCCCCCAGACCTTCCATGCAATTGGCACTTGCCCCTCACTGAGCAGGACTGAAACTGGTGCAGGGATACTGGTGGGCCACATCCCCTCTGGGCATGAGCAAAGCAGCAAGGTGAAAAGAAGATCCTGGAGATTAAATCCAGGGCCTCATACATGCAAAGCATGTGCTCTACTACTGAGCTACATCCCCTGCCAGGCTGCAAGTTACCCTCAGAACTGTCCTATTCCCAGAGCATCCAGTGGCCTAAGAGCAGCATAGGGGACACATTTCTGGCTCTGAGGGGCAAATCTGCTGTCCTGGAGGTTGCTGGTTCTTAGGGTCAGATTCAACGTGTGGGGCAGAAAGAGTGTGTGCCCTGGACTCAGGGTGCAGAGATACACTCAGCCCTCTCCCCTGCATTAGGTGGGGGGTGCTGCCACCTCCTGCTGGAAGGTAATGGGAGGGGAGGGGCGCTGTGAGTAGCTCAACACCTGACCCTGGTGGCAGCAGTGATGTGGGAAGCTCCAGGTATTTCTAGGATCTGCTATCGCCACCTGCCTGTGAAGTCCAGCTTTCCCCAGCACATTCACTGTGGTGCATTTGGGTCACTGTTTCCATGGCTGAACAGCAAAGAATCACTCCCAGTTTCCCTTCTATCTGCAGCAGGATTAGCCTGGGTCAGTGGTTAATGAGGTGAATCTAGTTGTCGATTGTTATTCATTTCCCACCTTGACAATTCACACAGTCCCTTTCCTACTCAAATCCCCAGCACCTCGGTGATCCTGGTAGCAGGGGTTGGGTCCTGAGATTTGCAGGGTCCACCTGGAGTGAACTCAGCTTTTCTCCCATCCCAGACAATCCATGAAATAACAACAGGGGCATAAATAAAGAGGGGAGGGAATATCTCAAGGCCAGGGCTGGATGTGCCCAGGGCCCCCTACTTGTCCATTGTTTCCATGGAATTTGGCCCCCGGCTTTGCACAAGGGACAGAGAAAGATCTTGCTGTTCCTGTGTCTGTGCAAGGAAAATTGTGCTTCTGTATGAAAGAGAGGCAGGAAATGGCCCCATGATGGGACAATATCCTCAGGATTAAGACCTAAGGACTCAGGCTGAGAACTGATTTAACTCCACTCATCTGGGATTTAACAAATTGTCTTCCATGGAGCAGGGCCAGATCCAATGTTTTTGCCACCTCAAGCGGAAAAAAAAATAAAAAAGCTGCAATTAGCAGCAGCTCTACTTCTGCCGCTTTTGGCGGCAAGTCTTTCCCTCCGAGAGGGACTGAGAGGGCTGAATTGCTGCAGAAGCCTCCCCTTTCCATTGACCTCCCCAGGAACCTGCTTGCTGCTCTGGGGCCTGGAGCCAGCCCTGCGGTGGAGACACTGGGAAGATAGAGGAATCAGGAAAAAAACCACAGATTTATTTACATTGCAAGTGAAGAATAACTGAAGTTTTTTTGGTTTAAGTCACTTTTCACTGAGTGGGAATTGAACGCAGGCCATGGCAGTGAAAGTGCCAAAACTTAACCACTAGACCACCAGGGAAGTGAAGATGTTGTTTTTCTTCTCACTTATGCTACACTTTCCTAGGCACTTTCTATCCACTTTCTGAAACTGCTCTATTGTCCACTCCCTGAGGGGCTAGAAGCAGAGTGCAGGAACCCCTGTGCTCAGGGTCACAACCTCAGCCCAACACAAGTCACTGAAACAAACTCAAATGATGCTTCCTCCAGCTGGATCACAGAGACACACAAAAAAACCCCATGAAGAACAATCCTCCTCTGCCTTCATTTACCCCATTGCAACCCTCTCAGCAGCCGACTCTTGCGAGAAGGACTGAGCTGATAGGAGCTCTGGCATAGAGACCAAGGAAGGGGTGTTGTTCCCCCTTGCTGTGAGCTGATCACATTCTGACTCTGTGGAACGGGGCTCTGAGCTTTGCCATCTTGTGAGTTCTGAGTGCTGAGCCCCCGGACCCTTCTGTTGGGAGCATGGTGATTGCACAACAGCTGCAAGCCCTTTTCCCATCTCCTTGTCCTCTTCGGCTTCCCCAGACCTTCCCCACAAATGGTTCTATCAGGTGCTGGAGGGATCGAAGGACCTGCAGTTTTCCCTCACCCACCTCTTAAGGCAAACAGTGATTCCCTTCTCTGACACTCCTGGGCCTGGGCTTCTTTTCAGTTTTTCCAAAGGGGACCTGATTCCCTGTGAAAATGCATATGTGGCATGTGGGGAACTCAGATTCAGACTCTCCCCCACCAGATGAGTCCAACAGCACCTCCCCTTAGTGGGAGAATCCTAAATTCCACCCTCCCACCCTGGTTACTCTGACCAGCTGATGGCGATAGCATGCTAAATCAACCCCAGCTCTCTGGACTAGAAAGCAACATCTAACCAGCTTTGTGACAGCTCCGATTTGCTCGCTGGAGACATAACAAACCAGGAAAGAAGGCAAATGTCAGACAGGGAACCTCAGCTCACAAATAAACACCCTCAGGGCACCTTCTAGACTGCGACTGGGGAGTTGACTGACTTTAAATCTAGCTAGCTCAGTCAGTACAGCATGATGCTCTTAATACCACCATCATAAATCCAAGGCCATGGTGGGTGGTAGCGACAGCTCTTAGGTGTCATTCTTCTGCTAATAGTCACAGACCAAAATGAAACAAACTCTCTATGCTCTTTGGCAGGTCATGTTTCTTCCTCTCTCTGGGCTTCAGTAAAACATGAAGAGAGACCAAACTGACATTTGCATCTTATCTTAAGAGAGTATTTTCTCCTCTTCCATTGTACCCCAGGCAAGAAGAGGGGATAATAACCATTTAACGGATGTCTGCAAAGAGAAAAGTTTGGTCATTATAAATAGGACGATGATCAATTGTTCTCCATGTCCACTGATGGTAGGACAAGAAGTAATGGGCTTAATCTGCAGCCAGGGAGATTCACGTTAGATATTGGGAACAGCTTTCTAACTCTGAGTGTAGTTAAGCTCTGGAATAGGCTCCCAAGGGCGTCCGTGGAGTTGCAGTCCTCGGAGGTTTCTAAGAACAAGTTAAACAAACCTCTGTCAAGGATTCTTTACATATCCTTGGTCCCATAGACAACCTGCTCTGGCTCTGGTTCCCTCCTTCGGCTCCCTGCCTTGGCCGACTGCTGTGGGCACTTGACCCCACATGGCCCCTGATGCATCGTCCCTGCTTGGCCCTGCCTCAGCAGAGAGGGCTGGATTTCATGACCTCTCCAGGTCCTTTGCAGCCGTGCAGCTCTATAATTCTATGCTATCACAATATAATATAAACAACAACAAAAATGGAAACACCCCAATCTAACATCTAACAATTCAGCGTGAAATGACATTCCACAGCACAAAGTGTCCATATGTAGGAGTGCAAAGCCCGACAATTCAGCACTATGCAAATGAACACCCCATAGGGCAAAATGACGCACTGCAAAAGAGCTCAGCTCAAACCAACTCAACACAAGGCAGTGCAAAAACCATACAGCACGAAACAATGCGTCAGAGTGCAAAGTGACACTGTGCAAAACAGCTCAGCGTGGAACAATGACACAGCACAAACCGACACAAAAGAATCATATAGAAAGGTAGGGCAGGGAGGGGCCCCGAGAGTCAGGGCCAAATGTCCCTAGGCCACCCTGACAGGTGTTTGAAGAACAGGGAAACAGAGGGCACCATGAACTTATGTTTTTTGGATGAGTCAAGAAAAGGGAGTAGCATTGTCCCCCTCAGGTAGCTCCTGTTCAATTCCAGGTCAGAAAGCAAAATTATTCTGCAAGAATATCCAGAAAATATTGTGTTTAACTTCACTTCACAAGTACAGTTGTGTGGCAATTAAATGATGACCCTAAAGTTTCATAAAAGTTTGGGAAATACAGATGTATCTGAGAAAATGGTTTGGAATGAAGGAAGACAAAAAATTGATCGGTCGAGAGAACAGGCACCATTTCCCCCTGGTTTGGAGCTTCTCTCACAACTACTGGAACAGAAAAGCTAAGCAAATGGGGTTCTATTGTTGCAAAGGAGATTGAAGTGAGGCCATTTTCTCCAGATAGAATTAATGGTAATGTCAGGAGTGAGATATGAAACCACATCTCTATGCAGAGACCAGAACACCCAAGGGATTGGAAAAAAAAGAGTCTTATAACTAGCACTTTAGACCAGTCCACCATCCTGATACTATAAAGAATATGACTTATGAACCCTAGTTTTCATTAATAGCTGATGAACTCTTTAGGGTGGTCGAGATGGCACATCTCTTTCAACTCCCAGAGACCTTCTAAAGCACAGCTGATTTTTAGACACACTCACCCGGACCTAAAGTTACATGTTTCCTGGAGCTCCATGAGTTCTGAGGTGTTGAAATATCCCTGCTCACATTTTAAGTGAACAAAAGATGGTTGCTGGCATTCTGAGACAGTAATGGTGAACCTCAAAATCCTGCCCTGTGCACCAGACAGTTAAGCAACCAGCACCCACAACCTCTACCATGATAGCATCCTGTCTGGGATGCTTACCACTTACCAACAGCTGAGGTGTGAAATCCTCATTTCTTTGTTGTTCTGTCACTGTAGTCCCCACTTCCCTGTTGCTTGTCTGTATAATCTCTGTCTGGTTCTGTGACTGTTTCTGTCTGCTGTATAATTAATTTGTTGGGTGTAAACCAATTAAGGTAGTGGGGTATAATTGGTTAGATAATCATGTTACAGTATGTTAGGATTGGTTAGTTAGATTTCAATAAAATGATTGGTTAAGAGAGAGCTATGCAGAACTCAAGTTTTACTATATAGTCTACAGTCAATCAGGAAGTAAGAGGGGGAAGGGGAATGGGAATGGGGGTAGGGAAAACGGAATTATTTTTTGCTAAGGGGGGGAATAGGAACAGGGAAGGGGAACAGGGACACAGGCAAGGCTCTATGGTGTCAGAGCTGAGACGGGGGATACAGAGGAAGGAAATTGGAATCATTGCTTGCTGGAAGTTTACCCCAATAAACATTGAATTGTTTACACCTTTGAACTTCACGTATTGCTGCTCTCTGGTGACGTGAGAAGGACCAGGGAATGGGAGGGTGATGGGATAAACCCTCTAAGAAGTACATCTTTCAGGGTGTGAAAAACCCCAGAACCAGTTTATAATTAAGCTGACCTAAGCCATGGTTAGATAGTGCTAAATGAAAGATTGTTCTGTCAATGTAGCTATTACAGGGATGGAAAACCCCTCCCCTCACTGTAGCAACTGTCTACTCCACATTGCTAGAGCAATTATCAGAGGGGTAGCCATGTTAGTCTGTATCTGTAAAAGCAGCAAAGAATCCTGTGGCACCTTATAGACTAACAGAGTTTTTGGAGCATGAGCTTTCGTGGGCGAATACCCACTTCGTCAGATGCATATAGTGGAAATTTCCAGGGGCAGGTATATATATGCAGGCAAGCTAGAGAAAATGACGTAGTTCAATCAGGGAGGATGAGGCCCTGTTCTAGCAGTTGTGGTGTGAAAACCAAGGGAGGAGAAACTGGTTCTGTAATTGGCAAGCTATTCACAGTCTTTGTTTAATCCTGAGCTGATGGTGTCAAATTTGCAGAAGAACTGAAGCTCAGCTCAGCAGTTTCTCTTTGAAGTCTGGTCCTGAAGTTTTTTGGCAATATACAAAAACCTGTAGAACACTTCAACCTCCCTGGCCACACTATAGCAGATCTTAAGGTGGCCATCCTGCAGCAAAAAAAACCCATTGAGAGAAGGCAGATATGCCTTGTGACTCAGCAAGGTATGCAGGGACCTGCCTATGGACAGAACTCTAAGGTTTTTCTATGTCACATGCTGGATAAAGTGTACTTGGGACAAAGAAAGAGAAGACCTCATGGCAAGAGTCTATAAAATGCTGATGCCTTGTCTCGATCTTGTCTTCAATCCTGCTTCATACCTCTGGAGGGACTTTGCTACAAACTGAAGGTCTCTACAAAGGACTGAATGACGCATCCCAGCTGTGGATGGACTCCAGAGACTGTACTTGAACCTGCAGTTTATTCCATCACTTCTACAAGCCTGAACCAAGAACTTTGCCATTACTGGGTGTGAAGGGTTCAAATCCATATGCAATTTATATAACAACTTGGTCTATGGATTGTGCCAGCTCTTTTCCAGACCCAAAGTCCAGAGTATGGTCAAGGGACCAGAGGCCTAGCAAATAGTGATCAGCTAAAAGAAAGCTGGTGTAAACAGAAAGCCTTGCTTGCTAAGATAGGCCTGGTCAGCAAATTGCCAGGTGTTGGAGCTAAGAACTAAAGAATTGTATCTTATTCAGAGTTGCAGATTGAACAATGAATCCCTGTTCCTATTGTGTTAGTCTTCTCTGTAGGGAGACGTTCTTCCAAAAGATCCATCCTTGAGTTTATGAGAAGTAGGCACATGTCAGTATAAGATATGTCATCCTTCCACCTCCCTTCCCAGGGACCAATGCCTTGCCTTAGAGACACAGAAAACAATCTTTATTGCCATATACTTTCACTGTTTCTTTGCTTTAACCCCTAGTAATGTACCTGTTGCACAATCAAAGGAGTTGCACCATTCCTATGGACCCCAAATCAGAATCAAAGTATCAATTATCAAAGTATTAATTAAATGTTAACTTGCTAACTTGAGACCATGGGCAGATACATTATGTAACCTGTTAACCATTGGTTAATATGCTTATCTTGTCTTGCTGCAAAACCTAAGTTGGGATGCGGAACTGCCTACCCCGTCACTTTCCCCCGGTCATGGAAAATCTATATATTCTGTTGTAATCAATTAATTGGTAGTGCCTCTGATCCTAATAAGCAAGGTGACACTCCGCCAGTGCTGTGTGCAATAAACTCCTCTGCTTGACCTCTACACTGTGTGATTTACGTCCTTCAGTGAACAAAGAAAGAGGTGGAGGCCAGGTGACCAGGTTGCCAGGGAAACAGAACAAAGGACAGAAGAGGGACAAAAGGGCATGGCTGAGTTGGGCTGTTGGAAGCAAGGAGTCTGAAGGTTTTGGGACTCAAGGGGAGAGCCCAGGCTCTGAGTTTTGGTTCTCATGAAGATGGATTTTGCTGAATCTTCCTACTTCCTATGCTAACAAAGAACTTTCCCAGGCTGTATTCCAGACCACTAATAAACCTTCTGTTTTACAACGCTGGCTGAGAGTCACTGGTGATTGTGGAAGTTGGGGGTGCATGACTCCTTTGGGGGGGAGTGTAAGGCTTTCCCAGGTGTCCTGTTAAGGTGACTCACTACAGGAAGCTCCTGGCATGGAACAGGGGTGCTGAAAGGTCCAAGGTTAGTCCTAGGACGTGCTGAAGGCAAGGAGGTTTCCCCCAATGACAACGTCCCCTGGGTGATGTCAATCTGATGAGGACTCTGCCTGGGTTTGGTTTAGAGCTGTTCCAGAGAACTGAGCCTGTATCAGCCCCCCAGCATGTGACATACAGGCTCAACTCTGGCAAAGCTCCCTGTCCCTGGGCTTTGGCATCACTAGCCCCTGCTTAGTGACTAGGGGTCAGTTTAGGGAAGTGATTCCCAAAATGTGAGGCATGCCTCCTAGGGGGGCACAGAGGAATGTTCATGGAGGCACCTCAGGGTTGAGCCAGCCCCCATGGAGGGCAAGGAGGGAGCACCACTCAGCCCCACTCTGTCCCAGCTCTTCACCTACCCCTACCCTCAGCCTGAGCCTGAGCCCCTGGCCCAGCTGTGACCCCCTTACTTGTGTCTGCACTCCTTTCCCCAGCAAGCCACAGCCCCACTCCCAGCCTTGGTTCTCGACTGCGGCTTCTGGGGGGCCTTAGCCGTGGATAAGAGGGCACAGTATGAAAAGTTTGGGGACCACTAGCTTAGGATGATGTCCTCAATCACTTCTATGCAGTCCAATAAAAGCTATTCCTCACTCACCTACCCCTCCATCAGGAGGGACTAGGTATGTTCTGGTGCCCTTCAGTCACACAGGAAGGATAACAACATTTCATTCTACTCAATCCTAAAGTGATTTGTAACCCAACACCATCCAAAACTGGTCATTTTGGGAAAGCGGCCCCATCATGCTGCATAGCTAGGCAGAGTAGGTGTGTCTGTGCAAACATGGTCTGCTCCTGAAGTCTTTCCCCCAGCTTCTCACTAGATGTGAGGGGGGAGTTAATTCAGCCCCTGCTTCCGCTTAGTATTCAAAAACTCCATATTGTCCCTATCATTGCCGGCCTTAGATTTCTCCTCCTGTCCCTTTTTTAACAGTTTATGTGAGGAGGCTGAGTGATTAAGGTGATGGACTGCTAATCTATGGTGCTCTGCACACATCGGTTCAAACTGAATCCTCATCAGATGCATTTAGTTTTCACCCCTCCTTTATAGACAACCATTTCCCCCTTTGGTACAATAACAGACCCAACAATGTTGCTTCTTGCAAACAAAAACCTTCTCAGAAACTCAGAACCCTCCCTTGCTTTAAATTAAATGTCTAAATCCCAGATTTCTAAAAAAAAAATTCTTTAGTCTTGTATTTCTTAGTTTTTATCTCAAAAGGTAACATCCTCATAATCTCCCCCAAACACCCTGGGACCTTCCCAAATAATTAAAAGACTCCCATCCTGAGCAAGGCCACAACCATGAACCAGAGCTAGTGTCTAGGCCAAGCTGTTCTGAAGGAGGCAACTCAAACATTTTCACCTTGCTTCCCTTGGCAAAGTCTGACTGAGAAAACAAAATCCCCCAAACTGGAAATTTTCTGCTGAAAAAACAATACTAGTCTGTTTGGGGACTTTGGTTTGAAAGTATTATTATTCTCTTCTGATTTCTGAATCAGTTCAGTATTTGTCCTCCAAGTGTGTTTCCAGCTGTTGAGTTGTGGGGGAGAGATGCTAAGTCATGATGTCCCTTCCCCTCTTTCATAGTTTCTTCTGACTTGCTAGGAAGCTTCTTTGCTATGATGTGAGTCAAGCAGTGTCCATTGTCTCTGTGCTATCTTGGAGAAGCCTGCATTGGACACGGTTCCTGTGATAGTCCTTGGGAGTCTGGATACCTTCAATGGGCCAGCAGCGAGTCTGGCTCCACCATTGTCACACCTGAAAAGCTGGTGGGGGGCATTTCCCAACCTCATAACATATTTCAGTAAGGCACACAGAGCAAAACATCATAACTTCCCAACCAATGCTAGCACACACAATCCAACAAGATATTAATGTTCAACAGATCAAGACTTTTGAAATGATACCTCACCAGGCAGACTTTGTACAAACCGTGTCATCGTTATATGAGAGTGGTGAATATGGGGCTTCCAGGTGCTGCTTTGAGCACAGCGTGCCACACCTGGGCTTCCATTGCAATGGAGACGTACCCTTAAGAGTCCATCTCTCCTGGGATAAAGATGGCAACATGGCTGGCCTGGGTCATCTGACTTGGGCTCATGGAGCTAACGCTGTGGGGCTAAAACTGTGGTGCAGATAATTGTGTTCACAATGAAGCCTGGGTTCAGAAACCCTCACCCCTCATGGGGTCTCAGAGGTTGGGTTCAAGTCCATATGTCTGTACTATAATTTTATAGCCTTGCAGCCTGTAACAGAGTGGGTCTCTGCTCCTGCCCTGAAGGGGTTAAAAACAGCCCCTGGATAAGGGCTGGGGGCTGGAGAAAGCAGCTGTTTAGGTTGGGCTGATTGGGGAAGTGGCAGCAGCTGGGGCCACGCCCCAAACTGAGTAACAGGCCCTTATATAAGGGCAGAGAAGCCAGGCGCCCAGACAGTCTCTCTCTGTGTTCAGAGAGAGAGAGAAGGGCTTGGTTGCTGGAAGCTGAGATAAAGTACCTAGAATAAAGCAGGGCTGGGGAAAGGCAGTGGAGCTGGGGAGCTCCTGCCTGGAAAGCCCCAGGCTGTGGCCTAGAGTTAGGCCAGGAGGTATTGGGGTTGTAGGGTGCAACCCAGGGATAGGCCAAGACAGAAGGTCCAAATCTCTTTGCTGATGATGAGTGGCTGATACTGCAGTCTGCCCGAGGGCGTGGGGCTAGACAATGACTGGCAGTAGCCTACACTGAGGCAAAGTGGGGATAGAGGGTGAGGGGTTCCCAGGGAAGGGAAACCCCTAAGGAGAAGGGATTGCTGCCAGGGGGCAGAACCCCATGTAAAGGGCGCACTGCGGTCCAGGGAGGGACACGGGGCCCATAGCAGGAAACAAGGTGGATCACCGGCATGCAGAGGGTGCTGTGAGCTGGAATGTGAGCTAATTCCCAGGACAACCAGCAGGAGGCGCTTCGGGGGTGAGTCGTGCCCAGTTACACAGCCCAAGCCCCATAACCCTGAGTCAGCTGACCTGGGCTTTGAGACAGGTGCCCTGGGTGTTTTAATCACAGTGTAGGCACAACATTAGGCTATGTCTCCAGTGCAATGAAACACCCTTGGCTGGCCCATGTCAGATTAATCAGGATCATGCAGCTTGGCCTGGAGTAAAGTTGCAGTGTACGTGTCTCAGCTCAGACTCAGTACCCTGTTTTAGGAGCCCAGAAGGTTGGGAGGGAGTTTTGCAAGTGGAAATGGTAAAACCGCAGTCAAGTATTACCCTGGACTCATGGCATTTCTCCATTGGTCTGTCTGCTTTGGGGCAGTGACAGAACACACATCCTGCTGCATTTGTTATTTCCAAGGACGGCTGAGGATTTTCATTCCCAGACACAGTGCACAAAGTAGGTCTCAACCCTGCTTGTAAACTAAATGAGCCCCACACAGATTTTGGGAGCCACAATGGGCATTTGATGTGAGAGCTCAGAGCTGCCCCTGCCCCAGAGGGAGGGGGTCATCCTTGAGGGGACTGGACCCCTGACCTATCAGCTCTTAACCCCCAAACTTTCAGGAACTCTGTTAACAGTGTCTGTGATTTAACCATACAAATAGCCAGACTGGGATAGACCATTGGTCCATCTAGTTCTGAATTTTGCTTTCTGACAGTAACTAATGCCAGTTGCCCCAAAAGCCACCACTGGGATTTGAACCCAGGATCTCCTGTTTACTAAACAGTTGCTTTAACCAACTAAGCCACAGTGCCTGCTGTTGTTTACAACACCTTTTCTGCCCACACCTAACTGTCTGCCAACCCCTACAGGGACCTGACAAGCTTTGCTTGTGTTTGGATTCTGTAAAGCAGAGGAGCAGGTGATGTTTTCCTCCCAAGGTTTGTGTAAGTTATTCTTTGGACAGGTCTACGCTACAAAATTTGGTAGGTGTAACTACATTTCACAGGGGTGTAAAAAATTCACCCTCCTGAGCAATGCAGTTATATCAACTTAATCCTGATGCAGATAGCGCTGTGTGAACAGGAGGGCTTCTCCCATCAACATAGCTTCGGGGAGGGCTTGGTTAGTTGAAGGCATAGAGAACAGGTGGCCCATGACTCTTGCATGTGGGGAGGCTGGGCATGAGCACTGGAAGCTCCCTAGAAGCTAGTCCGCCTCTTGCTCGCTCCTCTCCTCCCCTGAGGCCTCCTTGCCTGCTGCTCATGCCTCTATACCCTCTGCCCCAAGGTCTGCCCACCACCCACACCTCTCTGCCCCCCCTCCCCTGAGACCTGCTTTGCCCACCACCCACACATCTTTGGCCCCTGTCCTGTCCACCACCCACACCTATCTGCCCCTCCTGTGACACCCATCCTGCCTGCCACCCACGCCTCTCTGCCCCTCCCCTGCCCAGCCCAGCCCACCGCTTGCACCTCTCTTCCCCTCCCCTGAGACTTGCTTTGCCCACCACCCACACCTCTCTGCCCCTCCCCTGAGACCTGCTCTGCCCACCGCTTGCACCCCTCTGCCCCTCCCCTGACCTGCACTGCTTACCACCCACACCTCTCTGCCCCTCCCATGATACCCGTCCTGCCTGCCACCCACACCTCCCTGTCTCCTCCCCTGCCCAGCCCAGCCCAGCCCACCGCTTGCAAGTCTCTGCCTCTCCCCTGAGACCCGCGGTGCTCACCTCTTTCTTCATGCTGCTTTTGTTATTCCATGAAACACCAAGGATGGAATAAAGAGCTGAGTTTACTCCAGGGTGAGGAAAGAAAAGAGCCACCAACCCCCTGGCAAAGCTCAGCGCCTCAGAGAAAATCTGCCCCCTGCTATCGCAATCATGGATGTGCTGGGGATATGACGGGAAAGGGACTGTCTGAATTAAGGCAGGCCCCAGGGGATGGGGGGGAGAGGTGGGGGAGCACTTTGGGTGGACAGGAAAGTGACTCTCCACAAGCGGCCCCTCCTCAGTCCCTCTCTGCCCCCCTGTGTCTGTGGCTTCCAGCTCTGCTGGCCCCACTGACATCCCCCCTCGGCTCTGGCTCCCCTCAGGAACAGCCGATTCAGCTCCAGGAGAGCACATGCCCCCTGGGAACGGGACGGGGACAAGTGTGTCAGCCAGAGCGGGAAGAGGGCAGCCCAGGAGTTCTCAGACTGGGGTTACAGCCCCTTGGGTGGGGTGAGGTTACTATATGGGGGTCACAAACCATGCAGTTGTGCAGGCAGCACCAGTGAGGGTGGCAATGGAGCAAAGACTGCTGTGAAAAGTGACATTGACAAATGTCTTCACACTCCCAGTGTTAAACAATAACTATTTTAAACCCCTTTTCTGCTTGTAACAATAATTCCATCGACCTGTTCTAGGCTGAATTTAAAAGTGGTGAGAAAAGTTAAACTCATTTTAAAAAATTGGGTTATAAATTAAGCATTGAAAATAACGTTAAATATGAAAAAATGTGTTTTGAATTGATGGGGGGGGGGTCGCACTAGGCACCTTGCTTTGTGCAAGGGGTCACCAGTTCAGAAAGTGTGCGAACCACGGGGTTACACAGGGAAAGAGCAAAGAGAGACATTGAAACAGGCCTGCAGGGGAAATACCCGGGGAGAGGGATTCCTAACTCACAAATCTTCCCCGCTCCATTTACTGCCCCATCCCTGGGCTGTATCGCCAGTGCCGAGGACATCCCAGATCCCCTTCTCTGCCAAGGGGACTTGCACAGGTAGTTCCTTCGTGCCAGGTCTCTGCCTCACTGAATAATTGCATAAATTCACTGGTGCTCCTCTCCTCTCCCTGCTTCTTTCTGTGACCCTTCTGCCAGTTGGAGTCGGCAGCAACATGGCCCAGGGTTCAATATCTTGGGGATTCTTTTTAACAACACAACACAGAACCCGCTCGAGCCCCCACCCCATAACCTGGGACAATCCCACACCACCCCTGGGTGACTCTAGAGGCAATACTTCCCCTCGCCAGCACCGAGTCTGAGGCTGTGTCTACACTACCAGTGCCAACAATGGGTTCCACTAGACAACGATTCACAGCAGTGCGGCCCGACACACATTCATTTTCATCCTCTGAGTCAGGAAACCCACAAAAGCCTCTTCTTTTGTACTGGGGCAGGCAAAAATAAGGTGACACTAAATTATTCTGATTGCTAAAAGCAGGTTTAGGGGGTTGTGTATTTTTGAAAAAAAAATCCATACTGATCCTTCTAACTAGCAGCATGAGATAAAGAAAAGAACGCGGACAAACCTTGTCAGTAACGGCTAATGTCTTAAATGGGAAATCAGCAGCGGTTTGTAGCTGGGGGAACGTACAGTCTGAATTTGTGTGACCCGACCCCAGCCCCCACCCCCACAAAGCAGTAGGGCTTGGCACTCTCTCTGTGCATTGGTGTGGTGGCTGAGTGGTTAACCAGACAGTGACAATCCAAGGAGGTTCCCTGAGTCAGTTTCACTCCTGAGGAGATTCTGCACCAAAAAAAAAAAAATTCTGTGCACAATATTTTAAATTCTGCAAATTTTATTTGCCAACAAATAAATGTGGAGGCTCCAGCATGGTAGAGGGGAGCAGAGGCTTCTGGATGCACAGAAGTGGGAGATCACCCTGCAGCCCCCTCTCTCCTCCAGGGAAACAGACTTGGGGGTGAGGCTGCACCTCTCTGCCGCCTACTCCAGGAGCCCCAAAAAGACTCCCCAGAAGTTCTCATGAGGGGTGCATGACCACTTCTGTGGCTTCCCTATCAGAAAGTCAGATCAGCTGGTCCTGGGCGATTTGAAAGGGCCTGGGGGCTCCTGCCACTACCTACCAGCAGCACAGTGGGGCTAAAGCAGATTCCTGCCCACCCTCGCTCTGCACGGTGCACCACTCCCAGAAGCATCTGTCACGTCCCTGCGGGGTGTGTCTCTCACACGCTGCCCCTGTCCCAAGCACCAACTCTGCCATTGGAACTGCCGCAATGGGAGCTGCAGGGGTGGTGCCAGAGGGCAGTGGCCCCAGGAGATCCCCCTGGCCTCCTCCATGTAGAAGTTGTGCCAGAGGGGGGTGCGGGTCACTTTCAGGAGCTGCCACACACCAACACTCTGCCCCAGCCCAGATCCTGCACCCTACGTGCACCCAAACTTCCTCCCAGAGCCTGCCACTGCCCCCCCAACCCCCTGCCCCAGCCCAGAGCCTGCACTTCATGCACTTAAATTCCCTCCCAGAGCTTGCACCCCCTCCTGCACCCAAACTCCCTCCCAGAGGCTGCCATTGCCTCCCCTGCCCCCCAAATCCCTGCCCCAGCCCAGAGCCTGCATCTCATGCACCCAAATTCCCTCTCAGAGCCTGCCACCACCTCCAAGCTCATCCCAGAACCTGCGCCTCATGTACCCAGTAAAGAATCCTGTGACACCTTATAGACTAACAGAAGTTTTGGAGCATGAGCTTTCGTGAGTGAATACCCTCTTCGTCTGACGCATGTAGTGAAAATTTCCAGGGGCAAGTATATATATGCAAGCAAACTAGAGATAACGAGGTTAGTTCAATCAGGGAGGATGAGGCCCTGTTCTAGCAGTTGAGGTGTGAAAACCAAGGGAGGAGAAACTGGTTTTGTAATTGGCAAGCCATTCACTGTCTTTGTTTAATCCTGAGCCAATGGTGTCAAATTTGCAGATGAACTGAAGCTCAGCTGTTTCTCTTTGAAGTCTGGTCCTGAAGTTTTTTTGCTGCAGGATGGCCACCTTAAGGTCTGCTATAGTGTGGCCAGGGAGGTTGAAGTGTTCTCTTACAGGTTTTTGTATATTGCCATTCCTAATATCTGATTTGTGTTATTTATTCTTTTCCGTAGAGACTGTCCGGTTTGTCTGATGTACATAGTAGAGGGGCATTGCTGGCACTCCGCCAGTGTGGCCACCAAAAACGCTGTAATTGGCCTCCAGATGTATTTGCAGGTATCCCAGAATGCCTGTTCAGCCACTCCCAACAGTGCTGCAAATACTGCAAATGTGGCCACAGTGCAGCGCTGATAGCTGTCAGTGTGGCCACACTGCAGCGCTTTCCCTACACAGCTGTATGAAGACAGCTGTAACTCCCAGCGCTGTACAGCTGCAAGTATCGCCATACCCTATGTCTGTGTTAGCCCAGAGCCCCTGTCCACAGGTTGCTTGGATGTCACAGTGACCAGGGATCCTTTCTAGCTCCTGGGGAGGATGGGGAGGAAGGAGATGAAATGTGGGCTGCAGAGATGGAGGATTTGGCTCAGTGCAAGTTGATGAGGTTTCGGGGAAAAGTGTCCCTCCTGTTGGAGATGTACAGCTCACGCCAGCCCTGATCCCTCCTCCCTTTCTGTGATAAATGAACTTCCCATCACTCACCGCAGGAGATCTTGTCTTCTGGTAAATAACTCTGCCACCCTCCCCCCGAGGCGCATTTATGATTTTCCTCAGTTACCGAGCAGATGAATTTCAGTGTTGATAAATGCAAAGTAATGCACATTGGAAAAGATAATATCAAATGGACATAAAATGACGGGGTCTAAATTAGCTGTTACCACTCAAGAAAGAGATTTTGGAGTCACTGTGGATAGTTCTCTGGAAACATCCACTGAATGTGCAGCGGCAGGTCAAAAAAGCAAACAGAATGTGGGGAATCATTAGGAAAGGGATAGACAATAAAACAGAAAATATCCTATTGCCTCTCTGTAAACCCATGGTACCTCCACCTCTTGTATACTGTGTGCAGATCTGGTCACCTCATCTCAAAAAAATACATTGGAATTGGAAAAGGCACAGAGAAGGCCAACAAAATGATGAAGGGTCCAGAACAGCTTCGGTACGAGGAGAGATTAATAAGACTGAGGCTCTGGCTACACTCCGCAGTTTTTAGCGGTTCGGCTGTGCCGCTACAGCCGGGCTGCTAACAGGCTAACAGTGTAGCTGCTGTTTTATCAGCAGGAGAGATGTGCCAGTGTAGACAAAGCCTGAGACTGTTCAGCTTGGAAAAGAGATGACTAAGGGGGGGGGGGGGAAAGAGTAGAGGTCTATAAAATCATGACTTGTGTGGTGAAAGTAAATAAGGAAGTGTTGTTTCCACCTCATAACACAAGAACTAGGGGTCACCCAGTGAAATGAATAGGCAGCAGGTTTAAAACAAACAAAAGGAAGTATTTCTTCACCCAACACACAGTCAACCTGTGGAACCCCTTGCCAGAGGATGTTGTGAAGGCCAAGACACTAACAGGGTTCTAAAAAGAACTAGAGAAGTGCATGGAGGATAGGTGCATTAGTGGCTATTAGCCAGGATGGGCAGGGATGGTGTCCCTAGCCTCTGTTTGCCAGAAGCTGGAAATGGGCAACAGGGGATGGATCACTTGATGATTCCCTGCTCTGTTCATTGCCTCTGGGGCACCTGGCATTGGCTGCTGTCAGAAGACAGGGTACTGGGCTAGATGGACCCTTGGTCTGACCCAGTCTGGCCGTTCTTCTGTTCTATGTTCCCCTGTTACTGAGCCACCTTCTCCCTGTTGCAGAAACAGATGGAAGCCGAGAGGCAGAAGACCGTCTGGGAGTGGAAGGGCCTGCAAGGGTTTCTGGAGGAACAGGAGCAGCGGCTGCTGGCCTAGCTGGGAGAGCTAGAGAGAGCCATTGTTCAGAGAAGGGATGAGGGCATCTGCAGCCGGTCCTGGAAGATTTCCCTGCTCAGCAAGAGGGGAAGAGAGAAGGGGCAGCAGCTGCTAAGCCAATCCCTGCAGGTCAGGCTGTCATTGCAGTGATCAACGCAGTATTTCTATGGGCGCTTCTGAGCCTAGACCCCAAAGCACTTTACAGAGTGAGGTCAGGGGCATTATCCCTATGGGACAAATGGGGAAAGTGAGGCAGAGGGAGGGGCAGAACCCTGCCCAAAGTCACACAGTGAGTCTGGAAGCAGTGCCATGGATGGATCCTGGGACTCCTGGATGCTGCATCCCCAGGACTTTCTCTCCTGGAAATGACTCTCTGCATTTGCACTTGGAGGGTGAAATCCCCTCCCCGACCATGCTGAGGTCCCGAGCCAGGCCCAAGGCCCCTGACACTGCAGGTTAATGGGTTTAGTGGGGCCAGGGGCTTTCTGGGTCTCTCAGCATTGGGTGGAATTTGATTCTCAATGCAGAGAAATATCTTCTGCCTGTAAAGTGCCTGGGGAGAAGATTCCCGCAGTGGTGACCTGCCCGCAGTGATTGCTGGGGCTGTGTAGGGGAAAGTCCCTGGTGGGGGGAGGACAGTTGCTCAGGGAATGTATACTTGAAATTCCCCTACTGCCCGAGGCCTCAGTGGTGACCCTTGTAGAGCAGGAGGCATCCCCACCCAGGGACACCCCCACTGACAGCCTCCTCTTTCTCTCCCTCTTTAGGGTGCTGGGAGCACTGGGGGCAGGTAAGTCCTGGGCTCCATTTCGCTCCCCCTCATGGGCCGCTAGGTCTGATAACTGCACTGAATAGGAAGCTGCCCCCTGCCCTTGGAGCATGTGATTCTGGCTCCCCTAGTGGCTGACTCGGGTAGGAGAAGAGCCAGTTACTGTTTGATCACTCCTGAGGTCACAGCAGGACTGCTAATTCCAGGGCTGATGGGACAGACCAGGCCTGTCTCCTGGACTGATAGACTCATAGACTCTAGGACTGGAAGGGACCTCGAGAGGTCATCGAGTCCAGTCCCCTGCCCTCATGGCAGGACCAAATACTGTTTAGTCCATCCCTGATAGACATTTATCTAACCTACTCTTAAATATCTCCAGCGATGGAGATTCCACAACTTCCCTAGGCAATCTATTCCAGTGTTTAACTACCCTGACAGTTAGGAACTTTTTCCTAATGTCCCACCTAAATCTCCCTTGCTGCAGTTTAAGCCCATTGCTTCTTGTTCTATCATTGGAGGCTAAGGTGAACAAGTTTTCTCCCTCCTCCTGATGACACCCTTTTAGATACCTGAAAACTGCTATCAGGTCCCCTCTCAGTCTTCTCTTTTCCAAACTAAACAAACTCAATTCCTTCAGCCTTCCTTCATAGGTCATGTTCTCAAGACCTTTAATCATTCTTGTTGGTCTTCTCTGGACCCTCTCCAATTTCTCCACATCTTTCTTGAAGTGCGGTGCCCAGAACTGGACACGATACTCCAGTTGAGGCCTAACCAGCGCAGAGTAAAGCAGAAGAATGACTTCTCGTGTCTTGTTTACAACACACCTGTTAATGCATCCCAGAATCATGTTTGCTTTTTTTGCAACAGTATCACACTGTTGACTCATATTAAGCTTGTGGTCCATTATGACCTCTAGATCTCTTTCTGCCATACTCCTTCCTAGACAGTCTCTTCCCATTCTGTATGTGTGAAACTGATTGTTCCTTCCTAAGTGGAGCACTTTGCATTTATCTTTATTGAACTTCATCCTGTTTACCTCAGACCATTTCTCCAACTTGTCCAGATCATTTTGAATTTTGACCCTGTCCTCCAAAGCAGTTGCAATCCCTCCCAGTTTGGTATCGTCTGCAAACTTAATAAGTGTACTTTCTATGCCAACATCTAAATCGTTGATGAAGATATTGAACAGAACCGGTCCCAAAACAGACCCCTGCGGAACCCCACTTGTTATACCTTTCCAGCAGGATTGGGAGCCATTAACAACTACTCTCTGAGTACGGTTATCCAGCCAGTTATGCACCCACCTTATAGTAGCCCCATCTAAATTGTACTTTCCTAGCTTATCTATAAGAATATCATGCGAGACTGTATCAAATGCCTTACTAAAGTCTAGGTATATCACATCCACCGCTTCTCTCTTATCCACAAGGCTCGTTATCCTATCAAAGAACGCAATCAGATTAGTTTGACACGATTTGTTCTTTACAAATCCGTGCTGGCTATTCCCTATCACCTTACCACCTTCCAAGTGTTTGCAGATGATTTCTTTGATTACCTGCTCCATTATCTTCCCTGGCACAGAAGTTAAACTAACTGGTCTGTAGTTTCCTGGGCTGTTTTTATTTCCCTTTTTATAGATGGGCACTATATTTGCCCCCTTCCAGTCTTCTGGAATCTCCCCCGTCTCCCATGATTTCCCAAAGATAATAGCTAGAGGCTCAGATACCTCTTCCATTAACTCCTTGAGTATTCTAGGATGCATTTCATCAGGCCCTGGTGACTTGCAGGCATCTAACTTTTCTAAGTGATTTTTTACTTGCTCTTTCCTTATTTTCTCTTCTAAACCTACCCTCTTCCCGTAAGCATTCACTATACTAGACATTCCTTCAGACTTCTCAGTGAAGACTGAAACAAAGAAGTCATTAAGCATCTCTGCCATTTCCAAGTCTCCCGTTACTCTTACCCCCTCCTCATTGAGCAGTGGGCCTACCCTGTCCTTAGTCTTCCTCTTGCTTCTAATGTATTGATAAAAAGTCTTCTTGTTTCCCTTTATTCCCATAGCTAGTTTGAGTTCATTTTGTGCCTTTGCTTTTCTAATCTTGCCTCTGCATTCCTGTGTTATTTGCCTATATTCATCCTTCGTGATCTGACCTAGTTTCCATTTTTTATATGCCGCCTTTTTATTTTGTAGGTCACGCAAGATCTCAAGGGTAAGCCAAGGTGGTCTTTTGACACATTTTCTATCTTTCCTAACCATCGGAATAACTTGCTTTTGGGCCCTTAATAGCGTCCCTTTGAAAAACTGCCAACTTTCCTCAGTTGTTTTTCCCCTCAGTCTTAATTCCC
Organism: Gopherus evgoodei; assembly: GCF_007399415.2. Lineage (NCBI taxonomy): Eukaryota > Metazoa > Chordata > Testudines > Testudinidae > Gopherus > Gopherus evgoodei. Next base: position 1,746,356 of record NW_022060067.1, on the reverse strand, counting down.
ATGGGACCTTGCCTATCAGCTCTCTGAGCTTACCAAAATCCGCCTTCCTGAAATCCAGTGTCTCTATTCTGCTGTACTCCCTTCTACCTTTCCTTAGAATTGAAAATTCTATGATTTCATGATCACTTTCACCCAAGCTTCCTTCTACTTTCAAATTCTCAACAAGTTCCTCCCTATTGGTTAAAATCAAGTCTAGAACAGCTTCCCCCCTAGTAGCTTTTTCAACTTTCTGAAATAAAAAGTTGTCTGCAATCCAATCCAGGAACTTATTAGATAGTCTGAGCCCCGCGGTGTTATTTTCCCAACATATATCTGGATAGTTGAAGTCCCCCATCACCACCAAATCTTGGGTTTTGGATGATTTTGTTAGTTGTTTGAAAAAAGCCTCATCCACCTCTTCCGCCTGATTAGGTGGCCTGTAGTAGACTCCCAGCACGACATCACCTGTGTTTTTTACCCCTTTTAGCCTAATCCAGAGACTCTCAACGCTTCCGTCTCCTACGTCCATCTCCACCTCAGTCCAAGTGTGTATATTTTTAATATATAAGGCAACACCTCCTCCCTTTTTCCCCTGTCTATCCTTCCTGAGCAAACTATACCCATCCACACCAACATTCCAGTCGTGTGTATTATCCCACCAAGTTTCAGTAATGCCAATAATGTCATAGTTGTATTTATTAGCACTTCCAGTTCTTCCTGCTTATTACCCATACTTCTTGCATTTGTATAAAGGCATCTAAGATACTGGTTTGATCTTGCCTCCCAGCTTCGCCCTGACCCTCCTTCCTCTCTGCCATTATAGCCCGTGCTCCCTCCTGTTTCCAACCCATCTCCCAGGTCTTGTTCCCCACTTACCTGTGGGCTTTGCTCACCACATTACTATTCATTGTCATTATGAAAGACTGTGAATAGTCATTTGGGCTGGAGACAGCATGTGAAAGTGACTCTCTAGCCAGGAGATTAGGGCTGTCATCTAAGATATAGGTGAGACTCAAGTCACTGCCCCAATGACAACTTAACTATTTAGTGGAACAGCTCCAAGAGGAGAGACTAAGAACATCTCTTAGTTCAAGGCCTAGGGTGCTCATCTGCATTGTTAAAAATGCCTATTTAAATTTCATGTTGCTACAGTGGGAATAGAACCTATGTCTCCCATCCCCCATTTGAGGGCCCCAGCTACCACATTAAAGCAGCCACCTATTCCTTCTCTTGCAGCTGGTTTGTGAATCCTTTTCTTTGCTCTTGTCACAATTCCTGAAACAATTTTTTATGGGACAAAATTAAGTGTTTTCTTTTGTTTCAACATGACAAACATTTTCAGTCAAAGTTTTCCAGTTCGGCAACATCAGAACATTTTGATTTGTTTCAGCTCAACATTTTTTTTTTACTTTTCAATGTGATGTGGCCACGTCACGTATTCCGAGGTGCAGAATCTCAGCTTTCACATTTGTTAAAGTGAGTTGCTGGCCCTCAGCACCTCCCCAGTGTAAACGGAGACAGCTTTGCCTTGCTGGGTCTTCCAGTAGCCTGAAGCCGTAGCTCTGAGAGCGTGAACTCTCCTGTCCCCTGTTAATGTCATCGGGGTGTCAACTGAAATGGCAACAGTTTGATGTCAACATTGAATGTTCCCTGGTGATCACCTGAGCAGGTGGATCAGGGAGAGGGTGGGAGTGAAAACTTTGTGTGGTGGGAATAGGGGGTTGCTGTAGGGAGGGAAGAACAGAGGAGAGACATAATGACAGGGAAGTAAGAGAGAAATGGAGAAAGGAGGGTGGGAAAGGAAGGGAAACACAGGGAAGAACCAGCAGGGCCCTACAGGGTGTCCGGGAAGGGGCTGTTTTCCTCCTGAGTGACACTGAGCGTGACAGACAAAGACTTGGCAAAATACTAAGAACTAAAATTTTATTTCTGATACGAAGGGCAGATTCTCCCCTTGTTCCTTGTATGTGGGTGTCCCATGAAGAGCAGTGGGGGTTCTGCTGTGAATGGAGCAGGGCACAGAGTCCTAACCTGTTGCCCTGTCCACAGGCCATAACGGACAGGGCAATCTGGCCCTCTCTGCGAATGAGATGGACACCCCAGGGTTACTGCTTCAGCTGAAGGGCTTGAGGGTTTTGGTGTTTAAGGGCCCATGTTCATTCTCTACTGGAGATCTGAGCTCTGTCTGTGGCCACTGTCAGCATGTAGAACCTGCCCACTCATTGGTCTGTGTCTCCTCCCTTTCTACATAATCTCAGTGCTGGTGCCCCTTGTTCCTGCAGTAAACCAGTGTAGGGGGTGGATCTACCCCCCACAGAACCAGAGCATCCCTGAGAAAGCTCCTAAACAATGTCTCCGTTCCTTGCTCTAGTGTCTCCCCACTTCCCGTCTCTCTGGGGAGCCCAGGGCTGAGGTGACTCACCATGACAACGACCATCTCAGGCTGCAAAGCTCAGATCCAAGTTTCCTGGAGTTTGGGGGTTGCTGGGCTCAGAGTCTGGGGCTCAGGCCTATTTCTCACTCCTCCTTTCCCCAGCAGGGAGGACAGGATGTTTTGGAAGCCAGAGCCGTTGTTTGCGGAGCTGGAGAAGAGACTCAGCGATTTCTCTCTGAAAAGTGCCATGCTGCAAGAGGTCCTGCTGGGATTCAAAGGTGAACTGGAGTCTGGGGGTGGTGTCTCCTCTGGTTAGAGCGACCCTGGCCCTGGGGAGGAGTCGGGGACTCTAGTGATGTCACTGATCCTGGGCTCCATCTCACAGCCCAGCTCAGCGAGTCGCCCTTCCCCATGGAGCATCCCTGTGGGGCTGGCTCTGTCTGCAACGGCTGCCTTGTTGGCCTCTGATCTCTGTCACCATCTCCTAGTTAACAGCAGTTCCATTAATAAGCAATGGGGATTTCTCCATGAATGCGAGGGCCTGAATTCTCACCTCTCCCATCTTCTCCTTCCCCTGGAGACGCTGCGACGGGGGCTGGGGAGCAACACAGGTATGTGTTCGTCTCTAACTGGCCATGGGGAGATTTCAGACCAATAAACATGTTAACAACAGGAGAGCGCAGCCTCCAGCACCTGGAAGCTGTGTAACAATGGGAAGTGATGTTACTTTGTTCTTGCACCAGTATATTTTCAACTGACTTGTCTCTTAAAAATTTTAGCTCATCAATGTCACATAAGCATTTAAAGTGTTTTGCAGTTTTTCTAGTACTCATTTTTTTGCCTTTGCTTTCTTTAATTATTGCATTTTTAACTGACTACATTAATTTTAAGAATTTTATTTTGCAGTTTTAATTGCAGTAATATTAATAGTGTTTTTAATTAAGTTTACATAGTCTATTTTAAAGCTTTTTTTTAAAGACCACTAAGTCTTTGACAACTTTTCCTGTGTTTGAGTGGCTGCTTGATACTTTTAAAAAAAAATTACAAAGGCTGAGTTTTTTTTAAACATATTTATTTGAAAGTTTGTTAGTATAGTTAGAGTTTTTTAAAAAAACAGACTTTTTTGTTGTGACTCTAAATTGGTAATGTATTCACATTTTTAACCTATAATTATTTTAGTGCACTATTTACCTCTTGTGACATAGATTGTGGCTGATTTTTACACTTTAAATAAATAAAACAGCTATTAGCATCTAATTTGGTTAAAACAGCAATTCTATCTATCTATCTATCTATCTATCTATCTATCTATCTATCTATCTATCTATCTATCTATCTATCTATCTATCTATCTATCTATCTATCTATCTATCTATCTATCTATCTATCTATCTATCTATCTATTTGCATAACCTGCACTACTTTAAGACTGCAATGTTTGTTTGGTTCTTTTAATTAACTTTTTGCTCTAAACTTTTTTTTTTATGCTTACATTATGCCTTACATTAATTTATTTTTCTTGGAATGATTTTATTCATTTAAGATAGAATCTTAATTTTTTTTCTCCCAATACATTCCTAGCCATCCCGATTATTAATTTCTGGGAAACATCCTCAGCAGAATTATTTGAAGGTGTTGCACCGGAGAGTAAAGGCACAGAGGCAGTGGCTTGTGGGAAACAGGGTAAGCTTCATTACTAATCCTGCTCTTAAAAAGAGGTTCTTTTTAGAAAACTAGTTTAACGTATAAGCACTGAGAGACTTTAAGGAAGTCACTAATCCCGGGAGCAATGGGTCTCTTTGGAACATATTTTAACTGACAAGCCCTTACAGCCTTTCTGAGAAACAGGATAGAACTAAGATCAAAATGAAGTGCAATTAATGAACGTGCATCATGAGGAGAAAGAGGCAGGAACACAAATTAAAATATAATGAAAACAAAGCCTCTCAGAAAGGAAATATATCAGATTAGTAGCAGTGTTGCCATGTCAGGGGTGAGGTGGAAGATGATTTTCTCCCCCTCCTCCCATCTCTTTTTAAAAGTCCCAAAAGGAATAAAAGTAGGTGGCATAGTTAATTTTTTATTATTTTGTTTACTAATTAAATGCATGTCCCTAAGGTCAAATTTGGCCTAGGTAACTTTGTTGCCATGTTTTCTTGTTTATCAAGCATAGAGCTTAGTACTGGCCCTGAACGACATCATTAGCCCCCTTTTGTTTGGACTAATTTAATTTTCTGTCATTGGTCATCTTGCACCTGTGCATGGAATTCATGGCTGAAAAGAATTTAACCTACTTTTCATCAACTTGTTGCTAGAGGTTATTGTAAGATCTTATGAACTTTTGTCTTCTTTTTACAGTGAAGTAAGGTAGAGAGTTCAAAACGTGGGTGTTACTGGAATGAACAGTTCCCAAGGTTGGTCCATATATGCCATTGCACTGGGTTCATTCACACTTTGTCCGGGTACCATTTAGCACTCTCTTCCCATGCGTAGTCAATGCCGATACAAAAGAATGATCTAGGCTCGTGTTCCTCAGCTGGTAGTTTGTGACCCCTGGGGGCTCAGGAAAGGCAGTCAGGAGGCTGTGAGATGTTGAGTGTTTCATTATGATCAAAAGCAAAGAAAATCTTACTCCCCCACTCCTGCACTCCCCTGTTCATTGTGGTCAGTGTTCTCTGCCAGCCTCTTGAAATATAAGTTATATATAGACTCAGCACGGATACATGTTGTATTCTTACTTTTATAGTAAATATTTAGGGGTCAGAAAAGATTTGGCTTCCAATAAGTGGTACTTACTTATTTATTTCAGCTGTGAAATGAGGCTGTTTGCAGCTGTGCGCAGTAACTCTTTCATTGCCTGTCTCCCAACCAGCAAGACTGAAACCCCTGAGGTGGTTAGTAGAAATGGGGATGAAGCAGAAAGTTTTGATGCAAACCGGCATTGAGTGCTGTCAGCGATCGCAGGAGAACAAAGGAACCCAGGGATCGTTGGTCACTAAGTCTCCCAGGCAGAGGGAGGGGAGGGGGGGAAAGAGAAGACAGAAAATGAAGGAGAAATAAGTGGAGGGTGGGAAGGTCACAAGCTCCCAAACCTGCGCACATCCAGTCATAAAGTCTAAGGCCAGAAGGGACGATTGGATCATCTGGTCTGACCTCCTGTCTAGCACTGGCTGCCAACACTCCCTAGCACCCGCCCACTAAACCCAACAGCTGGAGTGAGGCCAAAGTCTTGCAGACCACAGGAGACTAGACTGTTATATGCCCCAGGCAGAGAAAAGGAGGGACCGAGGTGCCCCAGTGCCGCCGACCCCTGCAGTGGCAGGGAAATCGTTAAGTGAGATATTTCTGAGTGATCCCAGTGAGTGCCCCACACCCCACGCTGCAGAGGAAGGTGGAACCCCCCCAGGTCACCTACAACCTGACCCAGGGGGAAAATTTCTTCCCCATCCCACCTATAATGATCAGTTAGACTCTGAGCATGGAAGCACAGAGAGAGAGAGAGAGAGAGAGAGAGAGAGAGAGAGAGAGAGAGAGAGAGAGAGAGAGAGAGACACACAGCCCAATAACCTGTCTTCTTCTCTGGCCGTTCCTGAAGCTTCAGAGGAAAGAAATAAAAAAAACCCTCTAAAAATACATAAAGGGGGAAAATTCCTTCCTGACCGCTAGCAGTTGTGGCTGAAACCCTGAAGCATGAGGGTGAGGAACATAATACATAAAATGGAAGTGAGCCCCACTTCTTGGTCCACTATTTGTCTCTATTGACCAAACCTTCCAGCTATCACCAGCAAACTTCATTTAATTTACTGCACCTACACTGGGCAGACTTTGTCCTGTCTCTGCCTCCACCTGGTCCCCACTGTTGCGGGAGTTGCCCTCAGGGTTTTAAAACTAGCACAGTGGGTTTAGCACTGGTGGTTGGGTCTGGGCTGTGATAAAGTGATGGAATGTTTTCCCAGCATGTGAGTCAGAAACATGAGTATCATAGATTATTAGTGTTGGAAGGGACCTCAGGAGATCATCTAGTCCAGCCCCCTGCTCAAAGCAGTGAAAGGGCCGGGGAAGATCATGATGTGACAGGAACTAAAGGTCCTTCTGAAATCTTCCCTGTCACCCTTCTCACCCTGACAGGAGGCAGAGTAACACTCATCTTTGGCTCCAGATTGTCCCAGCCTCCCACAGGACAGGGAAGGGAACTGGCTGTAGTGGAGCCAGTCCAGGTAGGGATTATTGCGGGGTTGCTGGTGGGTTCCTGCTGGAAGTTGAGGGGCAGGAAATACTGAGGGCCTGGGATCTTTGGGGGACCTCAGTGTGGAGGTGGGATGGGGGCAGGAAATACCCAGGGCGGAAAAAGGGAGGGGGAGAAGGCATGTGACAAACTTGCTGGGAATTGTTTAACCCAAGTCCTGGATTCCGGGAACAGACCCATAGGGTTTAGGAGAGGAAATTACCCTATTTGTAGAATGGGGCAGGTGGGGGAACCCTGGACAGTGCTGGGGAAATGTATCATATTCCCAGTGCGAGAAGATGAACCTACTGGCCAGAGGCTGCTAGGAGATTGGAAGGAGGGGTGGAAGGTTCACCACCAGTGGGGCCTAGAGTAGATAACCCCTCCCCTTCCTTCCAGCTGTTGGCAATGGGAAGCCTGTTGGGGTTCCTACTGGGGAGTAACCCTGGAGCCTGCTGGGGGCCCCATCCCCCGCATCAGCCTCTGGCTTGTAGGTGTGTGATGGATGAGAAGACCCTTCCCCCTCTGTCTGCTAGGGGGTGAGGGGATCTCTAGCTCCCCTCCTGTTTTGTCTTCTGGCTGCTCTGAGCAGAGTGGGGGTGGGACCCTGCTGACTGTGAGCCTGCCGCAGCTTCCATTTGATTGGCTCCTCTCCCCCATGAATAGTGGGGCTGTGAGTGGGGCAGCAGGTTGTGAGTGGGGGGCTCTTGCTCTTTCAGGGGCCGGTGATCTTCGAGGAGGTGGCTATGTATTTCACCAGGGATGAGTGGGCTCTGCTGGACCCCCGTCAAAGAGCCCTCTGCAGAGACGTTGTGCAGGAGAACTATGAGAATGTGACCTTGCTGGGTAAGGATTCCAATCCCCTCCGTTTTTAGAAGGGTAAATGAAGAGTTAAGGTTCACGCCACCCCCACAATGCCACCTCTGCTCTGCCCTGTCTCAGCAACAGCCCACTGAGTGCATTGAAATGGGGCAGACTAGGTCCCTCAGGGTTCACATGCACCTCCCTTCATATCACAGTCACAGCTCTGCCAAGCTGCTCCAACTCCTCCCGCCACCATCCAGTTACAGCTACAACTGACCCAGTGCACACGGCTGGAGGCATGTGGAGAAATGCCTGGATTCCCATCTGTGAACACAACACAGACAATGGCACGTTCTTAATCCTTCATAGCTATTGTAGAATCATAGAAAGGGCTATTAGGTCATCTAGTCTGACCTCCTGTATAACACACGTCATAGAATTTCATCCAGTTACTGCTGTACTGAGCTGAATACCTTGTGTTGGACTAAATCCTCCCCCAGAAAGGCATCCACTGCGACTTGACGACTTCAAGAAATGGAGAAACGTCCTCTTCCTTTGTTAGTTTGTTAACCTTTGCACCAGCCTTACTGAGCCATTCCCAGTGGCTAGTGCCAGCTGCAGGGCTGGGGCAGAGTTAAAGTTACATTTTAGGGGTGATGTGTATATTAACTCTTCCTTTTCTGGTTTTCAGAGGTTTGAGTTTAGCCACCACCCACCTAGTGGAAAGGCATGCAGCAGAACTGGGCAACCTATACTTGGTATTTATGTAGGTTATGGGCATTTAATTTCCTTATTTTTCTAACAGACATTTTCAGCATTCTGTGTCTGCATGAGAGATTTTCTCAGCATAATTATATCAATTAAGGATGTGGTTTTTTGCATCCCTAACAAACAGAGCTATGCTGACAAAACTCTGCAGCTCAGAAGAGGCCAGAGTCTGCAAGCGGATTTTAGAAGACTTTAAAATATTGTTCTCAGCCCTGAAATTTTGGAATCGGGGGAAACGTCTAAGAGGAACTCATTCAGAATGCAAACAAAACGCACAATACACCTAGTCTGAAAGTTAACAGTGGTACGGCTTCTACTCAGATGAATGGGTGTAGCTCAGAGGCAGTGGCCACAGCATGTCCTCTTGACCCAACCAACCAACGACTATGAGAGCAGTGTGAGGTTCCTATTCAGGAGTTCTTGTGGGGTAGGGGGAAGAAGAGCAGTGAGCATGGGAGAGGAGAAGATGATGGGAGCTAGTGCTTGTGGGGTGTCACAAGGGAGGGAACGCTGAGTGTAGTGGGAGGAAAGGGATAGGTATGTGGAAGACTAGAGGGGATCAGGGAGGGATGGGTACCATGGAAGTAAGAGGAGATGACGAATCAGAGACAGAATCTCCTGGGAACAAGGAATGTGGTAGTATGGGGGAGTGGGAGCCTGGGAATGGAGAAAAGGGGTGGAGGTCCCAGCAGTGATGCTGTTGGAGCGGGTGGGATTGGGTAGGAGATGTGGGATACTTGGAAGTGGAAAAGACTGAGGATAGTGGAAAGGGGATGGGGAGTGGTTGCTCCAAGGGGCAGGAAGGATCTGGTGGCAGTGGGAAGGGAAGGTTTCAGGGAGGCAGATATTTGGGGCCCTTCACTGAGAATGCTTTTGCCATAGTCTCTAATGACCTCTCCCTAAGCAAAGCTCAGAACCAGTGCTCCACCCTTATTCTTCTTGACCCATCAGCCTCCTTTAATACTACTGACCGTGGTCTTCATCTTGACATCTTGTCTGCTTCCTGGTTCTCCTCCTACCTCTGTAACCACTTCTTCAACATGTCCTTAGGAAGATCGTCCTCACCCCCACTCCACTCTTCTGTGGGAGTTCTAAGGGGCTCAGTCCTTGGTCACTTCCTCTGCACTTTATCTCTGGGAAATCTCACCCCCAAACACAAATTCAGCTACTGTCCATATGCTGATGAATCACAGATCTACCACTCTACTCCAGACCTGTCTCCTTCTGTCCAAACTGAAACCTCCGCCTCCCTCTGATGACTCCTCATGGATGGATAGCCATCAGTTCAAGCTCAACAGCTCAAATGTTGATAACAGGGCTCTTAATCCCCAAAGCCAGCCCCCCACCTCCTTTCTTGCTGTTCACTCCTGGATGAGCTGATGGAATCTCAGAGCCTCTGGCAATATTTGCAAACTCAGATGACAGAAGAGTTCCCAGAAGACTGAAGAAGGGTTAACATAGTGCCCATCTCTACAAAGGGGAAAAAGGAGGAGCTGGGGAAATATTGACTAGTCAGCCTGACCTCAACACCAGGGAATCTACTAGAACAAAGTATAAAACATTCAATTTGCGAATACCCAGAAGATGAAGGGGTAACCGACAGCAGCCAGCATGGATTTACTAGGAACATAGCATGACAAACCAGCCTGATATCCTTCTTTGATAGGGCAACTGGTTTGGTGGTTAAAATAGACCTGGACTTCAAGAAGGTTTTTGACACAGTCCCATGAGTAAGCTGGAGAAATGCAGGCTCAACAGAACTCCCATTAAGTGGATATATAATTGGTTACACAACCACAAGCAAAGAATAACTATTATTGGAATGATGTCAGATTGGAGGGATTTCTCAAATGGGGTTTCACAGGGATCTGTTTTGTGTCTGTTGCTATTTAACGTCTTCATTAACTACCTGGATGTAGGAATAGAGAGCATACTGATCAAATTTGCAGACGACACAAAGCTGGGGGGGTTGTCAACACTTTGGAGGCTAGAACAAAACTTCAAAGGAATCGTGATAAATTGGCAAACTGGGCTACAGACAACAATGAAATGGAACAAAGACAAGTGCAAGGTGCTACAGTTCATGAAGAAAAACCCAATGCACAAATCCTGACTGGGGGATAACTGGCATGGCAGCAGCACCGCTGAGAAGGATCTGGGAGTTGTGGATCACAACCTCAACATGAGGTCAACAGTGTGATGATGCTGCAAAAAAGAAGCTAATGCATTAAGAGAAGCATAGCATGCAAATCACAGGTGGTGATAGTACTGCTCTTCTCAGCACTGGTTAGGCCTCAGGGGAGTCCTGCGTCCAGTTTTGGTCATCAGTGACTAGACATGATGTAGAGAAACTGGAAAGAATCAGAGGCATGTGACAAAGATGATCAAAGGGATGGAACACAAACCAGTAAGCAAAGGCTGATGGAACTGGGTGTGTTTAGTTTGGAAATGAGTTAATGAGGGGATGTGACAGTGGTTTTCAAATACTCGAAAGGCTGTGAGAGCATGTGGGGCCGACCCTCCTGGTCTGTCTCAGGGCAGAGCTGCAAAGTCTCCAAGCCCAGGCCCTCAGGCAGGGTGGGACAGCAAACAATTAGGGCTTTTGCTCAGTGCGAGCACTAAACAGTCCAGGGCTCAGGCAGGGGCGAGCACCAAACAGTCTAGCGTCCTAGCTCGGCGGATGGTCGACCAACACAGGCCTTCTGGCCGAAGGTGGGGTGGCAGGAGGTAGGGGAATCCTGGCCCGCCTGACTGCACTGGGTCCCAGTCCTGGGCCCTAGCAGTGGCAGTGTAATCTGCCAGTGGATCAGCGGGGATCTGTCCACAACACCCTTACTTAGTGTCAGGCCAACACTCAGTCAGACGATGGTCTAGTTTCCCTGAGCGACTTCTAACAGTCCCCAGGGTTTGGTACCTCTAGCCTCCATTTCCACAGGGTCGGTGGTCTGTGGCAGCACCATCAGCTCGTTGGCACCTCGACTGGCTGGTGACCCTGGGAATTCTGGCCAGTCCTCTGGTGGCTGCCCCAGCAAGTCCTCAGTGTCTCACTCCTGCAGCGGGTGATAAGTGTTTGTCTCCTGCGGTAGCTCCAGCCCAACTGAGCTGCAGGGCCCCCTCCTTTTGTACTTCTGCTTCCTGTTCCTCCCCTCAGCTTCCGGAGTGTTGGAGGTGGCTTTCCTGGCTCTGTAGCCCAACGGGCGGGTTGTGGTCCTTGCTGGTCTTCCCCTCTACAGTTCTTCTCTCTTGTCACAGAGGACAGGACAAGAAGCAGGAGGTTCAAACTACAGCACACCAGATTTAGATTAAATATCAGGAACAACTTCCTAACTGGAAGAACCGTAGGACAATGGAACAGACGCCTAGGGCGGTGGTGGAAGGTTATTCACTGGAGTTTTCAAAAGGAATCTGGTTTAGTCACAGCAAATCCCGCACCTTGGCAGGGGGTTAGACTAGATGACCTTTGTGATCCTTTTAACTCTATGGTTCTAAGGGGAACCAGGGTTCATCCTTGGAAAAAGCTAAAGTGAGCGTGTCACTCATTAAGGGTATGTCTGCACTGTGTCTGGAAGCTGCCTCCCAGCCAGAGTCCATGCTGACTCACTACCAATAACGATGTAGGTGCTGTTGGTTGGGCTGTAGCTTGGGATCTCAAGCCAGGGGTTAGGGAGGGTGGGTGGGCTGGATGGTCTGAACTCCAAGTGGAGCCCTAACATCAAAGCAATGTCTCCACAGCCATTTTTAATACACTAGTGTGAGACTCAGCCTGGAAGGCAGCTGACTCCCTGTTGCACCTTAGACATATCCTAAAGAGAGCGGTCCCAAGGGAGACTGTATGAAGGTTGCGTCACCTAACTCCCTGTAAATCCATGACCCAGCCCCCTCTCTTGGCACCCTGTCACCGAGCCTTAGAGGGTCACAACTGAGGATGCCAAATTCAGGACGAACTGCTGAGAAATAGGGCAAACACAACCCAAAACTGGTGGATATTCTTTTATAAGTTTCAGAGTAGCAGCCATGTTAGTCTCTATCCACAGAAAGAACAGGAGTACTTGTGGCACCTAAGAGATTAACAAATGTATTTGAGCATAAGCATGCATCTGATAAAGTGGACTGTAGCCCACAAAAGCTAATGCTCAGATAAATTTGTTAGTCTCTTAGGTGCCACAAGTACTCCTGTTCTTTTATAAGATAGACCAAACCAACCACAAAAATAAACTCCTGTTTCACCACACTGGCCAACAAGAAACATAAAGGCAGTTTTCTCAGGCATTCCAGTTCTTATATCGCTACCAAAAATACTGGGTTCAAAGATGAGCGGTTCTTTACAACCAGTGTCATTAAATAATAGTTTCTTCTGATCTCAAAGGGCCAGCCACTCCCAGGTCAATATACAACTTAAATCTTACCCAAAAATCATGCTAGTTCCAGTCCTTTAGTATCTAATATCTAAAGGCTTATTCATAAAGAGAAAGAAAGGGAGGAGTTAAAATTGGCTAAGGGAATAAATTACATCCATTATGGGAAAGTTCTTGGTTCAGGCTTGTAGCAGTGATGGAATAAACTGCTGGTTTAAGTCAAGTCTCTGGAGTCCATCCACAGCTGGGATGGCTCATTCAGTCCTTTGCTCAGAGCTTCAGTCTGTAGCAAAGTTCCTCCGGAGGTAAGAAGCAGGATTGAAAACAAAATGGAGGTGTCTCCAGGGCCTTTTATAGCTTTTGCCATGTGGAGGGCATCCCATGGTTCTTACTGTGGAAAATTAGAGCAACCGGATGGAGTTTGGAGTCACATGGGCAAGTCACATGTTCATGCCTATTTTCCCTCAGTCATGGCAGGAAGCCATTACCTAGATTCCAGACAACACATTTCCATAACAGTCCACTCAGTGTAGATGGGCTTCTCACATGATCCACTGTCGATCAAGTGTGTCTTGATGAACCACTTAATTTGAACAGTCAAGGAAAGCTATCTTAGTGAGGTCAGAACATGTAGGGATAAAGTGAGAAAGGCTAAAAGCCAAGTAGAGTTGAACCTTGCAAAGGGAATTAAAACCAATAGTGAAAGGTTCTTTAACCATATAAATAAGAAGAAAACAAAGAAAGAAGAAGTGGGACCGCTAAACACGGAAGATGGAAAGGAGGTTAAGGGTAACCTAGGCATGGCCCAATATCTAAATAAGTACTTTACCTCAGTCTTTAATAAGGCTAATGGGGAGCTTAGGGGAAAAGGAAGGATGACAAACGGGAATGAGGATATGGAGGTGGATATTACCACATCTGAGGTAGAAGCCATACTTGAACAGCTTAATGGGACAAAATTGGAGCGCCTGGACAATCTTCATCCGAGAATATTAAAAGAACTGGCACATGAAATTGCAAGCCCATTAGCGAGAATTTTTAATGAATCGGTAAACTCAAGGGTTGTACCCTATGGATGGGGATTAATATGAAAATTGAAAGGTGGATAAGGAACTGGTTAAAGGGGAGACTACAACAGGTCATACTGAAGGGTGAACTGTCAGGCTGGAAGGAGGTTACTAGTGGAGTTCCTCAAGGATCGGTTCTGGGACCAATCTTATTTAACCTTTTTGTTACTGACCTTGGCACAAAAAGCGGGAATGTGCTAATAAAGTTCGTGGATGACACGAAGCTGGGGGGTATTGCTAACACAGAGAAGGACCGGGATATCATCCAGGAAGATCTGGATGACCTTGTAAACTGGAGTAATAGTAATAGGATGAAATTTAATAGTGAAAAGTGCAAGGTCATGCACTTAGGGATTAATAATAAGAATTTTAGATATACATTGGGGACGCATCAGTTGGAAGCAACAGAGGAGGAGAAGGACCTTGGGGTATTGGTAGATTACAGGATGACTATGAGCCGCCAATGTGATATGACAGTTAAAAAAGCTAATGCGGTTTTAGGATGCATCAGGTGAGGTATTTCCAGCAAAGATAAGGATGTGTTAGTACCGTTATATAAGGCGCTGGTGAGACCCCATCTGGAATACTGTGTGCAGTTCTGGTCTCCCATGTTTAAGAAGGATGAATTCAAACTGGAACAGGTTCAGAGACGGGCTACTAGGATGATCCGAGGAATGGAAAACCTGTCATATGAAAGGAGACTCAAAGAGCTTGGCTTGTTTAGTCTAGCCAAAAAAAGGCTGAGGGGGGATATGCTTGCTCTTTATAAATATATCAGAGAGATTAATATTAGGGAGGGAGAGGAATTATTTAAGCTTAGTACCAATGTAGATACAAGAACGAATGGGTATAAACTGGACACTAGGAATTTTAGACTTGAAATTAGACGAAGGTATCTAACCATTAGAGGAGTGAAGTTCTGGAACAGCCTTCCAAGGGGAGTAGTGGGGGCAAAAGACATATCTGTCTTTAAGATTAAGCTTGATAAGTTTATGGAAGGGATGATATGATGGGAGTGCCTAATTTTGGCAATTGATCTTTGATTCAATTTTTCGTTTCCAATTTAAACAAATCCATGTTTTTTCCTGATTCCCCCTTCTTCTACATGATGTTGGGAAGGGCTTTGGAGACCATTTGGGATGGGATCTGAGTTACTGAAGAGAATTCTTTTTTGAGTTCTGGCTGGTGAGTCTTGCCCACACGCTCAGGGTTTAGCTGATCGCCATATTTGGGGTCGGGAAGGAATTTTCCTCCAGGGCAGATTGGCAGAGGTCCTGGAGGTTTTTCGCCTTCCCCTGCAGCGTGGGGCATGGGTCACTTGCTGGTGGATTTTCCGCAGCTTGAGGTCTTCAAACCACAATCTGAAGACTTCAATAACTCTGACATAGGTTAGGGGTTTGTTATAGAAGTGGATGAGTAAGGTTCTGTGGCCTGCGTTGTGCAGGGGGTCGGACTAGATGATCACATTGGTCCCTTCTGACTCTAGAATCTATGAATCTATGAGAATCCAGGCAAGGGAGAGGCCCTATGAATGCAGTGACTGTAGGAAAAGCTTCACTAGCAGCTCAACCCTCTCTGAACATCATAGAATCCACACTGGGGAGAGGCCCTATCAATGCAGTGAGTGTGGCAAAACCTTCATCGCAGTTCAAACCTTTTTACTCAGAAGAGAATCCACAGAGAAGAGAGGCCCTGTCAATGCAGTGAGTGTGGGAAGACCTTCTCTTGGCTCACAACTCATGCTACCCATCAGAGAATCTGTCAGAGAGATCAACACCATAAAAACCTCTAGGGCTATCAATACTTTCTTTTTCTGTAATAATTTTCCTGATTCCCACACAGTAACTTTTGAAGCTGTTTGAACTGTTCGCAGCACTATTATTCCTTAACTTGTCCAGATGAGTGGTTCATTTTTGCCTTTTTACAGTTTGCCCTGTTTGACTTAAAAGGTGGGTGAGGGAAACCTGCAGGTCCTTAGATCATTCCAGTGTCTGATATAACCATTTGGGGGGAAGCAGAGGAGGACAAGAAGGAAAAAGAGCTTGTAGCTGTTGTGCAATCCCCATGTTCCTAGCAGAAGGGTCTGGGGGGGTCCAGTTTGACTGCTTGTTGAGGACACAGAACTCACAAGTTGACAAAGCTCAGAGCCCCGTTACACGGAGTCATAATGTGATCAGCTCACACCCAAGGGGAGCAACACCCTTCCCTTGGTCTCTTGCCAGAGCTCCTATCAGCTAGGTGTCCTTCCTGCAAGAGTTGGTTGCTGAGAGGGTTGCGATGGGATAAATGAAAGCAGAGGAGGATTGTTTCTCATGGGTTTTCTTTGTATTGCTCTGTCATCCTGCTAGAGGAAGCTGAAACATCATTTGAGTTTGTTTCAGTGGCTTGGGTTAGGCTCAGGTGGTAATCCTGAACACAGGGGTTCCTGCACTCTTTGCTCTTAGCTCCTCAGGGAGTGGACAATGGAGCTACTTCAAAAATTGGACAGAAAGTAGCCTAAGGAAGTGTAGCATAAGTGAGAAGAAAAGTGTTGTTATCACTTCACTGGTGGCCTAGTGGGTTAGGATTTGGCATTTTCACTGCTATGGCCTCGGTTCAATTCCTAGTCAGGAAAAAGTGAATTCACATCAGAAAATATTCAATTTTTCGTTTCCAATTTAAACAAATCCATGTTTTTTCCTGATTCCCCCTTCTTCTACATGATGTTGGGAAGGGCTTTGGAGACCATTTAAAAATCAAAGCTTCCCACTGACTAGTAACAGAATATGGGCATGTTTCCCCTGTGCACCTGGAAGTCGAGGCTGCATGCCCTTTTACACAAATAGACGTGCAAATTATCCCCCTCCTTGCTAGCTAGCCTAACCAACGTTATAATAACAATAATAGACATTCAGGTTGACCCAAGTTGAATTTTTTTTTCTAATTTTCTTGCTGAAGCAAAACCAAAAAATCATTTTGGGCTAACCAAAATATTTCAGCAAATAAAATATTCAGGCAAAAACTTTCATCCCACTCTTTGGAAGTAACTATTCCAGAGAAACTGATCATTAGCCTCTTCCATTCCTGAGGTCTAGCCGCTGAAGTGTTCTAAGCATGGACAATGAGCCTTTCACCTGTTGCTCACTGGTTACTACCTTGCTCAGGTAGCTACTGATGAAAGGCAATGTGGTTTAGTGGCAGACCTACTTCTATCCCTCTGCCCAACTAGGAGTGTTTGCTACATTGCATGTAAAAATACAATAAATGCATTTTGTTGGTATCTAAACCTGAGATCAAGATGAAACATTGTGATTGTAAGTCAATGAGAAAATCTCTGCTGAGTTCTACAGAAGGAAGGTTTTCTCATCAGGCTCTCACACAAGATAAAAGTTCTGAAGGTTCTTAGAGCTTCCAGACACAGAGGCCAGAGTTTTCAGAAGGTCTCATACTCACCCCTAGAGCCAGATTTTCAGAAGAACTCAGCTGCCATTTGGGCAACAGAAATGTTGGCCACGTTTTCAGACAGGCTGAACACACTGAGGGCTGAGCTATTTTGAAAACAAAAGGTAGTGGCAGCTTTTAACTCAATCATCAGAAAAGCTGCAAGAGCCCCTCCAATTTGCCCATCTCACAAGGAGACAAAACCCAGTCAAATCTCCCAACCAACAAAGCTCACATCTACTCCCCTTTTCCATGGTTATTTGCCTGGCAGCTCCCAGGGACCCATTCAACAAGACAGGAAATCCAAAATCAGTAAAGTCAAGGGAAAGTTTTTCATTGCAGGTTTCACTGACTGGGAAGGTCAGACAGAAAAGTTTGGTCATTTAATGTCAGACTACTAGGTTATCCCTTATTCTATTCCTGTCTCTGACATTTCCTTTTTCTCAGGCACAGGGAGTGACCTATGTCTGGATTCTCTCTGTCTCGAATCAGGTGTTGGGATGATGAGTGAGAACGAGGAGGAGAATCCCCAGCAGGAAGATGCTGAGCAAGTAGAACTACATGAGACGTTATCAGGAAGATACAAAGGGAGTGTTTCCTGGAGTTGTACACTCCCAGAAAAAGCAAAAGTCTGTGAGACTCAGCAGAGGCCAGAGGAAAACTCAAGTAGCCTCTCAGACCTTATTACACACGAGAGAATCAACTTGGAAGAGACACGCTACACATGCCATGAGTGTGAGAAAAGCTTCAATGGGAGTTCAGACCTTTTCACGCATCAGGGAATCCACAGAGGAGAGAGACCCTACACATGCTCTGAGTGCAGGAAAACCTTCATTGAGCGCTCAGACCTTGTCAGACATCGCAGAATCCACAGTGGAGAGAGACTCTGCACATGCTCTGCATCTGGGAAAAGCCTCAATCAGAGCTCATTCCCTATTAGACATCAGAAAATCCAAATGGGAGAGAACTGTAAGAAATGCCTTGATTAGGGCTGGCCAAAAAATTGTTTTTTTTTAAAAATCACATTTGCTAATTCCAATACAGTGATCTTTGCACCATCTTCACCGTGGTCTCTCAGCTCCACCAGATGAGTGCCTGCTTCTGCCTTTAGAAGCTCACACCACTTTGGGGTCAGTCCTGTGATCTTTTCTATCAACTCCTTTCCTTTTGACTTGTACGAGTGTGTGTCCCTCCAGCCAGGAATGTTCTTCAGCTCCAGGTGGGGGAGAGAGGTTTGATCCCAACAAGTAACACTGAGGCAAAAGCTTCTTGTGCCTTACATCCACTAGGGCTGCACATGGAGTTGGCTGCTCAAGTTAGTGATCTTGGTGTAAAAAGACAGTTATAGTTGTAGATCAGATGCAGCCCAGGTGCAGTGGTTGGCATTAGCTTTCCCCTTGACCTGTCCTAAACTCCATCACTTTCCTAATCTAAATAAACCCTGAGCATCATGATTATACTGTTCCCCCATTTCAAAGCAATTGTTAGTCATTAAGTTTCCCCCGGAACAAATTGTTCCATTCCCAGTTGCTTTGATGTTGCTTCAGGTTTTGCTGGAGAACAGATATTTTTATTACCATTTTCCTGGCTTAAAATATATTGAGCTATAACAAAGAGCAGGAACAGGGCAGAGATAGGGGGAAATGGCATTTCACCGGCTATAAGAACAGAAGGAGAAAAGATAAATCAGAGTGATTCCTTTATTCCCCATCACCATCCCAACCCCCCTGTTGTTCAATTGGTTAGGTCAATATTTTTTATAAAGGGCTAGGAAGAGGATTCCCTAGTAAATAACTTGTAACTAAACAAAGTACTCATGCATTGGGCTCCCAAAACCGTTGTGGCCCAGGCCCTGCAGGAGGTCGCTTCTGAAGAGATGTCCTTCCTAATCAGGTGCATGTTGCCTTTCATTTGGAAAATGCCATCCATTTCTGGGTAGAGATGGGAAAAATGGAAGTGACGTTTCTGTTCAGCTCACCCATGGGAGATGCTGCAAATGTGTAGAAAATGGAATCCATGTTGAATGTGCTATAGCTGCAGAAAGAGACCTATTTTTAATAGAAACCTGACATTTGCTATCTTACAGGGATTCTAAGCCACACCTGAATTTAGTCCCTAATTTAAATCTCTGCCACCAGATTAAAGAAATAAAAGGGCATATTTGGGGGAGTTGTACCTCACTATCACTACTGATCTGTTGTGCGGTTGGTGAAGATTTCTACGCCAGAGAAGTGTGAAATTACTTCAAGTAAGGTCAAAGATTTGGCAAGAACTCAGGAAGAAATCACAGGTACTAGTGGTTGATTTTCACCCCAGAGATATAAGCTCTGGTGACCTGTGGCCCAGGTCAACGATTTTTAGAACCCTGCTCCTTAATTCAGTGGCATTGGTCACACTCCTAAAGGCGCCATGATTAAATTGGGAACAACTATCTTTTACCATTTGGATCCAAAGTTTCATGAAGTATAGAGAGAAACAGCTGATTCCTTCAGAGCCATTCCATGCCTATGGGCCCCGATATGGGTGCCTTGTTGGACAAGAAGCACTTCCATGCTGGACAAATTATGGTAGCCAATGAGGGATGTTAGAAGCAGGAGCAGGCTGATCCAGAGGCGGATTTGAGTAAATGGGTATCTTTATTGCAGTCAGTGATTTCCCTACACCCGCCCTAAGGGGGGTGTACACCCCCCCTGAATTTCCCTAACACCACCCCCCAGTTTTGTGAACTAGTTACATGCCAAACCTGTTGGCTGAACTTTGCGACTTTGTCCTCACCCAGAACTATTTCACATTTGGGGACAAAATATACCTTCAAGTCAGGGGCACTGCTATGGGTACTCACATGACCCCACGGTATGCCAACATTTTTATGGCTGACTTAGAACAACGCTTCCTCAGCTCTCGTCCTCTAACACCCCTACTCTACTTGCGCTACACTGATGACATCTTCATCATCTGGACCCATGGAAAAGAAGTCCTTGAGGAATTCCACCATGATTTCAACAATTTCCATCCCACCAGCAACCTCAGCCTAGACCAATCCACACAAGAGATCCAGTTCCTTGAAACTACTGTGCTAATAAGCGATGGTCACATAAACACCACCCATACCAGAAACCCACTGATGGCTATACTTACCTACATGCCTCCAGTTTCCATCCAGACCACACCACACAATCCATTGTCTACAGCCAAGCTCTAAGATACAACTGTGTTTGCTCCAATCCCTCAGACAGAGACAAACACCTGCAAGATCTCTATCAAGTGTTCTTACAACTACAATACCCACCTGTTGAAGTGAAAAAACAGATTGACAGAGCCAGAAGAGTACCCAGAAGTCACCTACTACAAGACAGGCCCAAGAGAGAAAATAACAGAATGCCACTAGCCATTACCTTCATCCCCCAACTAAAACCTCTCCAGGGCATCCTCAAAGCTCTACAACCTATCCTGAAAGATGATCCCTCACTCTCCCAGATCTTGGGGACAGGCCTGTCCTTGCTTACAGACAGCCCCCCAACCTAAAGCAAATAGTTACCAGCAACCACACACCACAGAACAAAAACCCTAACCCAGGAACCTATCCTTGCAACCTATCCTTGCAAGCCCAATGCCAACTCTGTCCACATATCTATTCAAGTGACACCATAATAGGACCTATTCACATCAGCCATGCCATCAAGGGCTCGTTTACCTGCACATCTACCAACGTGATATATGCCATCATGTGCCAGCAATGCCCCTTTGCCATGTACATTGGCCAAACCGGACTGTCTCTACACAAAAGAATAAATGGATACAAATCTGACATCAGGGATCATAACATTAAAAAACCAGTAGGAGAACATTTCAACCTCTCTGGCCATTCAGTAACAGATTTAAAGGTGGCAATTTTGCAACAGAAAGGCTTCAAAAACAGAGTCCAACTAGAAATGGCCGAACTTGAATTAATATGCAAACTAGATACAATCAATTTAGGCTTAAATGGAGACTGGGAATGGCTGAGCCATTACACACATTGAATCTATTTCCCCATGTTAAGTATCCTCACACCTTCTTGTCAAACTGTCTTAAATGAGCTATCTTGATTATCACTACAAAAGTTTTTTTTTCTCCTACTGACAATAGCACATCTTAATTAATTAGCCTTTAAGAGTTGGTTGGGCAACTGCCACCTTTTCCTGTTCTCTGTATGTATATATATCTCCTCACTATAACTTCCTTTCTATGCATCCAATGAAGTGGGCCCACAAAAGCTTATGCTCAAATACATTTGTTAGTCTCTAAGGTGCCACAAGTACTCCTGTTCTTTTTGCAGATATAGACTAACACGGCTGCTACTCTGAAACATGCCAATTTAGTGACTGTTTGGACATTTGAATTGAAATCGAAACATTAATACACACTTTAAAAGCATATATGGTGTATGATAAAATACATGTATCTGAAAGTATAATAGATTTGAAAAGTATGAACATAGGCTAACTTCCTTATACAGCTGTTGTGTTTTATGACAATGTCAGTGCATTCATTTCAGTGATGTTGGCAACCTAATAATTTCAAATGATGATTTGTAAGCAAAATCTAAATGAGCTCTCCCTGACAGCTAATGATGAGGCGGGGGGAAAGGCTTCAGGACCAGTTTGTATTTACATTCACACCTAATCTACCTAGGTATCCAGCAAAGAGAGCTGTGTTGCCCAAGTGATAGATTTTGGCTGGGGTTGGGTTACAAATCACTTGAATGCAGGGGGTGGAGGTGAGGTTGGGAATGAAATGTTGTTGTTATTGTATGAGTAAAGGGCAGTTGAACTGTACTTAGCTTGTGCTGATTGAGGGCATCAAAAGAGAGGGTGGGGACCTGTCCCTCTCCACTGTTTAAAGACAGAACTGGTTAGGCTCCATAGATAGTCTTTTGTTCTGTTAAGTGACCACTGCAGCTGAAATCACTGACAATCAGGTGTAAGTGCTTAGTCCCGCTGTGGGGACAGTGTTCCTGTGGGGACAGTGTTTTTGTGTAAAGAGCAGCCCAGACTGCACTAGCAGCGAGTTCCCCCACTGAGAGCTCAGCTGAAATCAGTGAGATCTGGTGGAACCTCAAGAGACCAACTTGCAGAGGTCACAGTGGCAGGTGGCGGTAGAAGGTGACAGCTCAGGGCCATTGGCAACTGAGTGGTGGCGTGAACAGTGGCAGAATGAACAGCCGCGGCCAGAGCGAAGAGTGAGCAGCTGGAGGAACGAGCAAGGTGCCTTCTTGCTCCCCACCTGGGAGATGTACTCACATGAAAGCACCTTGAATGGCTTAAATTAGGGGCATGTTAAATAAACATTTGTTTATTGGACTATATTTTAGTGACTTTGCTCCAGAATGCTAGATTTGTGACTGAGAATGGAAACTTACATATTTATGTTTCCTAGTAGGCCAAGATTTTTAAAATGCATTATTTGCCAAGGTTGTTATCTCACATTGTTGCTATCCTGAGAGGTCATTAAGTTGGGAAGTTTCTGTACTAAACATTTTTATTATTATAATTAATTTTTACATAAAAATGGTCATACTGGGTCAGACCAATGGTCCATATATCCCAGTATCCTGCCTTCTAACAGTGGTCAAGGCCAGAGGAAATGAACAAAACAGGTAACCATCAAGTGATCCATCCCCTGTTGCCCATTCCCAGCTTCTGGCAAACAGGCTAGGGACACTCAGAGCATGGTGTTCCATCCCTCCCCATCCTGGCTATTAGCCACTGATGGACCTATTCTCCAGGAATTTATCTAGTTCTTTTTTTAATCCTGTTATAGTTTTGGTCTTCACAGCATCCCCTGGCAAAGAGTTCAACAGATTGACTTAATAGTATGTGAATAAGTACTTCCTTTTGCTTGTTTTAAACCTGCTGCCTATTAATTTCATTGTGTGACTGCTAGTTCTTGTCTTATGTGAAGGATTAAATAACATTTCCTTATTCATTTTCTTCACACCAGTCAAAATTTGATAGACCTCTATCATATCCCCCCTTAGTCATCTCTTTTCTAAGCTGAAAATTCCCAGTCATTTTAATTTCTCCTCCTGTTTCATACCTCTAATCATTTTAGTTGCCCATCTCTGTACCTTTTCCATTTCCAATATATCTTTTTTGGAATGGGGTGACCAGATCTGCACACAGTATTCAAGGTGTACACATACCATGGATTTACATAGAGGCAATATGATATTTTCTCCCTTATTATCTATTCCTTTCTTAAATAAGAAAAAGTTTCAGAGCCGCAGCCGTGTTAGTCTGTAACTGCAAAAAGAACAGGAGTACTTGTAGCACTTTAGAGACTAGCAAACTTATTTGAGCATAAGCTTTTGTGGGCTACATCCAATGAAGTGGGCTGGAGCCCACGAAAGCTTATGCTCAAAAAAATTTGTTTGTTTCTAAGGTGCCATAAGTACTTCTGTTCTTTTTTAAAAAGCAAACAGAATGTTGGGAATCATTGACTGCCGCTGCACATTGAGTGGATGTTTTCAGAGAACTATCCACAATGACTCCAAGATCTCATTCTTGAGTGTTAACAGCTAATTCAGACTCCTTCATTTTGTATGTGTAGTTGAGATTGTTTTCCAATGCGCATTACTTTGCATTTATCAACATTGGATTTAATCTGCCATTTTTGTTTCCCAGTCACCCAGTTTTGTGAGATCTCTTTGTAACACTTCACAGTCTGCCTGGGACTTAACTTTCTTGATTAGTTTTGTACCATCTGCAAACTTTGCCACCTCACTGTTTACCCTTTTTTGCAGATCATTTATGAGTATGTTGAACAGTGATGGTCCCAGTACCAACCCCCAAGGAATACCACTATTTATCTCTCTCTCTATGCTGAAAACTGATAATTTATTCCTACCCTTTGTTTCCCATCTTTTAACCAGTTATTAATCCATGAGAGGACTGCCCTCTTATCCCATGATGACTTACTTTTCAAAAGTCAATTTAAATTAAATACATTTAAAAAAAATTATATGTTTTTAGAAATCTAGACCTGTTATATGTTTTGGTGTAACTTGCATTATTCTTATGTTAAATTTGCATTATCCTAACAAAACATTTACTTTATTCATATCTCTTTTATATATCTCATCGGTCCTGACACACACCCTCTGTAAATTCGAACACCCCCCCCTAGTTTCAATTCCTGAGGAAACCACTGATTGCAGTGCTTGTTGCCCTGGGCCCAGTTGTCCAGTAAGCACTGAATTAGTTGCAGCACACTCTTTCTTTTTAGGTTAGTATGTACACGCCTACATTAATTACAACACCCTGTGGGAGAAAAATGAATTCTCACTCTCTGGGGTTAAAGCAACAAGCGAGAGGCATAAGAACATAAGAACGGCCGTATTGGATCAGACCAAAGGCCCATCTAGCCCCGTATCCTGTCTTACCAACAGTGGTCAATGCCAGGTGCCCCAGAGGGAGTGAACCTAACAGGTAATGATCAAGTGATTTCTCTCCTGCCATCCATCTCCACCCTCTGACAAACAGAAGCTAAGGACACCATTCCGTACACATCCTGGCTAATAACCATTTATGGACTTCACCACTATGAAATTATCCAGTTCTCTTTTAACTCCTATTATAGTCCTAGCCTTCACAACCTCTTCAGGCAAGGAGTTCCACAAGTTGACTGTGCACTGTGTGAAGAAGAACTTCCTTTCATTTGTTTTAAACTTGCTGCCCATTAATTTCATTTGGTGAAACCTAGTTCTTGTATTATGGGAATAAGTAAATAACTTTTCCTTATCTACTTTCTCCACTTCACTCAAGATTTTATATATCTCTATCATATCCCACCCTTAGTCTCCTTTTTTCCAAGCTGAAAAGTTCTAGCCTCTTTAATCTCTCCTCATAGACTCATAGACTCATAGGTCAGAAGGGACCAATATGATCATCTAGTCTGATCTCCTGCACAAGGCAGGCCACAGAACCCCACTCATCCAATTTTATGACAACCTCTAACGCAGGACTGAGTTATTGAAATCCTCAAAATTGGTTTGAAGACCTCAAGCTGCAGAGAATCCACCAGCAAGGGACCCGTGCCCCACGCTGCAGGGGAAGGCGAAAAACCTCCAGGGCCCCTGCCAATCCGCCCTGGAGGAAAATTCCCTCCCGACCGCAAATATGGCAATCAGCTAAACCCTGAGCATGTGGGCAAGACTCACCAGCCAGCACCCAAGAAGGAATTCTCTGCAGTAACTCAGTTCCCATCCCATCCAACATCTCCCCGCAGACCACTGAGCAGACCTATCTGGTGGTAATCCAAGATCAATTGCCCAAATTAACGATCCTATCATAACATCCCCTCCATATATTTATCAAGCTTTGTCTTAAAGCCAGAAAAGTCTTTTTCCCCCACTACTTCCCTCGGAAGTCTGTTCCAGAACTTCACTCCCCTAATGGTTAGAAACCTTTGTCTAATTTCAAGTCTAAACTTCCTAATATCCAGTTTATACCCATTTGTCCTCGTGCCTACATTAGTACTAAACATAAATAATTCCTCTCCCTCCCTAACGTTAACCCCCCTGATATATTTATATAGAGCAAGCATATGGGACCTGTTCCTAACCCCGAACCATTTTAGTTGCCCTTCTCTGAACTTTTTCTAGTGCCAGTATATCTTTTTTGAGATGAGGAGACCACATTTGTATGCAGTATTCAGGATGTGGGCATACCATCAATCTATATAAGAGCAATAATATATTCTCCGTCTTATTCTCTATCCCCTTTTTAATGATTCCTAACATCCTGTATGCTTTTTTGACTGCCTCTGCACACTGCCTGGACATCTTCAGAGAATTATCCATGATGACTCCAAGATCTTTTTCCTGAATCATTGTAGATAAATTAGCCCTCATCTGTATCAGGGTGGTTACCCCACTCCTGCCCTGAAGGGCTTAAACAGCCCTGGGGGAAGGTTGTGGCTGGCAGCTGCTAAGCTAGGCTGATTGGGAAGAGGCTGCAGCTTGACTATGTCCCAATCAGGCCATAGCTGGCCTGTGTAAAGAGGCTGTGAGCCAGGAGCTCAGCAGTCTCCCTCTGCCTGTAGAGGGAGAAGGGCCTGGCTGTAGGGACAGGTACCTGAGTGGAGCAGGGCTGGGGAAAGGCAGAGGAGCTGGGGAGCTCCAACCTGGAAAGCCCCAGTCTGCGGCCTAGCAGAAGGCAACAGATATTGGGGGTTGCAGATGGCAGCCCCTCAGCTAACAAGGCACCAGAGTCCAGAGAGGGACATGGGGGCTGGAGGGCAGGTGGATCACCAGCCTTCAGAGGTTCTCTGGAGATGGAAATTGAGCTAATTCCATGAGAGACCAGCAGGAGGCGCCACAGGGGTGAGTCTGCACATCTATGCCATCATATTGTATGTATAGCTGGGGTTATTTTTTCCAGTGTGCATTACTTTATATTTATCCACATTAAATTTCATTTGCTATTTTGTTGCCCAATCACTTAAGTTTATGAGATCTTTTTGAAGTTCTTTACAGTCTGCTTTGGTCTTAACTATCTTGAGCAGTTTAGTATCATCTGCAGACTTTACCACCTCACTCTTTACCCCTTTCTCCAGATCATTTATGAATAAGTTGAATAGGATTGGTCCAAGGACTGATCCTTGGGGAACACCAATAGTTACCCCTCTCCATTCTGAGAATTTACCATTTATTCCTACCTTTTGTTCCCTGTCTTTTAACCAGTTCTCAGTTCATGAAAGGACCTTCCCTTTTATCCCATGACAACTTAATTTACTTAAGAGCCTTTGGTGAGGGACCTTGTCAAAGGATTTCTGAAATTTAAGCATACTATGTCCCCTGGATCCCCCTTCTGCACATGTTTGTTGACCCTTCAAAGAACTTTATAATCAGTAAGACACGATTTCCCTTTACAGAAACCAAGTTGACTTTTGCCCAACAGTTTATGTTCTTCTATATGTCTGACAATTTTATTCTCTCCTATGGTTTTAACGAACTTGCCTGATACTGAAGTTAGACTTACCAGTCTGTAATTGCTGGGATCAACTCTAGAGCCCTTTTTAAATATTGGTGTTACATTAGCTAACTTCCAGTCATTGAGTACCGAAGCCAATTTAAAGGACAGGTTAAAAACCATAGTTAATAGTTCCGCAACTTCACATTTGAGTTCTTTCAGAACTCTTGGCTGAATGCCATCTGGTCCCAGTGACTTGTTTATGTTGAGCTTATCAATTAATTCCAACACCTCCTCTAGTGACACTTCAATCTGTGACAGTTCCTCAGATTTGTAACCTACAAAAGCCAGCTCAGGTTTGGGAATCTCCCTAACATCCTCAGCCGTGAAGACTGAAGCAAAGAATCCATTTAGCTTCTCCTCAATGACTATCATCTTTAAGCGCTCCTTTTGTATCTAGATCCTCCAAAGCCCCACGGGTTGTTTAAGAGGCTTCCTGCTTCTGATGTACTTAAAAAACATTTTATTATCTTTTGAGTTTTTGGCTAGCCATTCTTCAAACTCCTCTTTGGCTTTTCTTATTAAATTTTTCACTTAATTTGGCAGTGTTTATGTTCCTTTCTATTTACCTCACTAGGGTTTGACTTCCACTTTTTAAAGGATGCCTTTTTATCTCTCATTGCTTCTTTTACATGGTTGTTAAGCCCCGGTGGCTCTTTTTTAGTTCTTTTACTGTGTTTCTTAATTTGGGATATACATTTAAATTGGGCCTCTATTATGGTGTCTTTAAAAAGCGTCCATGCAGCTTGCAGGGATTTCACTTTAGTCACTGTACCTTTTAATTTCTGTTTAACTAACCCCCTCATTTTTGCATAGCTCCCCTTTTTGAAATTAAATGCCACAGAGTTGGGCTGTTGAGATGTTCTTCCCACCACAGGGATGTTAAATGTTATTATATTATGCAGTTTATTTCAAGCAACTGCAGTTAGTTGGGAGAGTACGCACGGGCAGAGTTTCCCCTCCTGAGGTAGGACTTGGTTAGATAAACAGTTAAGGCAAGCATTGATACCTTTTGTGACATACAGTGATGAGCAACAACTGTATTTTGTTTCTACATATTCCCTTCTGATAGCTTACTTCTCTCAGCAATTTCTGCTAAAGTCTGCATTCCATTCTTCTCTAACACAAGGTCAAAAAACAGCATCTCTTACAGTTCTTTTCCACTCACCCAATGTACCCGGGATACCTACAGGCTGCATTAGCCAATCCAACCATTTGGCACTTGCAGATGGGCACCTCTTGTTGTGCCTAAGTCTTGTACAGCTTTGAAAGGCTGATAGATGCCGATATTTTCCCCTCTTTTTAACCAGCACTAATACCAGGGCTGAGAAGAAAGAGAGAGCAGCAGGTTTCCCCTGTTGTTTCATGCTCTCTTTTTCTTGACTAGTTTCTCCTCTGCACCAGCTTGCCCTTTTCCTATGTGAGCCTGGCTAGCTCAGTTGGTTGAAGCAGTAAAGAGTCTGTGGCACCTTATAGACTAAGAGACAGTTTGGTGCTTGAGTTTTCATGGGTGAATACCCACTTCATCTGTTGGTAGAGCATCAGACTCTTAATCTGAGGGTCCAGGGTTCAAGTCCCTGGTCAGGTGATAAACAACTCACTAAGATCTTAAAAATCTGTCTTTCTAGAGTCCTCTTCGGTGTTACTTTTTCTCTTCAGGATTTTGCCTTTCCTAAGAAAAGCCTTTGTGTGTGTGAGATTGAAGGGGCAACTTCCTGACATCCCCTCTGTCCTTGCAGGCTGGAGGAATAAAGGCCTCTGGGCATATAGCATGTTCCTCCCCTGCACACACACACACACACAGAATATCCCTAAGGAATTAGAATCACCTGCTGCCTTCCCCTGTCCTGCTGGATCCCCAAAGAAGGATGCTCTTCAGCCCGAACCCATGTCCCCTCTATTCCCAGTGCCCCTCAGACCCAACCCACAGCCGCTCCTATGCTCACTGCTCCTCACTCTCAACCAGAGCATACTCCTCTTCACCCTTCTTCTCTGTCCCAACCCACAGCCCCTTCCTATTCCCAGCGCTCCTCAATACCAACCCACAGCTCCCTCCTTCCCTCCAGCAGCAGGTGCCTCAGACCCCCTCAGGAAGTTGTTCTTGCAAGGTTTTGTGTATGAGTCTGCATGTGGAATTTACGGTATGTTGGAAATATGTTGGATAGATTGCCTAAATGATCACTTTTGGCCGGTGTTGGATTCCCAGTCTCCTTGTTATTGGGGCAGGAGAAATAAAGGGTTTTTATCCTTGTTGTGTAAATTGAGGGCAGCACAACTGTGCTTGGCAGACCCTGACTGAGGGACTCACCCTCTATTCAATAACACTTGCTAGGCAGGGTACATGGGTTCCAATGCCAAGTGGGCTGGGGCTTGGGTCCTAATAATAAAATTTAGATGTTAAACCAACTTTAAGACAGGGTGGCTGTGGAGGGATGAGTGAGTCCCTAGACAACATTTGATTTACTTTTATGATAAACTTGATGGTACTTATACTGAAGACAGGCTAAGTGACATGTAAAGCCACTATGGTTTATAAACTACTAGCTTCACCAGTGAAGGACCTAAATCCACACCGTGTAGAGGTCAAGCATAGGAGTTTATTACACACAGCACTGGCGGAGTGTCACCTTGTTTATTAGGCTCAGAGACATTGTCAATCAATTGATTAAAATAGAATATATAGATTTTCCATGGATGGGGGAAAGTGACAGGGTAGGCAGTTATACACCCTGGGATAGGTTTTGAAGCAAGACAGGATAAGCACATTAGCCAATGGTTAACAGGTTACATAATGTTTCCGCCCATGGTCTCAAGTTAGCAAGTTAACATTTAATGAATACTTTGATAAAATGTTATTAGTATAAAATATCTATGTTGAATTCTGATTTGGGGTCGATAGGAATGGTGCAACTCCTTTGATTGTCCAACAGGTACATTACTAGGGGTTAAAGCAAAGAAACAGTGAAAGTATATGGCAATAAAGATTGTTTTCTGTGTCTCTAAAGGCAAGGTTCCTGGGATGGGAGGTGGAAGGATGCCATATCTTATACTGACATGTGCCAACTTCTCATAAACTCAAGGTTGGATCTGTGGGAAGAATGTCTACCTACAGAAAAGACTAACACAATAGGAACAGGGATTCTTTGTTAAATCTACAACTCTGAATAAGACACAATTCTTTAGTTCTTAGCTCCAACACCTGGCAATTTGCTGATTAGGCCCATCTTGGCAAGCAAGGCTTTCTGTTTACCCCAGCTTTCTCTCAGCTGATCACAATTTGCTAGGCCTCTGGTCCCTTGACCATACTCTGGACTTTGGGTCTAGAAAAGAGCTAGCACAATACATAGACCAGGTTGTTATACAAAACGCAAGTGGATTTGAACCTTTCACATCCAGTAATGGCAAAGTTCTTGGTTTGGCTTGTAGCAGTGATGGAATAAACTGCAGGTTCAAGTATAGTCTCTGGAGTCCATCCATAGCTGGGATGGGTCATTCAGTCCTTTGTATAGGGATTCAGTTTGTAGCAAATCCCTCCAGAGGTATGAAGCAGGATTGAAGACAAGATGGAGAAGAGGCATCAGCCTTTTATAGTCTCTTGCCATGTGGTCTTTGCTTTCTTTGTCCTAAGGACACTCTATCCAGCACGTGGCATAGAAAACCTTAGAGTTCTGTCCATAGGCAGATCCCTGCATATCTTACTGAGTCACAAGGTGTATCTGCCTTCTCTCAATGGGTGGATTATATAGCTGATGGTCCTTAATTGGGTGATCCACAGGGAGTAGCTCAGACCTCCAAAGTGCTTGGCCAGGGGCAGGACATTAGCACAGCAAGGGAGGGGTGTGGCAGTGACATCACAAAGGCCTTTTGCAGGACCTCAGACTATTGGTCAAAGGTGGTGGGAAGGTGGTGACCTCAAAGAGAGATGCTGACATCAGGTAGGCAGGACAGTGGTGAGGGGCCAGGAAAACCTCAGAGATCTCTGTGGCTTTGCTTCAGCAAGTCTCCTTCCCGAGGTCTCTCTTTGAGGACTGAGAGAGTATTCGGGTTCACGGACGTGAGCGCCAGGAGGAACCTCTTTCAAGTTTTCTCCTTCCCTTTTAGTGATTTTACTAGAAAACAGCCGTCCCTGTTCAGAAGATAAGAGCCTCCTCGAGGTTTGAAACCTGTTCGGTCTGATCCATCTGGTGACAGTTGAATTCTAGGCATAGAATATATGAACTTAAGGAGGAAGAATTATATTCCGTATCTGGGATTTTGTCCCATGGAATCACTGGGGACATTTGGATTTGTCCTTTTGGTTTCACCTTTTTCTCCATCCCTTCCTCCCTCATCTCTTCTTCTCTTGATTCTTTTGTCCTTTCACCTTTTCCCCTCCCAACACTAGAATGTGTGTGTGTGTCTATGTGTGTGTCACAGGGGAATGCTCTGCAGCTCCGACTGGGGGAGGTCCACCCAAAAATGTGGGGCTGAAATAGTGGTCAGGCAGTGATCCCCACTGGTGACCTGGGCCATCCTTTGAGTGAGAACCCTCTGCCTCCCATCCTCCGTCTCTTCTCTGATTGGCTGAGCAAAAGGTTATTGACAGGAAAGAGACTCAGATCCTTGTTGTTCTCTTTTAAGACCAAGTAAATAAGTCATAACCACTTATATGTTTGATGAATTTTGCTGCTTCTCTGCATTAATAGTCTCTGAGCAGTTCATGATTCTCTCTAGCATTGCAGTTCTCCTCAAATACTTGCTGAATAATTCCTGTGCACTGTTGTTGGTATGGAGCTCATGTGAAAGCACTTTATTCAGGTCATTCAGTGTATGAAATTGAAGATCCAATGAATAGTTTCAATATCAGGGCTCTTGGGTCCTATTCCCAACTCTGCCACTGACTGGCTGTGTGACCTAAGACAAGTCAATTCTCCTTTCTCATCCTTAGCTTCTCCCTCTTTCAAGTAGGGATACTAATGATCCGCTCCTACCTACCTCATGGTGGGTGGAGGATAGGGATCCACTGGAAAGTGTCACTAGGAGCAGTGAATAATATGAGGTGTCCTATCACTCCAAGAGCCCTTCTCCATGTCTGGCTGTCCAACAGAGAGGGTGTACCTATTGGGTCCAGCAGGGATCAGTCTGGGGTCCGGTACTATTCAATGTTTTCATTACTGATTTGGAAAATGGAGTGGAAAGCATGCTTCTAAAATTTGCAAAGGACACCAAGCACTTTGGAGCACAGGACTGGAATTCAAAATGCCCTTAACAAATTGGAGAATTGGTCTTCTTGAGCCAAACTCCATGGCTGGGCCCCTCTCTCTAGACTGAGATGAAGTGAAACCCCAGAGCCAAACACTCCTCCTCCCAGGCAGCGCGCTCCGTCCTTGAATGGTCAGATGCTGCTTAGCACTGTCAGAACAGCTTTGGCTGGGGGATTCTCCCAGCAATTTCCAGTAGCGGGAAAGTATGAAATCCCCAACAAGGAACTCAGAATTTCTGACTCCCAGTCCCCTGGTCCAGTGACTCCAGTGGAGCACACTCCCTCTCAAAGGCAGGGGGAGCGGCCATGAGGGCCTGCTTGTAATTTCCAGCTGTGGGAGGGAGTGTGCAGCAGTGTTTAGTGAAGGGGCTTGGAAAGAAGGACTGTTGGGTCCCATCCATCCTTTTGACACTTGGTGTGACCCTGAGCCAGTAGCTTCCCCTCCCAAGGCCTATTTCTCATCAGTAGGGTTGGGGTCACAGTCCCAACAGCCCATGGGGTTGGGAGGCTCCAGGAAGGTGTGTAAAGTGCTGGGATTTCAGGATCCCGGAGGCGCTGTCACCTTCACACTAGGGTGATGTTCTGCACCCCCTGCTGCTGTCCAAGTTTCTCCTTTCCCTGGCAATAAGACAGACTCTTGTTTTCCCAGCCAGCCAATTGCCCAGTGTCATCACCCTGTCTGCTGGCTGGGCAGGGTAACTCCTCAGGTCACCAATCCCCTCTCCAGCCTGCCTTGGGCTTGGAGAGTGAGGAGAAGGGCGAGGGATGACACTGAACATCCTCCATCCATCGCTTCGTCACCAGAGCAAGTGAGTGGTATTAGGGTTCCTTGGTGGCATCCCCTGTCTGTCTGGGAGAGGCAGAAAGAGGGAGAAAGAATCTCTCCCAAAGGACATTGGATTTGCAAACAGCCCCCAGGAGCTCCTCACTCTCAGACCAGGAAGGGGCTTCTCCAGAGCCGTCTCCAGTGTGTTTGGCAAGGTGCCAGCAATGGGGCTCCCAGCCCTTCCCTTCTGGGAGACTGTTCCCCAGGCTGAGAGTCTCTGAGCTGGGGCAGACCCGGGGAGGCGCTGAGCATGGAAATCAATGGGAAACGAGGGGGCCCTGGCCTTGCTATGCCTAGGGATGTTGAAGTGGGGAATGGTTTCCCAGGAGAAGTCCGGACTCCAGGGTTCTGTTCCTTCTCTAGCCTGGGCGGGGATTGTGGGGGGAGGTGTGAGTGTGTCCTGGGCTGGCAGGAGGGAGCTGCTTGTCCAAAGTGACTGATGGTCTTTGTGACTGACCCCAGTGCTCCAAAAGGACAAGACTCCCTGGTTCTTGCAGCCCCAGGGATGACGAGGGGGAGCATTGAGGGGGAACAGATCATGCAATGTACTCCTGCCAGTGTGTGTAGCCTGCACTCCCTGCACTCCTGTGGGGGGAGGAGGAGTTGCTTTGGCTGGGGCAGGGATCGGGAGGGACCAAACAGACTGGTTAGTGAGAGGCTGCCTTGACCCCAGACTCACACCTGCTTCCCGCTCATTTCCAGGATGGCCAAACTCCTGAGGATATTCAGGAAGAAGGCTCTGCAGGTGGCCCCAGAGCCTGAGGGAAGCAGCTGCCATCTTCCCCAGGAGCGGAGTGGCCCCTCCGTCCCCAATGGCGGGGAAGGAGTTCCTGGCCGGGCCAGGAGGTGGAAGTGCCCAGCCTTCTGGAAGAGGAAACCTGCTCCCAGTGCAGGTGCCGAGGTGGGAGAGGCACCAACCAGGCCAAAATGGAGCTGGGCCAGGATACGGCTGGGCAGGCAGGACCCAGCCCAGGAGCAGAACCGGGCAGGGTGGCTCCGGGGATTGTTGTGTGGGAAGCAGTGGCCCCAGGAGCCCAGCCCCAATTTCCAGGAGGAGGCATTGCCCTGCCTGGTCAGTGGGAACCTTCCAGCCTTCCCAGGGCAGGAGGTGGAGGATCCCTCTCCCAGCCCCAGCAGCTCGGCCCGCTCCCCATGGGACAGCAGCAGCGCCTGGGACTCTGACAGCAGCTTGGGGACGCTTCTGCTTAGTTCCAGGTGAGGAGCCAGGCTGGGCTCAGGGAGGGGTGAGGAGGGGCTATGAACACCCCAGGCCCAGGCCCTCAAGCAGTGCTATGGGGGCGGGTCCCCAGCTCGGGCGTCTGGCCTGAGCCACTGAGCCCCACTGACACTAAATGCTGCCACTTTAATCCTTGGTGCTCCATTGTGCGGGGGGTGGGAGGCACCTCCCAGGGAGTCCACGACAGTATGTGTGGGGGTCTCTTTGCTATGGACTCCTGAAGGATTTGGGGGCTGACGACAATATGCAGGGAAGAACAAAAGGGTTAAATGTTGCCTGGAACCTTTAAGAGTACAACACTTGTCACTAACCATTCTCAACTCCACTGAGAATGTTTTGGGGTCACTCCTCCCCTTTATCAACCTAGACATCTCGGAGCATTATAGTTAATAGGTGCTCCAGTGGTGCAATTGATTAGTGTGCAGTACTTTTAGGGCAGTGCTGAGAGGGGCTCTGCTGAGGGTGTGAGTTCAAACCTCACCCAGAGCCCTGTTTTTCATTAACCAAGTGGCATCGCCCCCTCATTTGGCCCTGTGGAATGTAGAATCCAGCCCAGGGGACTCTGAGGAGGGGAGGAGTCAGAAATGCCCCTTCACTTGTTACCTCCTCTCCAGAGGGCCAATAGTACAGTGGCCATGGGCAGGACTCCAGGCTCTGCTGGAGAGACCCTGGACAGGGGCTGGTGGGGGAGAAAGGATGGTACATTCTGACCTGCACTCTGGAGATGAGGTGAAAATCTACAATCCTTTCTCCCCACCAGCCCCTGTGCCAGGGTCCATCCCCTGGTGTCTGTACTATTGACAAACACTAAGTGACAGGGACAAAACACTCAAATCCCACCTGGTGTGGGGAGCCAGGTTTGCTCTTCAAATTCTGTCGTTGGTACATTTCCAGGCCTGGGAATGTCCCACAACAGCATCGAATGGGAAGCTGCCTGCAGAACAGTGACACTGCACAGAGCTCCTGTGGGGGAGGGGTGAGAATTAGTAACGTTTTGAGGATCATTTTGGGAAATGAGCCTTTGCTGACAAGGTTTGTCTCTGTTCATATTTCGCCTTCAGGTGTTATGTTGAGGGATCTTTAGTATATTTTTGTGAGGTTAATAACTATCTCCTCAACTTTATTTACTCAGCTTAAAAATTGGTGTCACCTGATTTTTACATCTCCCTTTGAAAATACAACTGACACGTGTGGCTTTCTACAGGGGTCATGATGTTAAAGTTGGGGAATTCAGTCTCTGTACTTGTGGAGGAGTGTTGCTTTTTTACAGCTGACTCACTGCCAGGCACACCAGGCTGTTAGCTGCATCCACTGTCCTTGCCAGGGGCCCCTGCTGAACCCTGGGTGGCTGTACTGCAGTGCTGGGGTGACTCTGCAAGGGGAGAAGCTCCTATGGAGCAATGTAGAGCAGGTGCAGGAAGGAGACAGGCTCACTACTCACATTCTGAACTGCACAATTTTCTATATTTGGGAATGTCTGAGAACAATTCTAGGGGAAGGAGACTGCAGAGTAGTGACACTGGAGGTGCCCAGACCTCCTATGGAGTGGCATGGAAATTAATAAAGGGAAGATCATTTGCGAAATTGGTCATCACTGAGAAGATTTGTCTCTGTTCTTATTTCACGGTGTGGTGTTATTTAGAGGAATCAGGACATATTTTTACTATATTAATTAAACACTTAATTTTATTTAACCAAGTGAAAAACTTAGTGTCACTTATTTTTTCTCTGTCCTAGCAAGAATGAATTGAATTTTCTGACTTTCTGGAAAGTGCAGCGAGATTAAATGTGGGGAATTCAGTCTCTGTGTTTGTGAGCTGATGTTTTCCTCTCACAGGTCAGTGCCTGCATTGAAATACCAAGAGGGATCTAAGGGCTGGTGTACGCTGGGCACTGAACTGGCAGAGCAATGTCTCTCAGGGAGTGAAAAAAAAACCCATATAGTTAAGATGACCAAAGCCCTGGTTAGACAGTGCTAAAGAAAGAGAAGAATTGTTCTATCAATGCAGCTATTACAGGGATGGGAAAATCCCTCCACTCACTGGCTATGCCAAAGTACTATAGCAGTGCCACAGCAGTGTTTTAAATGTAGACAGAGTGAAACTAGATCTGGCTCCAGTTCACATTGTGGATGCTCAGGGACTAAAACTAGAGTAGTAATAACACTGTGGTGCTTGCATATTTAGCAGGATTCAAACCTGTGCGGGTGTGTGACCCCAATGGACTTCAAGTCCATTGCCTTAACCACTCAGCCACAACTGTTGGGTATAAGTGTTTATTAGTGAATATTTGAAAATAAACGATACAGAGAGTTTAAAGCATCAGTTATTGTTTCATCGGGGATATCATACAGACTATGGGGGAGGGGTCAGTATTTTAGTATTGGGCAGCATATACCATATACAGTCTGTCATGTCCCCAATGCGGGGTGAACGGTGGGTGAGATCAAGAGACAGTCGGGAGTCAGTGAGGGTACATCGCTCATACAAATAGGTTACAGACAGTCGTGGGAATAAAGGAGCGAGCTGGGTGATGAGGATAGGGCGACCCTCACATAGTGGAGTTTGGTTTGGTGGGTTCAGGGCTTAGGGGATAGAGTCCAACGGGGGAGCGTGAAAGTCTCCTCCTCCCTTCAGGAGCACGGAGTCACGCCCGCTTACTCCTGGTATTGGCGGTGACCGGTGACGTGCTCCGTGTAGATGTCTCTGGACCATCTGATAGTGTCCGAGACCATCAGGCGTCTCATGAGCTGCGCGTAGCGACGGCCTACCCCACAGGCCCGAAGCACGCGTTCATTACAAGGGTCCCAGGCGCCCAGGGCCCCAACAATCAGGGCGTCGGTATAGACCTCGTAGCCCTTTGACCGCAGAGTGTCCGCCAAGGGGGTGTATTTTTCGAGCTTTCGGGCTCGGGCCTCGCGGAAGGCCAGGGTCCTGTTCTCGAAAGGAACCGTCACATCAACGAGGATGATCTTTTTTCGAGCCTCGTCTGTGATGACGATGTCTGGGCGCAGTGGGCTGTCGGTGCCAGGGACGGTGCGGTTGGTGACTTTTTCTCCCAGGTGCGGAGCGATGGCCTTTACCAGACGGTCCTGGATGGCGTTGTGACGCAGCTGCCAGGCTCTGGCGTGGGGCTTGCAGCTGCACAGGACGTGGGGCAGGGTCTCCATGGCGTACCCGCACTTCCTGCAGCGCTTGTCAAGGTTCCCGTGGCGGACGGCTCCGTTGAGCGGGATGCAGTTTAGTCTGGCGCGGTGTATGAAGCGCCAGTCAGCAAAGCGGATGAAGCTGCCTGAGTGGAGGAAGTGGTTGCTGGAGTCCCACTTGCTGGTGACCTCGAAAACCTTGCCCTGGTCTGGTTTTTTCTTCAGCGTGCCCAGGTAGAGGGCGCGTACGGCGGCCTTCAGTGACCTCTCCAGCGTGCCTCTGGCTCCAGGGCTGATGACGGTGTCCTCCGTCTCAGTCCGCGGTATCAGGACTCCCAGCTCCCGTCGGTCCTCGCTCCATACCCATCGGCAGCCAAGTCGTTTCCTCAGTCGGCGCGTGGCATTGCGGGCACGGGTCCACAGTGAGGCTATGTCGCCTCTGTCTCGGGCGAAGTCACCGTCCATGGAGCCGCTCAGGAAGGTGGCCATATCTTGGCCAGAGGCAGCTCTGTCGATTTGCTTTGCGGTGGCGGAGCGCAGGGCTGTCGTCGCGACGTTCTTTACCACGGCGTCCGGGCACGTCAGGAGGCGAAAGGCATGTGTGACGACCGCGATATCGCAGAGGTCTCCCATGCGGGGGACGTTGGCGCCACCATGCCGGTGAGCGATATAGACCAGCTCGTTGCTTGCTCTCTGGGGCAGGGACAGCCACTTCTTCACCAGTTGTCGGATGACGTTGTCCGCCTTGTTGAGGGGCACCTTTGCCACGGCAGATCCTCTCAGGACAAAGGCGATGCGGGGGATCAGGAACGTGTTGAGGGCATCGATTTTCTGCCACGGAGCCAGCAGGGAAACGTCGATCCTGGCGGCGTCCTGCAGGATTTCCTGGATGGTGTCCTCGGGGGTCTGCCGGACACGGAAGCCCGTCGGCGTGCCGAGATGTTGGTACGACTGCCCCTCGGCCAGGGGGACGACGGATTCACCCTGGATGAGGAAGTTCGTAGCCTGCACCGAGTTCTTCTTGCTGCAGTTGACATGGAGGGACGCGCACTTTTTGGCATTAAAGCGGAGTCCCGTCCATTCTGCGACTCTCCCGATGGTGTTGAGCATGCCCTGGAGCCTCTCGGGGTCATCCGCGATCAGGACTAGGTCATCTGCGTAGGCCAAGACGTTCACTCTCTCGCCGTGTAGGTCGAAGCCGTCGGCGCCGTTGGAGATTGCCCGCAGGAGCGGCTCCATGGCGAGGCTGAAGATGATCGGGCTGAGGGGGCAGCCCTGCTTCACGCCGCTGCGGATCGGGATCTCGGCGGTTTCGCCTTCTACCGAACGGATGGTGGTGCTGCAGCCCTTGTAGAGTTCCCGGATTAGGCGGAGAAAGGTCTCCGGCATCCCGAACTCCCGTAGGGTGCTGAAGATGTGATGGTGGGGGATGGACCCGAAGGCGTTGGCCAGATCCAGCCACGCTATTGCGCACTGGTTGTGGGCCCTCCTGGTCGTCTGGAGGACGGTCTGGAGCAAGAAGTTGTGCTCATAGCACCCCTCTGATGGCATGAAGCCCTTCTGGGCCGGGCTGATGGCTCCCCCGGTCGTCGCCCACTCCGTGATTCTGGCTGCCAGGCAGCTGGCGTATAGCTTGTACATTGTAGAGCAGAGGGAGATGGGTCTCCAGTTGCTGGGGTCGTCTCGCTCACCCTTCTTGTAGATCAGGACCGTCATGGCCTTCTTCCAGGAGGTGGGAGGCCGGCCAAAGCACCGGCATAGGTTAAAGATGCCGGAGAGCACATGGCAGCCGGGGTCCCGCTTTTTGAGGAGGCTGTAGGGGATGCCGTCTTTTCCGGGCGCAGTGTTTTTGGTCCTGGAGAGCCTGGCCATCACCTCTTTGGGCGTGAAATCAGCCTCTAGGCCATCTGCATTGGTGATGCGGGGCAGCGTGTGAAGGCACTCTGGGCGCTGCACGTCGTTCCTGGGCTTGTCAGCGAATACTTCCAGGAAGTAGCGGTATAGGCGCTCGGGCGGGATCGTGCAGTAGGATGAGGGACCGTCGAGGACCTTTCTCATGGCCTTGAGGCGGTTGGTTCTGTACAGCTTCTGGATCTGGGAGGCTGCTGCCGGGTCGTAGCGGTGGCTGGGGTTTCTTCGTCCAGCTCCTCGGGTGGTGGCGTCGCAGTTTGGGGCGGGCCTTCTGGAGGTAGGCCGTGCGGCCTCCTGGTTTGGTGTCCTCTTGGAGACGATCTCTGTAGAGAGCTCGCAGGTGAGCTCATTGATGAGCTGGTCGAATTCTTCAAACGAGGCTGTCGCTCGGAGCTTCTCGATCCAGGCAGCCTGCCAGGGCGTGGCTGGCCTAATCGTCGGCTGCCGGTCCTCTGGCTCCTCGGTCCGTGCGGGTAGTGGGTTCGCGGTTTGGCCGGCGGGTCGTCTCCCTTGCAGCTCGGGGGATCTTTCGGTTGGTCCCCGAGGCATAGCCGTGGGAGGAGTAGTGGCATTGTTGGTTGGTGGAGCCCGGCTTGGTTCGGCGGGTGCAGCGTCAGCGTCCGGTCTTTCGCGTGTGGTCCTCGCCCGGGGGGTCGCTGTGGGAGTGGGTGGTCTTCTGTTGGCAGAGAGTGGGCTGGTCCCCGTAGGGGCCGCGTCGGACTCTCTGGCGGTGGGCGTCTGGGGCTGTGGTCCGGTCGTAGCGGTGGGGTCTCCTATGTTAACAGTACGTGGGGCGGTCTGGGGGGTGGCCCCTGTCCCCCGGCCAGGTGGAGTTCGTAGGGTGGGCTGAGGAGTTGCGTTGGCGCCCCTTGTGGCTGGAGCTCGGAGGGCGGGCCGGGAGCCAGTATTGGTGCCTCTAGGGGTGGGGTTTCGGATGGCCACGCGTGGTGGAGCACTGGCCCTTCTTGGGACGGGTTCGTGTAGGTTGGAGGGGGCACTTAGGTGCCTCAGTTCGGAGATCTTCCGGGCGACCTGGGAGGAGGTGACAGGACCCCTGTTGGTAGGAGCTCGGTCAACGCTTCCCATTGCAGCATTTGTCGTTCCGGTGGCAGGGTTCTGGTCCGCTGGCTCGGGGGCTGGGGTGGGCTTCTGGGCAGCGGTCAGCATGGTCGCTCTGCTTCTTTTCGGCACAGGAGCAGCAGGCTGGGGCGCAGGATGGCGGAGGACCGGAGTCGTCTTTTTGCTGGCTTTCGTACAGCTGGCCTGGTGCGCCTTGCATTTCCTCTGACACTCGAAGGGCAGGCTGCAGCTCGCACAGCTGAAGGCGATGGACTGGCCGTGGCACCTCTTCAGGTGTCTGGTGACTCCTCCGAGGAGTTGAAAGCGTCGAGGCGGCAGGCAGATGGGGCAGATGAGCGCATCTGCAGTGAGGGGGTATTGGAGGTAGACGGTGTCTGGGGCGAAGCAGCCATCTTGTGGGGTGTTGGGGCCTTCCTGGTCATTTTCTGGCGCACAGCTGGCGAGGGGGGCGGCGTCCTTCGGTGGTAGCTGAGTCTCAGGAACATTGAGGATTCCCCCCGGAGGCTGGAGTTCCTGGGGGGTGCAGGTGTCCTGTAGCGGGTCGGGGGATTTACTCCTCGGCGGCGTGAGGTGCTGGGGTGCAGTAGGTGTGTCCGGCGACCGCAGTGGAGCAGGGGAGTCATCTCGTGGCTGCTGGGGTGCGGGGGGCGTGATCGGCGAGCGCAGGAGGACGGGGGAGGCGTCTCTTGGTGGTTGGGGTGGCCGGTGGGCGGCGGGGAGGTCTTGTGGGATCTGGAGCGGCGTGGTCGTGGAGGGGCGCACTTCTGATGTCTGAAAAACATTAAGGGGCTCCCCAGGCGCCGCGAGTCGCAGCAGCAGGGGTGCCGGACGAGGGTCCCCCGGTGGACCGGGCAGCAGTGGCCAGGGCGCGCCGCAGGGCTCCCCGGGCGGCTCAGGGCACGGCAGCCAGGGATCCCCCCGCGGCCAGAGCAGGGGCGGCAGGAGTGTGCCACGGGGCTCCTCTGGCAGCGGTACTCGGGACACGGGGCAGAGCTTCCCGGGCTGCTCCAGGTGCAGGGGCCAGAGCATATAGCAGGGCTCCCCAGGCTGTACCTGCTGCGGGGCCACGGGGAGGGGATCCCCCAGCGGCTCAGGCGTTAGTGGCCGGAGCACATGGTGGGGCTCCTCAATCTGCTCAGGTGGCAGTCTGGGCGCAGGACAGGAGTCCCCCGGGGACCAGAGCGGCGGCTGCAGAGGCGCGCCACGGGGCTCCCCGGGCTGCTCAGGCAGCAGCAGGTGAGGTGCGGGGTCGGGGTCTCCCAGCAGCTTGGGAGGGAGCAGCCGGGGCGCAGGGCATGGGCCCCCCGGCACCCCAAAGAGCGGCGGCAGGAGCGCGCCACGGGGTTCGCCGGGCTGCCCAGAGAGAGGCAGCCCGGGCGCGGGGCCGGAGTTCACCGGCAGCTCCGGCGGCAGCGGCCGGGGAGCGGGGCAGGAGTCCCCCGGCGGCTCGGTGACCGGCATCCGGGGCATGCCGCGGGGCCCCCCCGGGAGCGGCGATATGGCCGCGGGACAGGAGCCGCTGGGCGACCCCGGCGGCGCTCTGCAGGGTTCCCCGGGTCGCCCGAGCAGCGGCAGGCAGAGAGTCGGGCTGGGATTCCCCGGCGGCTCGGGCAGCAGCCGTCCGCTGCACCTTTGGGGCGGAAGGTGGAGACTCCCCGTGGGCAGCAACCGCGTGGGGCAGGGACTCCCCGGCGTCTCCACGCCATGGGAATCCCCAGGTAGCGCCCGCAGCAGCGGCTCAGGGCAGGGATCCCCCCGTAGCGGGGCTGGGCGGGGGTCCTCCCAGGGGACCAGGGGCTGGGGTGTAGTGGGGCACTTACTCGACCCGGGCAGTAGTTGGTTAGTGGGGGTCTCCTCCTCCGGCAGCGGGGGGTAGTCTCTCTGCAGCTGCTGGTGCTCCGCAGACGAGTCTTCCCAGGGTAGGTGTATAGACAGGTAGGCTCCCTGCAGCTGCTGGTCATCCCTCCAGGTGGGGCTGTGAGCAGCGTCTTGGTCCTCAGTTGTTGCGGGGGCTCCTCCGGCAGCATCCTTCCCAGCGGGGGGGCCATCAGAGTCCTGGTCCTTGGTCGATGGGGGGGCTCCTCCAGCAGCATCCTTCCCAGCGGGGGGACGATTAGCATCCTGGGCCTGGATCCTCGGGGGGACTCCTCCAGCATGGTCCGTTTCAGGAGCAGTAGGCCGGTGTTCAGCATCCTGGACGGGAGGAGCGGGTGAGGTTCTTCTGGTGCCCCTCCTCAGGGAAGCTGTAGTCACCTCCTTCCTCCTGGGAATGGGGTCTCGAAGAGCTGGTTTTCTGCTGCTGATTTTTCCAGAAGACGTGTCCAATGGGGTTTTTTTCCGCTGGCTTTTGGTGTTGCCATCCTTGCTGTTAGCCTGGGTCTTTGGAGCAGGCTTTTGCTGGGTTTTCCTAGTACTGGAGTGTGCAGGAACAGCAGCTATCCGCGATACTGCGGCTGTAGAAGAAAGAGAATGAAAATTTTCTTCCAAAGTAGCATCAGAACAGTGCATATGCAAATCAGCTGTATCAGTATGCAAAGCAGTCTCAGAAGAAGAAAAAGTCTCTAGAGCAGCATCAATCTTTTCAGATATAGCTGCAGGAAATTCCATCGTCAGGACAGGGGTGTGCAAGTGTCCATTAAACAGAATTAAACTGATAAGAACAGATACTACACTTGATCTTAGCTCACAGAGAGCACAATGATTCTGTTCTTATTGAATTGTCACTTCAAATTGTTTGCTCAAACCAGCTTCCCCAGCACACTCATGGCTGCGCATCAGTGTAAGTGTGTCCTTGGCTGAACAGCGATAATTTCTGCCCATTTCCCTTCTCGCTGGAGCAGGATGAGAGTGTATTTATGTTAATAACATTGCTGTAGATTGTTGTTCGTTCCCCACTCTGACAATTCAGACAGTCCCTTTCCCATTCAAGTCTCCAGCACATCGTTCCAATAGCAGGGGGCAGGATTTCTCTGGGGCACTGAAATATTTCTGGGGGCTGGTGCATGAACTCAACCTTGCATTCCACCCTTGATGTTTTCTGGACTAACAACAGCAACAGAAAGAAAGAGCCAAACCAATATCTTCCTGTCAAGGATGCAGGTGCCATGTCCCCTCTGTCTTCCCATTGCCATTGCAGGAGAGAAGGGTTCACTGGAATCGAATGCCCTGGCTCAGACAAGAGACACAAGGAGGTTTTGCTGTTCACAGATGTGTGCAAAGGAAATTGTGTCTCTGTGTGAAATTGAGGTGGGAAATGAAATGTCCACATGGTGGCCCAATGCCCTAAGGAATGTGGGTGAAGGACTCAGGCTGAGAAATGATTTAACAGAGGCTTATATCAATTTATTGCCCTGGTTAAAAGCTATGGCTAAAATGCAGCCATGTTGTTAGTACTTGTACCTGTGTAGGGACACTCCAGTGGGTGTCAAGTCCATTGCCTTCATCAGGAGCAGTCAATTATTTTATCAAGATACAAATTTCTTGGTCAAGATCTAGACTCCAGAGAAAACAAGACACTGATGATAAGAAGTATATAAAAAAAAATTGCAGTCACTATGGACATAACTATGATGTGTCGTGTTTCACTTTTTATATCT
Organism: Gopherus evgoodei; assembly: GCF_007399415.2. Lineage (NCBI taxonomy): Eukaryota > Metazoa > Chordata > Testudines > Testudinidae > Gopherus > Gopherus evgoodei. The sequence goes on along the minus strand of NW_022060067.1, from coordinate 1,702,314 downwards.
GGCACCACCTCCTTTCCCTTTGGCCTTGTAGTTGACCAAGGGTAAAATGAAACATCTCCTCAGATACCAAGGAGTGTTTATATTCATTCCTGTGAGCTACACAACGGTTTGATGTTGCTGCTTTGAATCCTCCATCTCTGTCGGGATAAGGAACAATTCAGGCTGTCACTGAATTGAAGGAGGGAGATCATTGACAGGGAGAGGGACGCCTCCACTTAAAGGTGTTTTTCTAGCTGGTACAGTAGCGTAGCTAAGGGGGAGCAGGAGTAGCAGCCGGTCCCCCCTGAGCACATTTCCCAGAAGTGGTTCCCTTCCACGCAGCCAGCACTGGGCTCTGGACTCGAAGTCCGGAGCTGGGTTTTGTGGGTGGCTGCAGGCTGGCTCTGAGCTCTGCACCGCCCTCCTGCATCCCCAACCCTACTCTCTCACTCTGGGGCTGCAGGCAGCATCAGCTGGTTGCCAGGCTCCTCAGGGAGAAGGAGGAGGAGGCTCTCGCCTGCCCACAGCTGCCCGGTTCTCTAAGCCGGGGTGGGCTCTGCCGGGAAGGGAAGGGGTGGCAGCACAGCCCCCAGCCCAGTGCAATGGGGGTGGCTGAGGATCAGCTGCCCCATTGGCCCCCAGCACCCCATGCAAAGCGAGGTGGCCACGTGGCAGGGAAGGTGGCTTTGAAGCCCAGCTGGTGCAGGCGGAGGAGGTGGAGAAGGAAGGAAAAGGGGAAGATATTCTTTTTCTTGTGGTCTCTCTTCAGCGGAGGGGGCTGAGGGAGCGGCAGAACCAGGAGGCAAAGGAGCGACTTTGGGTTATTGCCCCTGCCCTGTACTTACCCCCCCCAGTGCTGTGCCTGGGGCTGTGAAACTGTGCTTAGTGCAGCTGGTGAAGGAAGGGGAGTAAATGTGCTTTAAGGTGCCAGTTATGTCTCCTCAGTCTCACTGCTGACTAGCGGCAGACCCCGTGCTCAGAATTAAGCAGTATTCTATGGGCTACTGGACTCTATACTAGTTTTCAATTGCCTGCTAAGTGCTTCAGCCATGCCACCTTCTCACTCAGCTACATCCTGAATAGTGGTGACTGAGAAGGGGAAGTGTGTAGCAGATGCCAATTTGAGGTGAATAGTCTCTTGGCCAGATTCTACTGGGTTTATGGTGCTTTGTGCCATGGGCTGGAGCAAAGTGGCTGGTGGATAACCATGGTCTATTCCAAACCAAGCCCTTCTGTCAAGCTCACAGTTTCACAATCCTTAGAGCACCTTCTACTTATAAAGTGTCTCTGACAAAGGCTCTTCTCTTCAACACTGTGACACACTCTGATCCCTGGCTTTGACCTTCTTATTGAGAAACAACCCATAATGTCATGCCCCCTCTGTGTTATTTCTAGTGTAGACGAAAGAGTGTTATTCAGTATATTTCCCATCTCTCCTGAGCCCAGGTCACCCTGAATCACTCACACTGCTGAGTGAAGAGAGCCGGTGGGATGGGAGAGCTGAGATTTCCCTCCGTGGTGCGTGGGGCAGAGGGCTGGATGAGCAGTGGGACATGAGAGATGCCAGCATGGTGAGCAGTTCCCGTGCGGAGTCACTGAGAAGGGCCCAGGGTGCAGGAAATGAGACTCCTCTGACTCGCTGTGACAACTCCACGGCTGAGACAGCCCAGGCAGAAATTGCTGAGGATGTTGGTGTGGTTTGTTCAGGTGATTCATTTCCAAATCTCTCAAACATTCTCTGTTCTGTAGGAAAATACACATTAAGAGTTGGGCTCTATCCCTGCTGGGAGCAGGGTGATCAGTCTGGTGAATGGGACAGGTCGCTGTGCTGGGAGAGTGGAGATTTATTACAGTGGCAGCTGGGGGATGGTCTGTGATGATTTCAGGGACCTGCCAGACTCCAACATCATTTGCAAACAACTGAGATGTGGACGTGCCAGAAATGCAACTGTCTCTTTTCAGTACGGGCAAGGATCTGGGCAGATCTGGCTGGACAATGTGAACTGCTCTGGGAACAAATTCTATCTCTGGGAGTGTCCTTCCGGGGGCTGGGGCCGGCGCCAGCACAAATACAGGCACAAATAGGACACAGGAGTTCTCTGCTGAAGTTTATTCTGGGAATGCTCTTGCGAGCTGGGTTACCAGGGGATTTAACAGAGCTGGCAGAAGTTTCAGGAGATTGCTGAGAATGATTCTCTGTCGGACTGTCTCTGCCTCCCTTTCCCTTGTGTAGCTACCTACCAGGGCCACCATTAGAAAGTCCTCAGGTCCCACCCAGAGATATTGGAGATAGTGCAAGATTTCCCTGATGTATGAATGCTGCAGCTCAGGTATCTGAAGGAGATTGTATCCCAGACACCAGTGACAGAAAAGGATTTAGGGTCCTAGTGAAGAAATAAAGGAACATGAGCTCCCAGTGCCAGGTGTGGCAACATGGGCTAATGCCAACCTTGGATGTACAAACAGGGGAGCAGTGAGTAGGAGGGGAGACTAAATCGTACTGTTGTATATGGCACTGGTGAGACACAGACTGGAATCCTGTGTCCAGTTCTGATGTCCACAGAAATTGGAAAGGGAGCTGAGCTGAGCCACAACAGTGGTCTGATGGCTAGAATAAAAGCCTTCCAGTGAGAGATTTAAGCATGGATCTAACAACCCCTCCTTCGATTTTGTGCCTGTATTTGGGGAAAAGCCAGATGGTGAAGTTGTATCATATGATGCTGCGCTTTACATTCCACTAGTACCTCTGGAGGGTGTGAAACAGCAGCAACTAATGTTATAGACTGTAAAATCAGCAGGTCCAGATCACTTGAATCCAAGAGTTTGAAAGAGCTGGCAGAGAAGCTCACTGGACTGTAAATGTTGATTCTCAATAAGCCTTGGAACACTGAGGGAGTTCCAGAAGACTGGAAGAAAATGAACATTGTGCCAGTATTTGAAAAGAGTAAATAGAAGGTTCAAGGTAATTATAGGTCGATCAGTCTAATATCAGTCTCTGGTAAGATAGTGGAGCGACTAAGGAACTCCATTAATAAAAAATTAAAGGAGGGTAATATAATTAAGGCACACATTAAATGGATTAAAAGCTGGCTAAGTGATGACTTTCCAAATAGAACTGTAAACAGGGGATTGGCACCAAGTGGTGTGTTTCTAGAGATGTTTATAAAAATATAAAATAACTTACAGACCAGTAGTGTTCCTAATGGCACAGGTGTCCCTGCTTCTCTTGGCACCTTTTTTCCAGCTGAGGACATATGTTAGAAAGACTCAACCTGATCTCACCTTCAATTTTCAGTCTTTCAGCCAGCTCAGAGTGCAGGCAGGGAGTACCTAGGGACTGTGTGCAGGCAGGATGGAGCTCAGGGTGCAGGCAGGGAGTACCCAGGGGCTGTGTGTGGGCAGGATGGAGCTCAGGGTGCAGGCAGAGAGTACCCAGGGGCTGTGTGCAGGCAGGGAGGAGGGTGGCTAGAGGCTACTCCAGAGATATACAGAAGAAGACTCGTGCTGCCCACAGTCCTTACACCTAGGGCGACCTGCGGGACGAAGAGCTGCTAGGACACCAAACAGATCCATGTCCATGGGGGATGTGACAGGCTACTTCCATGAACACAAAGCAGCAAACCCCGCAATGGCCCCAGCTCCCCATGACGCGGAGGGCGAGCGCTGGCAGGTGAAGGCAGGGCACACAGGGCTGGCTCGGAGCGCTCTCTAGTTTGCCAGCATGAACAGCGGGGAGATGGCAGGCAGCTGGCAAAGCGGAGCCCAGGGGCAGCTGTTAGGATGTGGATTTTCACACCTGTCTGGAAAGGCCTAGACATTAACAATGTAGGTAGATGATTCTCATGTAGCTAGTCACAGAGGTAGGAAAGAAAATCACAATCACTGTTTGCCGGTGTAAGGGCTTCGCTTACTGGGACAGTCTGAGGTCCTGCTCTTTGGCTACGCTGCAGGGGCAGCCATAGGCTGGGAAGCGAATGGTCACGTCCTCACCAGTCCCACTGAAATAAGGTGCTACTGGGCTGTTGGGAATACAGTCCTGTCCTCACAATGCCCAGCACCACCAGGTAAAGATGGTTAAAGAAAACTTAGTTTGGTAGCATCCTGTCTGGCAAGAACTCACCTATCAATAGCAGGGATGTGACACTCTCATTTCTGTGTTGTTCTAGCACCGTAGTCCCCACTTCCCTAGTGTTTGTCTGTATAATTGCTGTCTGGGTCTGTGATTGTTTCTGTCTGCTGTAGAATTAATTTTGTTGAGTGTTAACCAATTAAGATGGTGGGGTATAATTGGTTAGATAATCATGTTACAATATGTTAGGATTGGTTAGCTAAATTTCAGTAAAATGATTGGATAAGGTATAGCTAAGCAGAACTCAAGTTTTACTATGTAGTCTGCAGTCAGTCAGGAAGTAAGATGCGGGAATTGGCATCATGTTTTGCTAAGGGCGAGGAATGGAAACAGGGGCACAGGCAGGGCTCTGTGGCGTCAGAGCTGGGAAGGGGACACTGAGGAAGGAAATTGGAATCATTGCTTGCTGGAAGTTCAACCCAATAAACATCTAATCGTTTGCACCTTCGGACTTTGGGTATTGCTGCTCTCTGTTCACACAAGCACACAAGAAGGACCAGGGAATGGGAGAGTGAAGGGATAAGCCCCCTAACACTAACTAACACCTAACACACATTTGAACCTCTTCTTTTCACACCGTTGCTCATTCTCAGGTTCTGCTTTGTCTCCAGACAGATCCAGTCTCTTTCAGGATGGCCTTGCTCTTCCTGTCTGTTTCGCTCATGGATGTTTTGGAGTAAGCACTCCCCTTCCCTCTATTCTCAGACAAACACTGGTGTGAACTGTTTGCTACTGCTGGGTTTAGAAAGCATTTGTGGAGTGGAAGATGCCATTTCTGGGGGATTGTTCCCAAGCTGCAGTACTTTGTGTTCAAACATCTCTCAGCTTCCTTGGTGAAAATAAGACCAAGGTTTTCATGCAATATGCAGGCAGTTATTCACCCCAGATGGGACTTGAACCCACAATCTCTGACCTAGAAAGCCAGTGTCTTATCCACTAGGCCACTGGGGCCCCAAAGGCCAATTGCAGAAGGGATGGAAATTCCTTCTCATAAGTGCACAGCATGAACATTCACTCAGAAGCCAAATAGCCCATTTAATCAGCTTACAGAAACATCTGCATCCCCTGGCAGCGAGGCAACTGGGCAGGTCGCTGACAGAGCTGAGCGTCACCTTTCTGTCAGTCATTTTTAGAGAAGAACCCCATCCTAGAGTCACCCCTCCCTCCTTCAGCACCTCCATGTCTGTGGCTCTGAGTGGCAGTAGGATGATTAGGGGGCAAATCTGGGGCTGGAAGGGGGGTAATATCAGCCTGTAAGGAGTAACCAGGTGGCACAGATCTAGGGGGAGGCTGTGGGCTGCTGGTCAGTTTAGATCAAAGTTGCACAGCAACCTGATACCCAGGGTTATACCTTGTCAGGAAAGCACGGCCATGCTGCCCAAGTCTGAGTCACGTCCGCAGCCTGGCCCGTCCCAGCTGACGGCACGCAGAGCCATGCGAGTCAATGGCAGCTCGAGTCAGGAGCCTCGGCTCTTTCTCCTGACAGCCACACAGCGCTGCCTAGCTCCCCGAGAGCCTCCCTCGTGTTCTCCCGCAGCAGCCGCCGCCTGCCTGCCGGGGTGGGTGGGAAAAGGGGACCAAGAAGCACTGCAGCCTCATTTCGTGACAGGAGGCCCTCGCCACACCCAGACCTGCCCCTTGCCTTCAGCCCAGGCAGCCAGAGGTGCCGGGGAGCTCCCTGGCAGGCCGCTGCCTCAGCCACCTCTTGCCTCGTGGCCCAGGCTCTTGTGCCCTGCTGGTCACCACCTCACTTGAAGGCCCAGGGGGAAAAGAAACAAGCACATGCCTAGCAGAGAATAGTTTTGATCCATCGACCTCTGGGTTACAGGCCCAGCACGCACCTGCTGCACCACTCTGCTGGCTCTTCACCCCTGTTCCCCACAGCCATTACTATCCAGATTAGTGTCTTATGAGCTCTCATGCTGGCAGGCAGATGCGCAGGCTGCTAGGCAGCTGCCCTGGTCACAGGATTTTACAGCGTCTACAGGGTAAAAGGGATCTCTTTGGGGTTTGGACCCCACTGGGAGCTGGGTAGCTGAGTGCCGGAGACGGGAGCACTTCTTAAACTGTTTTCAGTTAAGCCTTCAGCTTGTGGGGGACGAGGTTCAGCCTTGGATCCGTGTCTGCAGCAGGCAAGCGCCTCTGGCTCAATCGGCCCCCCTCGCTGTCTTAGCAGACTAAAACCCGGAGCAAACGCACACGCCTTGCAAAGGAAGAGGAGCCGGGATCTCGAACAAATGTCAACATTTTATTAAGATGACGTTCAAAGAAAAAAAAAGGGTACGGTACAGCGTTTAGGCGCAGAAGTTTCTGGTGATCAGGGAACAACGTACAGATTACCCAGGGGGTGCGAAGTTCGGTTTAAGATCGGGTGGCATAAGGAATACAGAATCTGCAATAGCCCCGACTGGGGGTAAAAGGTTAACGTACAGACACTGAGTTAGGAGGGTATGTTGTCCATGTGAGGGCTACATTCAGGTGTGGAGTATAACGAGCGGATACGACGATGAGGATGGATTGACCCGCATTTGGTGAGTTTGAACGTTCAGTGTTTTTTAATCTTTGCCACAATCTAGGTTAAGCAGGGTCGCTATGAACTCTACCCTGCCATCTGTTGGTGATCTGTTGTAAAGGCCTTTTGAGGTTGATGTCATTTGCGTGGTTACACCCACCCCGGGTTGCATGATGGGAGTGCTTGTCCATATGGTCATTTCAGCTGCTGTGGGATCCTCAGTCTCTTTGTTATTGGGGCAGAGTAATCCAGTGTATTTTCCTGTTTATTTGGGATCAAGGACAGAGTAACTGTACCTGGTATATGAGGCCTGAGCGCTTGACCCTCGCCTGGCAAGTACTCACCATTAAGGGGTCTGGGTTCCAAATGCCAAAAGTGTGTGGGAGGTTGGAATGGGTGTTTTGTTCCTGCTGATTTCCTTTTTGCTGTCCCTGGTGTGTAAAGACAGAAGCATTTTTGAATCTCTTAGAACTGTTGTTAGTGGTGCAATGCTGAAGTCACTCATCTTAAGCTTATGCCATTAGATCTCTTTCACAGTATATTTTGGTCCTGAGAGGTAAAAGGCTACTGTGTGTGTGGTGTTATGGAGTGAGGTAGAAAAGTTTGGTTGCAGAGGTGGTGCATGTGCCAGAAAAGTCATGCCCCTCAGCTGCGGTCCCTGAGTCCCATCTGCAAAATTTCCTTGCAGTCTGAGTGAAAAAAAGCATTTTACCTAATGAAGTTGTTGCAGCTTATTTCCCTGTTCTGCCCTCATTCAGCACTACATTTTTACAACTTTTAGTGGGTAATTGAAATCACAGCCCACCAGCCTAAGTGTGTCTCAAATTTACACTTAAGCATCAATGAATTTAGGTCTGTGGCATAGAACAATAATTGTAATAGAATGATAAATACCCACATTTTTAAACTACAGAGAGAAGAAAACCATAAAATCTGTATTTAGATGCTTCAAAAAAGACCCATAATATTCAACATAAATATTCATTTCCAATCTCTCAATTCACTATGCTTTGGAATCAATGTCCCTTGCCTAACGAGATTCTTGTGGGTTCGGGTGAGTCCTGAAATCATGAACTGCTAAGTACCGTTCTACTGTCCTTGATTCATATCACCAGGATAACTACACTTTATTACTCCTGCCCTAATAACAAAGATACTGCGGATCCCACAGCAGCTGAAATGACCATTTGGACAAGCACCCCCATCATGAAATGCAGGGTGGGTGTGACCATGCCCATCAGCAACAAAAGGCCTTTACAACACATCACCAACAGATGGCAGGGTAGAGTTCATTCTGACCCTGCTTATATCCTCCCTGTCATGGTATAATGCCCCACTCTGAAATTTAGAGTACAAAAGATGGGGTACCAGCATGAATTCCTCTAAGCTCAATTACCAGCTTAGTACTTGTAGCGCTGCCACCAACCAGGAATTCCAGTGCCTGGTACACTCTAGTCCCCCCAAAACCTTGCCCAGGGACCCCCAAGACCCAGACCCTCTGGATCTTAACATAAGGAAAGAAAACCCTTTCCCTCACCGTTGCTTCTCCCAGCCTTCCCCTCCCTGGGTTACCCTGGAAGATCACTGTGATTCAAACTCCTTGAATCTTAAAACAGAGAGGAATATGCACCTTCCCCCCTCCTTCTCTCTCCCCCTCCCAGACTCTCCCTGAGAGAGAAAGCAATCCTAACACAGAGAGAAAATTAACCTCATTCCCCTCCTTCCCTCCTTTCTTCCCACCAATTACCTGGTGGAACCAGACCCAGTCCCCTGGGGTCTCACCAGAATAGAAAAACAATCAGGTTCTTAAACAAGAAAAGCTTTTAATTAAAGAAAGAAAAAACAGTAAAAATTATCTTTGTAAATTTAAGATGGAATATGTTACAGGGTCTTTCAGCTATAGACACTGGGAATACCCTCCCAGCCTAAGTATTCAAGTACAAATTAAAATCCTTCCAGCCAAATACACATTTGAACTCCTTCCAACCAAATACACATTTGCAAATAAAGAAAACAAACATAAGCCTAACTCGCTTTATCTACCTAGTACTTACTATTCTGGACATATAAGAGACTGTATCAGAGAGATTGGAGAGAAACCTGGTTGCACATCTGGTCACTTTCAGAACCCAGAAAGAATAACCAAAAACTAACAGCACACATAAAAACTTCCCTCCCTCAAGATTTGAAAGTATCTTGTCCCCTGATTGGTCCTCTGGTCAGGTGACAGCCAGGCTCACTGATTTTGTTAACCCTCTACAGACAAAAGAGATATAAAGTACTTCTGTTCTATTAACTCCTACTATCTGTTTATGACACGCCCCCTAAATCGCTGATAGTGTGGAACCACACTGGAAGTGATTTTTCCCTAGAATTTTAGAATAAACAGATTAATAAACACATGCATCCTTACATATGCCACTAATTATGTAAAACTACAAGATTCTTCACATTGTAAGGACAATGTTTACACAGTTGATTCTGTGGAACTTTCACGGGAGTGTGAATTAACTTCTTGATCTGTTGCCGCTGCAGACGTTGCAGGGTTGTGGAGAGGTTCACCTCTTCCATGCCACCGTTACTTTTCCCTTCATAGTAGACACCGTCAGGCCACTCACTGTTATCTCCTCCCTGGGCTGTAAACTGACAAAGCTTTAAGTCTCTGGAATAAAAGGGCTTGAGAGAATTAACGTGGTACACTCTGGGCTTTTGAGAGGAATTGAGAAAGGCTATGAGGTAGTTAACAGCTCCCAGGCGCTCTTGGACAGTGAATGGCCCTTCCCATGATCCTTCCATCTTATGGGCCTGTTGCACCTTCAAGACCATAACCTGGTCTCCTACCTTGAAGGAACGTTCTCTGGTATATCTATCATACCAGGCCTTTTGCTCTTTTTGAGCATCCTTTAGGTTTTCTTTAGCAAAGGCTAAAGAGTGTTGGAGGGTGTTTTGTAGGTTGCTTACAAAGTCCAGAATGTTAGTTCCTGGAGAAGGTGTAAACCCCTCCCATTGCTGCTTCACCAACTGTAATGGCCCCTTAACCTCGTGGCCATACACAAACTCAAACGGTGAAAACCCTAAACTGGGATGTGGTACAGCCTTGTAGGCAAAGAGCAACTGCTGCAACACTAGGTCCCAGTCATTGGAGTGTTCATTCACGAATGTTAATATCATGGCCCCCAAAGTTCCATTAAACCTTTCCACCAGGCCATTGGTTTGATGATGGTACTGGGTGGCAACTAAGTGGTTCACGCCATGAGTCTCCCACAGTTCATTCATGGTCCCGGACAGGAAATTAGTCCCTGAATCCGTAAGGATGTCGGAGGGCCAACCTACCCTGGCAAAAATGTCTGTTAGGGCCTGGCACACAGTTTTAGCCCTGGTGTTGCCTAAAGCTACTGCTTCCAGCCATCGGGTAGCAAAGTCCATGAAAGTCAGTATGTACTGCTTTCCTCTGGATGTTTTTTTTGGAAAAGGATCCAGAATATCCACAGATACTCGCAGAAATGGGACCTCAATTATGGGGAGTGGCTGGAGAGGGGCCTTGACCTGGTCTTGGGGCTTTCCCACTTTTTGGCACACTTCACAAGACCGGACATACTTGGCAACATCCTTGCCCATCCCCTCCCAGTGGAAGGACTTCCCCAACCGGTCTTTGGTTCTGTTCACCTCATCATGGCCACTGGGATGATCATGGACTAAGCTTAAGAGCTTCCCCTGGTACTTAGTTGGAACCATCAACTGTTTTTGTTGATGCCAGTCTTCCCAGTGTCCACCAGAAAGAGTCTCCTTATATAAAAGTCCTTGTTCTATAACAAACTGGGATCGGTTAGAAAAGCTGAGAGGCGGTGGGGTGCTCCATGCCGCCGCCCAAGCTTTCTGAAGGCTGTCATCTGCTTCCTGCTCAGTCTGGAACTGTTTCCTGGAGGCTGTAGACATCAGTTCTTCCTTAGACTGTGGACTTGGGCTTGGTCCTTCAGGAAACAATGTAGGTGAATGGGTTGTTTTTGTGGCTGGTGAACCACTCTCCGCTGGTGCACCAGGTGGTATTTCAGGCTCGGGCTGAGCCTCTTGGGTAGGGTTGTCTGCTCTTTCTGCCAGTTCAGGCCCGCTGGCGCCCTGTGGTGTCGGGGTTGAAGATGTGTTTGCAAGCGCTGGCATCAGTGCTTGCAATGGTTCTGGTGTTGGTTGCGTTTCCAGGTCCAGGTCCAGGTCTGGGAATGGAGGTACTGTGGCTGTTGCAGTCGTAGGCAGGAGATCTGGGTCCACTACCTTTGTCTGGGTCTCTTCTAATACAGACGGTGCCTCTGTGGACTGTTCAGGAACAGGGATGGGTCTGGAGGCTTGCCTGGCTTGGCTGCGTGTAACCATTCCCATCCTCTTGGCCCGCTTTACTTGGTTGGGCAAGTCTTCCCCCAGTTGCATGGGGATGGGATAATTGTCATAGACTGCAAAAGTCCACATTCTTGACCAGCCTTTTTACTGGACAGGCAGTTCAGCTGTAAGCAAGTCTACAGCTTGTGACATGAAGGGGAAAATTATCACTTGAGCCTTTGGGTTGATGAATTTGGGGTCCACCAAGAATTGGTGGATAGCTGACACTTGTGCCCCCGTGTCTCTCCACGTGGTAATCTTCTTTCCGCCCACTCTCAATATTTCCCTTCGCTCCGAGGGTATTTGAGAGGCATCTGGGCCTAGGGATCTTTGGAGTGATGGAGATATAATGAACTGCACTCGGTTGGGGTTCTTGGGGCAGTTGGCCTTTTTATGTCCCAGTTCATTACACTAAAGCATCGCCCAGCTGACTAGTCACTGGGCTGAGGTGGGTTACTGGAGATTGGTGAGGTGAGAGAATAGGGAGTCTGGGGCTTTCCTTGGGTTGTAGGTGGGGTCTTGGGTTGCCCTCGGGTATTGGGTTTATTGTCGGTGTGACTTCTGTGATATTCGCTCCCCTTGATAGTAGCTTTTTTTCTTTTCTGCCACTTCCACCCATCTGGCTCCAATCTCCCCCACCTCGGTGACAGTTTTGGGCTTCCCATCTAGGATGTACCTTTCTATTGCCTCCGGAACACCCTCTAAGAACTGCTCCAATTGTATTAGGAGGTGCATGTGGTCCAGAGATTTAACATTGGCTCCTGATATCCAGGCATTATAATTCTTTCCAATGTGGTAGGCGTGTCAGGTGAATGACACATCTGGTTTCCACCTTAGGGCTCTGAACCTCTGACGGGCCTGCTCAGGTGTTAGCCCCATTCTGATTCTGGCCTTGGTTTGAAAAAGTTTATAATCGTTCATGTTGTCCTTAGGCATTTCAGCCGCCACCTCTGCTAGGGGTCCACTGAGCAGTGGCCTCAGCTCTATCATGTACTGGTCTTCAGTGATGCTGTACCCATGGTAGGTCCTTTCAAAATTTTCTGGGAAGGCCTCAGTGTTATCACCTGCCTTGTAGGTGGGAAATTTCTTGGGATGTGGAACAATAACTGGCGAAGGGTTGCTAGGATCGGCTGTGTCCTTCTGCTTAGCCTGTTCTAATGCCAGGGCCTGCTGGTGGGCCTCCCTCTGGAGTTCTATCTGTCTTCTGTGGGCTGCCTCTTTGTCTTCTTGTTCTCTTTTGTGGACCTCCTCTCTTTCTGTTTCTTCCCTCTCTCTTTTCCACTCTTTTTCTTTTACCTCCAGCTCTCTCCTGTGGGCAGCCTCTCTTTCTCTTTCTCTCAGATCCATTTCTTTTTCTCTCAGTTCCATCTCTTTTTGTTTTATTTATAGTTCTTTTTGTTTCTTTTCCATGTCTCGCTTGTGGTCTGCGTCTTTGATTTATTTCTCTCCCTCCAGTTTTGCCCGTTCCTGTTTCAGGGTGTCTTTGGTAGTCATGGTTTCTGCTTTCTTGTGTTGGGGTGCCCTCTGGTGTTTACTGTCTGAAATGCTGCTTTTCTGTTGCCTTCTTTGGGTTGCTTAGCAACAGAGTCTTTTTTTAACTCCTTCTACCTAGCTATTCCCGACAGAGTTAGAAAGAAAAAAAAACATTCATTTGCAAATATGTTTTGCTGGTGTTGCTGACTCACAACTGGAGTCCCTTTGTTTAACAAAGATCCTTGTTAAACCCTAGTGCCTTTGCCTTCAGAGTACTCAGAAGGGAGAGACCAAAAAACTTGCAGACCTTTGCTTTTAAAACAGTCTCCTCTAGCCTGCTTTACACACAGCTAGCAGGGAAAGAGAAAGAAAAAATCCTACTGGCTTTTGCTCCTAAACCCAAACCTCAGTCTGCCTGCAGATAGCTAGCAGGGAGAGAAATAAAAACCTCACTGGCTTTTGGATTCTATCTTATCTATCTATCCCACACGATGCACACCGTGTAATGGTATAATCCCCCACTCTGAACCTTAGCGTCCAAAAGATGGGGTACCAGCATGAATTCCTCTAAGCTCAATTACCAGCTTAGTACTTGTAGTGCTGCCACCAACCAGGAATTCCAGTGCCTGGTACACTCTGCTCGCCCCAAAACCTTGCCCAGGGACCCCCAAGACCCAGACCCTCTGGATCTTAACACAAGGAAAGTAAACCCTTTCCCTCACCATTGCCTCTTCCAGCCTTCCCCTCCCTGGGTTACCCTGGAAGATCAATGTGATTCAATCTCCTTGAATCTTGAAACAGAGAGGAAAATCCACCTTCCCCCCTCCTTCTCTCTCCCCCTCCCAGACTCTCCCTGAGAGAGAAAGTAATCCTAACACAGAGAGAAATTAACCTTTCTCTCCCCCTTCCCTCCTTTCTCCCCACCAATTCTCTGGTGGATCCAGATCCAGTCCCCTGGGGTCTCACCAGAATAGAAAAACAATCAGGTTCTTAAACAAGAAAAGCTTTTAATTAAAGAAAGAAAAAACAGTAAAAATTATCTTTGTAAATTTAAGATGGAATATGTTACAGGGTCTTTCAGCTATAGACACTGGCAACACCCTCCCAGCCTAAGTATTCAAGTACAAATTAAAATCCTTCCAGCCAAATACACATTTGAACTCCTTCCAACCAAATACACATTTGCAAATAAAGAAAACAAACATAAGCCTAACTCGCTTTATCTACCTAGTACTTACTATTCTGGACATATAAGAGACTGTATCAGAGAGATTGGAGAGAAACCTGGTTGCACATCTGGTCACTTTCAGAACCCAGAAAGAACAACTAAAAACTAACAGCACACACAAAAACTTCCCTCCCTCAAGATTTGAAAGTATCCTGTCCCCTGATTGGTCTTCTGGTCAGGTGACAGCCAGGCTCACTGATTTTGTTAACCCTTTACAGACAAAAGAGATATAAAGTACTTCTGTTCTATTAACTCCTACTATCGGTTTATGACACGCCCCCCAGCCAAGAATTGGTGGTCCTGCTAAATCACACTCCCTATTATACCAACTCATTGGTATTGAATGCTGAAGTTATGGCTAGCAAAAGTAGCCACCCATCTCTGCCCTGTAGCATCCAGCTTAGCCCTTGTTAACACATAATTCTGTGGATTGTTCTCTGTCCATACCTGAAACTGAGAACCAGACAAGCAGTCTCAAAATTTCTCAGTGATGGCCCATTTCAAGGCTAAGAACTGCAGCTGGTGGATGGGATACCTAGTTTTTCTGTCAGAAAGTCCTCAGCTGGCAAAGGCTTCAGATTTACATTTGTCTTCCACTTCCTGGTACGGGACTGCTCCCAGACCCTCCAAACTGGCATCAGCATGCAGGATAAATGGTTTTTTGGGGTCAGCAAGGACTAGGACTGGCACATGAATCAGGCAAATAATGATTTCCCATAAAGTCCTATCACATCTCTCATCCCGCCATGTCCCAAATGGAGAAGAGAGGAGCCCCTCCCCTGTCCCAGGCCAAGTACACCAGATCTGCGGGGGTGAGATGTCTATGGTCTAGCTCGTACCAGGCCAGGCCTGCCAGAGCTGCTGGGCAGAGGAGTTCCTCCCTCATTCCAGGCCCACCAGAGTTGCTGTTGCAGTGGGGGAGAGGTGTTTCTCACCTGGTTCTTTGATGCTCTGGTGAGAGGGGACAGGGGGATTTTTTTTCTCCCCCCTGCAGCTCAAACCTCTCACCCACCCCCACCACTTTCTACTCTAGCCTGATCGCTCTCTCCCACCTCAATTCTCTCTTCTCTGGCCTCGTTCCAGAGCCCTCACAACCCAATTCTCTGCCCTAAACCTGAGCCCTCTACTGCATCCTGAACCTCTCATTGTAACCCCACTCTAGAGCCTGCAGCCTTAGAGCCAGTGCCCTCATCCCCCTGCACTCCAGCCCTCTGTCCCATGTAGCCTGATTTAGGGTGTACTAATAATATTAGTTTGGACAATATGATGAAAATTTAATTTATTAGCTTACATTTTATTTAATTTAATTGAGTTACAAAGTTACAGTTGCATTACTGCTCTTCAAAAGATACATATGGCATTATACACAACAAAGTTTTGGTTAATGTACTCACACCCTTCCTTGATAACCTGGTGGTAAGAGACACATGACCAGCCTTGCAGTTCAGGTTTCTCAATTCTTGAGAGAAAGATGCAGTGCTTAGAAAAAGCTAGTGTTACGGTTGGGTTTCCTTGAGTAAGTGAAACTTAAAATCAAAACCTAATAAACAAAGAATAACAACTTTGAGAAACCGAGCTTAGCCTAGTTCCCTTGAAACTTAAAGTTTAAGAACAAGTACAGTCTCCTGATAGTAGATAGAGAGAGAGTGGAGGAAGTAAATCATAATGATAGATCAAAGTGCTCTAGCTAGGTGGGTTACCTCTTTTACAGAGCACAAGAGCTGGAAATCCTTCCGTCTATGCCCAAATTTCATTCCTCACCCACAAAACATTAGGGTACGCTTACTTCATAGGCTAGTCTGTTTGTGCGTGTTGATAACATGTACACATGCGTGTTGATAATATGTACACATGTATAAGTTCCCCTGTGGTGTACCTGTGGGTAAAACACTGAAAAAAAAAAACCCTATGCCATTCTCCATTGTCAATTGTTCTAGGTAAAGGTCTTAGACAGGCGTGAGTATTTATCTATTTAAGTAACAAGATAAAGGTCAATTTTCCTTTCTGAGGTAAAGGTCACAATATAGATATGCTCACTTTGCCTTAGCTTAACATACAGGATAAGGCCTGTAGATCCTCATAAGTCATGTACTCCAGCCTCCTAATCATTTTTATTGCCCGCAGTTGGACTCTACCCAATTTGTCCACATCCCTTCTCATGTGGGTCCCAATCCCAAAAGTACTCACATTTCACCCCAATGGCCCCCAAATGCCAGATTTTAATATGTAAATAGGGTGCTGCCATGGTCAAGTCACTCCCGAGCTCTCCAGTGGAGCCTGCTGGCGGAGAACAAGGTGAAAATTAGCAGGACATCACTCAGTCAATTCCCTGTGCTCCCAGCAGGTGGTATTGGATAGCTCCAAGATCGCTCACTTCCCCTTCTCTCATCAGCTTCAGGCCCCAGGGTTACAAATGCACAAACCAGTTGGGATTCTCCCCTTAGCTCAGGGTGTGGGGCTGCTCTGAGGGGATGGGCTTGCACACTTGGGATATTAGTGCAAAGATACAATTTCAATTTCTCTTAGAGAAATTTGAGGGCAATTTATATTTGGTAAAAATCATATTTAGTGAAAGAGAAGCTGCAGTGAGAGCCTGGTTACTGGGGTGCAAAACACTTTCCTCCTGGGAGAAACAAGAAGTTAGAATTAGACATTTACATTGTTTGTTCCAATGTTGGCACAGGTTTAATTTTGCTTCTGTTTAGGTTTCAGGCTGTGACCGTTCTGGTTTATTGGGTTGTTTTGTTTTTTTTAGTTGGAATGGAGTTTTTAATTGACATTTGCTGGATTCAAAAGGCTGACTTGCAACACCAGTTTGACATAGTTCTGCATATTTTATACAGATTTGGCCAGTATTCAAGAATTCAGTTCCTTTATAGACGGTTTTAGTGGTCAGGTTTATTTATTTTATGTTATTTTATCATCCTACTGTAGCACACCTTATTGATAAAATGTTGAAATTATTAATTTATGGCATTTGTTGGCTTTTATTTTTAAATCAAAGTTTTTCTAAATGTTTGGGTTTTAAATTAAGCATTGTTTTTGGATTCAATTTTTCATTTAGGTTTTGGTTATTGATGGGATCTTTAAGAACTTTGGATTTAATACTAAATTTGGACAGATTTAGATTACTTAAAGTAAACTCTGTTTACTATTTTATTTTAATAAAGGTTTTATTGCTGTAAATTATGGTCGGAGGGAGAGGAGATGAGCCTGGCCTTTAACTGAGAAGAAGCAGAGGCAAGGGAGGCATGGCCCCTGTGAAGAGTGGGGCCAGGTGATGGGGGGCCCAGCCCCTCAATTTTTTTGTTTAGCCCATCTCAGTCTCCCCCCAAACGAGAAGAGTCTGATGTCACCCCTGCTGGTCACTGGGTGTCACTGCTGCTCCAAGGGAGCCATAAGAATGGCCAGACTGGTTCAGATGCAAAGTCCATCTAGCCCAGTATCCTCCTGTCTTCTGACAGTGGCCAGTGCCAGGTGCCCCAGAGGGAATGAACAGAGCAGGGAATCATCAAGTGATCCATCTCCTGTTGTCCATTCCCAGCTTCTGGCAAACAGAAGCTACAGGCACCATCCGTGCCCACCCTGGCTAATAGCCATTGATGGACCTATCCACCATAAACTTATTTAGTTCTTTTTTGAACCCTGTTATAGTCTTGGCCTTCACAACTCCTCTTGCAAGGAGTTCCAAGGGTTGACTATGAAACTGCCCTGAGTTTACCCCCCATTCCCACTCCGGGTTGTATATGGTTAAGACGATGAGGATGAGGAGAGCCACGATGTGTCTGTCGCTGGGGTTGCCTCAGTTTCCTCTAGGCAGCAGTGCTGCAGGCTCCTTTGGTCAGTGCTCATGCAACTGTGTCTGGGGAAGGGGGAGTAGAGGCTCATGCTCCCCAGCCCCACGCCCCTCCAGCAGCAGCTGGGGAATCCAGGCCAAATTTAACCCTGGTAGTTGGGTGAGATTAGCCTGAGCTGGGGTAGGGCTGAGGAGGAATTGGGGGGGAGACAGACACACCTGCTGTGAGGGGAGATCCTCCCATTTCCTGCCAACCCCTCTCACTCCTTGCAGCACGGCACCTCCTAGCACTTCTTTCTTTGTCATGGGAGCTGTGTGCTGCCTGCTTCTCCCTTAGCATCGTCTCTCTCCAACCGGGGCACTGGCATCACCGGTCCTGTGTAAACAGGCAGACCCCGGTGTGCCCCATGGCACTGCCCTGCAATTGTGGGGGCAGCTATTGGATGGAGCCATATCGAAATATGGGGGTGGGCAAGGCTGGGGACCAGGACTTCAGGGTTCTCCCCTCAAATGTGGGAGGGGAGTGGGGGTTAGGGGGTAGAGTGGGGGAGGGGCAGGGCTGGGATCCAGGGCTCCTGCTTTTTTTGGTTTTCTCCACCTGCTGCAGCTGCCTCGGTCCTTTCAGTGCGTTTCTTGTTCCAAATTCATTTGCTGACTTGTGTAACTCACCCCAGAGGTGGCTGCATCTCAGTGTTGGGTGAGGCACCCTTGTCTGCATCACCTCCTAACCGCGTCTCTCTCTCCCCCTGCAGGTGACCCTGCAGCACTCGGCAAACATCCACAAGATCATGGGGCACATTGAGCACTGGGCAGGCAGGGGCCAGGTGCCCAGCCCTCCCTCCAGAGAATGGGACCCAGCACCCCCTACTTTTTACAGGGATCAGGTGCAAAGGGAGGCAAATCAGAGGAGGCGGTGGCCAGAATCTGAGCAGGGGGCAGAAATTAACTGGTCGGGGGGGTCAAGCAGCTGGAGGCAGATTTAGGAGAGGGGCTGAAGGGCAAAGTCAAGGACAGGAGAAGGATCCGGAGTTCAGCCCAGGGGTGATGTGCTGCCAGAGGGTTAAACCTCGGCACAGGCAAAGGGGTAAGAGTTACCCCGGTGGGTTGAGACTCCAGTGTTTGCAAACTTGGGGGGGAGCAGAGGGACTTTTTTATTTCCCCTCCCACAGGCAGCACCTCTCAGCATGGGCTTCCCAGGGCTGGGCTCTTAAAGGCACAGGCATCCCACTGCCTAGACACTGCAGCTCCTCTCTGATGTAACCTACTGAGGTGCTGCAGTAGGAGACTTAATTCAGTGAAACCGGACATTCCCTATACGCCCCCCAGCCAGGGAGCTGTGTACCCCCTTCCCCGAATTTCCCCAACGCCCCCCAGTGGTCAGGTAGTTACATGCAGTGCTGCCAATGTTGTCATTGGTTGCAAATTTGAATGGAAATTGAAAAGTTAACACACACTTTAAAACCAGATACAACGTATGAAAAATACTTGTTCCTGAAAAAATATAATAGGTTTGAAAAGTCTGGACAAAGCCGGATGTCTGTGCATTGGCTTCTGCAATGTTGGCCAACCTTAGAATTTCAAATGATGATTTGTAAGCGAGGTCTGAATGAGCTCTCCCCTGACAGCTAGTGATGACCGGGATTGGGGGAGGCTTTGGGACCAGACTGTATTTACATGAACTCACCTACTCTGCAGCTGGGCTGCCTCTGGTCTAGGTGCCCAGAGGAGGGAAGGTGTGTGGGGCTCCGGCCTGGGAATCTTCCTCCTTCCTGCCAAGCCCTAACACTCCTTTCTTCAAGTGCCATGCGGGCCAGAGGAAAAGTATGGTAGGAAGCACAAGGCCAAGCTTGTGGACATCAGGTGAAGCAGCAAGAATCCCAATCATCAGGGTAGCAAGTTCTAGAGCCCTAACCCATTGTGACCATCCCAGCCAAAGACCTGGCTCTAGGAGGTGTGAGTCACCCAACAGGAGGGGAAAAATTCACTCTTACACAGCTGGAGACAAGGAAGTTGAGCACTGTGAGCTCTGGGGCTTTACCACAAGGTCCCACTGAGATCTGAACTCAGACTACAGGATTCAGAGTCCTGAGTGCTGCCTGTTACACCATGGGACCAGCTTAGGCTGCCTTCTCTGCACATCGGTGACCCTCATGGGGCTGGCTCGTGAAAGGGGGCTCTTGGCCCTGTACTAAAACTTGGTGTGTGTGTGGTGGGCAGGGGGGTGTTGGTTGGCTAGTTCCTAACACCAATAGGAGGAGGAAGGGCCAAAGGGAAATCCGGACCCTGAGACTGACAGTCCCCAAGGACAATGGGGAGAGGCCAAAGCTCCAAGTTAGCAGCACTGACAGGCGAGGCAGTGTAATGAGGGAGTCACCAGGCCAGGGGGTCCCATCCTTCATGTGCGTTGGAACTGCCTGGGCGAGAGTGGGGCAGAGCAAAGGAGAGAGCAGGAGCACGAGAAGAGCTGGGGAGCAGAGCTGCACAGGTATAGTGCCAGAAACTGCTCCCTGTAGGACTTTGCAACCTGTAGCAGATACCGATACTGAGGTTGTTCTTATTTGCTGACTTGTCCTAATTGGCTAAAACTTGACAGTGGTTTCTCTAGCAAAGGCCAGTCCCTGGTCCCTTGGTCCAGACATCCTCATTCACATCAGGCTAAGGTGACCAGATGTCAAAGATGAAATATCAGGACGTGGCAGGCAGAGCAAAAAAAAAAAAGCTGGAGGGCCCCCCCGCTGCCAAGTGGCAGTGGCACAGCCCTGTCTCCGTCCAACTCTCGGCTCCAACCCCCAATACACCCCCATCTCCCCCATCCCCTCACTCCTGGGCACAGCCTGGGCTCTGAGCTCTGCAGCTGAGCCACGCTCTGGGCCTCTCCTGCAGCTCCCAGGCAGGGGGCGAACCAGGCAGCCGGGCCCAGTCCCTCCCGGCAGGAGCGTGTCTGCCCCACGTGGGTCCCTGCCCCCTGACATCCATGGCCCTGCCTGCTCCGTACTGCCCCCAGCCCCACTGCTCTGCCCCACAGGCTGCAGGGCTGAAGCAGCCTCCTAGCTGCGCTCCCGGCCATGGCCCGTGTGCAAACCTGGGAGGGAGGAGGAATGCCGTGTGCTTGGGGAAGAGGCAGAGCCAGGGTGAGGATTTGGGGAGGGATCCAATAGGGGAAGGAGAGGGCAGAGTGGGGGGGCGAGTGTCCCTCCGGACTCTGCCTGTGTACCAGAGCAGAGGGCAAAATTGTTTGTTTGTCCAGTGTCCCGACCAAACATCGGTCAGGATGCGGGACAAACAAGCAAATATAGGGACAGTCCAGATAAAATCGGGACGTCTGGTCACCCTACATCAAGCTTCAAGTTGAGAATCATTTCCCATTCCCGCTCTGTGGGAGGGGAGACTTTTAAACGTGCTCTCTGTGCAACTGCACATGGCTAAGCAAAGAGAACAAACCCAAATCTCCCCTGTGCTTTGGGAGCCAGGTTTGCGGTGGGAATTCTGTAGTTCAGATGACTTCAAGCCTGGACATTGTGATTCTTTACCAGTTTCTCTGGCACTGGGGCAGTTTTGTGCTCCCAGCTCTGATGACTGAACGGTTAAGGTGTTGGAGTTAAAATCCAATAGGGTTTCACTGCACAGGTTCAAATTCTGCTCACAGCAAGGCCTGTGTTTTAGCCAGTCTCTCACCCGGGAAATACCTCTGTACAACCCCCTGAAACACTCTCCAGTCTCTCCCCACCCCAAGTAAATCCTGTTCTGCTCCTTTCATAGAGATGCCTAGGACACCACCTCACCCTGTGCCCCTGAGGTGTCAGGCAAACTCTCAGCACCTAATGCCTCTGCCACTCATCTGGTGCCCCATAGATCAGCCACAGCCCTGGCTCTGCTCCTCTCTCTAGAGTGTGAAAGGAGCCAAGTCAGCGACTTTGCGGGAGCCGCAGAACCAACAGAGAAAAAACAGGTGCTCAGCACCCACTGGCAGTCAGCTCCCTCCCCCCACTACAGGCTTTGCTGACAAGCTCCTCCTCTTCCCCTTCAGCACCTCCCACTTGCCAGTGATCAGCTGTTCAGTGGGGTTCAGGAGGAGCTGGGTGGGGTGGGGTGGGGTGGGGTGGGGGAGGAGCAGGGACGGAAGAGGTGGGAGAGAGAGAGGAATGGTGCAAGCCAGGAAGAGATGGGACAGGGGTGTGGGCTTTGGAGAAGGGGTGGAGTAGGGGCAGGGCCTGGGCAGGAAAGGTGGCTTTTGTCCCAGACCCCAGACCCCTCTAGGGCCGGCTCTGAAGGGAAGCACTGACTATTACATTGACAAAACTGACCAGCATTGCGGGGGAGACTGAAGATCAGCTCTCATCAGGTCTCTTCTCTCCCCCAAGGTGAGCCAGACACTGCTCTCTCCTGGCTCTCACTCTAGCAGCTGGACGCCAAGGAGCCATTTCCCCACAGGAAGTGCATTGAGTGCCCCTGTGGTGCTGGGGGGTGGGGCTGGCGCTGCTGCTGCCTGTGGGGCTGGCAGGGGGATTGATGTCCGCACAGACTCTCAACTGCCAGGCCAGAGGGGGCACTTGGGACCTTACCAGACTGGCTCAGTGAAGACGGGGGGTTGACAGAGCAATACAGAGGCTCTCCAGAGAGAGGAGCAGCATCTGCCCATGCAACCAGGCAATGAGCATTTCCCACAGCCTGGAGCAGAGGAGGAGGTGTCAGCTGCTGTTCCAGCTCCTCAGGGACAGGTCCTGTCAGCCAACAGACACTTCCTACTCACCACAACTAAGGGTGGCAGGTTCCTCCGGTGGTGGTGTGAGCAGCAGTTCATTTTCCTGTCCTTTTTGTGTGCAACTGCTGACAAAAAACATCCCAGACAGAGAAGCAACAGGCCAAACCCCTATCATGCAGCTGCCAAAGTAGCTCAGTTGGGAGAGCGTTAGACTGAAGATCTAAAGGTCCCTGATTCAATGAAAGGCTTTAGCAGACCCTTTCATCCCTCTTTGTGCAGGGGTGGCTTGTTTTCTGGGAGCACAGCAGTGCCTGCACCCAAGATAAATTCCTGATCTTGGGCTTTGCAGTAGGAAAACATAAAAAGGGCTTCTGTCCCTAGTTGGCCCACCTGACATTTAATGATGAGAAATGAGAGCTGTCTTTCCCAACATGGCAGAAAGAGAGCAAGGCAGGGTGATCCTCAGAAATGGTGCCAGAGGGCTGCTGGACAGTGACAGGCAGGGACTGGGGATGAAAACTCCTCTGAGCAGCTGAGCAAGGGCAGTACCAGGGAAGGAGCATCTGTAAAACTGACCGAGCACACCTCTCCTCCTCTGGGCATCTAGAGCAGAGGCGGCTGGTGCTGATAGCTCCAAGGGAAGGCTTAAAAGCCACAAAGCAACTGAGGGAAGGGCAAGAGGAGGGCAGGACCATGCCTATGTGTGGCCTTCAGACAGGCACAAAAACACCCTGCCATGCCAAACACCCACTGAAGGTCACCAGCATGCGGTGCGGCTGCTGATGCTCTGTGGTCAATGTCACCAGATGGTAGGAAAGCAGGGCCAGCCCCCCTGGTGGGGCCTCTGACTGGTCCTACTCCAGGTGCTCACTTTTGCAGTGGGGCAGGAGATTTTACCCCAAGAGGCTTTTCCCCAGCTGGAAAGAAGCAGAGAAACACTCAGGCTCCGAAGACGTTATGTAGCAAATATACTCCAGCACAGGGACAGGCGCACATGCCAGCCCGGACGCTCTTTCTACTCTCATTTGTGGCAGAGTCCTCATAACCCCAACAAGGCTGGGCCCAGGAATCCTGGGGGGCTTGACCCCCAACCTTGTTGTGCTCACTTGAACAGGGTTACAGTGTCCCCACTCTGGGGGACTCTCTCCACTCTGGGCACTTCCCTTTCCCACTCATCACTGCATTGCATTGTTTCAAGCAAATACAATTTATTACCCAGCAATTAATGTAAAACATAAGGAAAGATTAAAGGAAAACACGTCACCCTGTTCTGTGGTGCAGGGAGAGCACAACCAGCATCTCTGGAGTGTCAGGGCAGGTCACAGTCTCTCCCTCACGTCCCAGGCCTCCTTCCCAGGTCCTGGCTGTGCTGCAGGGACACCACGGGCTGGACACTTGCTCTGGCAGTGGCCACATGCTCTAGGTGACAGGCCCCTTGTTCCCAGTGTCAGCCCCCATGTAGGATATGATCCCCCCACCCCCAAAAGTCTGGCCTGCAAGGCCTCTTGATTGGTGGCATCTCCTTGTGCTAGGCCTTCTGCCCAAGGGTCCTCTCACTCTCCCAAGCTGCTCACTGCACCCACCTCCAGCCCAAGTGCTGCTGCGGCTCTGCCTCCAGCTCCCTGGGCTGCTTCTTTGGCCTCTCTGGCTCTGCTTGCTGCAGCTCTTCTCCCAGCACAAATCTGCTCCTTGGGCAGCTTCTACGGCTCATGCTGCTACTGCTCAGTTCCCATCATGGATCTGCTCTGGTTCTCCCTGGCTGGCGCAGCTCTTCTCCTCGGCTCTTCTTGGGCTCCTGCTTTCTCCTTAGCTGGGTCCCACTCTGGCCCAGGCAGGTCCAGCTCACACAGATGATGGGACTCCCTGCCCTGGTGACTCCCTCATTACACTGCCTGGCCTGTCAGTCCGGCTAACTTTGGAGCTTTGGCCTCTCCCCATTGCCCCTGGGGACTGTCAGTCTTAGGGTCCTGATTTCCCATTGACCCTTCCCCCCTCTGTTGGTACTGGGAACTAGCCAACCAAAAATCCACTGAGCTTTAGTAAGGAGCCAACAGTCCCTTACACGAGCTGGCCCCGTGAGGGTCACCAATGTGCAGCGACAGCAGCATAAGCTGGTTCCATGGTGTAATGGGCAGCACTCAGGACTCTGGATTCTGCAATTTGAGTTCAAATCTCAGTGGGACCTTATGGTAAACCCCTAGAACTCATGGTGCTCAACTTCCCTGTCTCCAGCTGTGCAAGAGCAAATCTTTCCCCTTCTGCTGGGTGACTTGCCCACTAGAGACTGGTTGTGATGGCCACAGTGGGTTGGGGCTCTAGAACTTACTACCCTGGTTGCTGATGCCTACAGTCCTGTGGTTTGACCAGATGCTTGAGATTTTCACAAGTTTGGCCATTTCACTTGCAACCACATGTTGCCTCTTGTCCACATGGCACTTGAAGGAAGAAGTGCCAGGGCCAGGCTTGATAGTCAGGGCTAGGCAGGACGGAGAAGGAGTCCCAGGCTGAAGCCCAACACACCTTTCCTGCTCTGGGCACCTAGAGCAGAGGGGGCTGGTGCTGACAGCTCCAAGGGAAGGCTTAAAAGCTGCAGAGCAACTGAGGGAAGGACAAGAGGAGGGGAAGACCATGCTAATGCGTGGCCAGCAGACAGCCATAAAGACACCCAGCCAGACTGCTCCTTGGCATGCCAAACCCCCACTGAAGACATACTTAATCCACTCAGTGATCAAGAGGAAAACCTGTCAAAATGTGTGTGCGAGGAGAACCTGCTTGGCTTGGAAGGGGGCGAGAAAAAAAAGCGAGTGAAAAAATAATCAGCGAGAGAGTGAGAGCGAAAAGAACGTGAAAGGCAGAGTAAGAAATAAAGGGAGAGAAAAAATAGAAAAAGAAGGAAAGAAAGGAAGAGCAGGAAAGATAGAGGGGAAAAAAGAAAGAAAGAACATACAAGCTAGAGAAGGAAAGGAATGAAAAAGAACGAATGAACCACAAGCGCTAGTTGAAGCTGGAATGGGACAGTGAGAGAAAGGACAGACTGACCCGTTAAGCAAGGTTGCACCCCAGATTCTTGATGTTGGGGGCACAGGCCCCCTATTTCCTTCCTGGCCCTGCTTGGGGGGACTATGCATAGGTGCCTATTGGCACCCCCACGATCCGTGGAGGGAGGCAAGGCTCCCCATACCTCAGGGCCGCTGAAAGCAGGTTCAGGTCCCGGAGAAAAAATTTTTCATGCCCTCCAGCAAGGGGGGACCAGCTAAACAGGGTAATGAAGCCAGGGAAGCCAGACTCTGGGCCCTCTTCTGGACTGCAGGGCCCCAGCAATTTGTACCAGCTTTCCCCTTGCATGGCAATGGTGGTGCACTCACACAGTGCCACGCCTGTTAGTATCATGACTATTTGTCTGTACAACAGCAGCACCTACAGAGACTGGGGCAGACTCAAACCCCTGTTGTGCCAGGGGCTGCACAGACACAGAGACAGTCCCTGCCCCAGCTGAGATAAGGGCCCTGTTGGGCCAGGCACTGCCCACACTGAGCGAGAGACAGGCCATGCCCCAGAGAGTTTACAGGCTCCATACCCAAAAAATGGGAGGAGAAACAGAGATCCAGGGTCACACAACAGCACTGAGAGTAGAACCCAGGAGTCCTGGCTCCCAAAGAGAGGGGGGAGGAGTGGAGTCTAGTGGTTAGAGGAAGGGAGACTTTTCAAGGCACCACTGGGAGTTGAACCCAGGATCTCCTGTTTACAAAACAGGTACTTTAACTAGCTAAGCCATGTCACCTGCTGTTACTTAATATATGGTGTCTGCCCACACCTGACTCTCTGCCAATCCTCACTGGGCCCTGACAAGTGTTGCTCGTGTTTGGCTTCTGTAAAGCAGAGGAGCAGGTGAAGTTTTGCTCCCAAGGTGTGTGTGTGATTCTTTGGACAGGTCTACACTACAAAATTAGGTTGGTGTAATTACATTACTTAGGCTGGCAATGCAGTTCTATCAACTTAATCCCAGTGTAGGTAGTGGCTTAGCTGTTAAAACTTTCTGGAGCTATGAAAGGGGAGGGGCTCAGCCTCTGTAGCAGGAATGCAGGGCAGGTGAGTTCAAGGCGGGCATTATGGGATACTGGTGCAGGCCAGTTATGGTGACATAATGTCCAGCAGCATTTACACTGACAATTTGTCGCTTGAAGTTTGTTGCAAAAAGCTCTAGGCCTCTCGTCGAGGTGGTTTTATTTTGTCACCAAAACAGGACAGTTTTGTCACCAGACGTGGCATTGAAGAGTGTACACCAGCCACAAGCTGCCAACTGAGGGAGCGTTGTGTGTTTTTCACACATCTGAGCAATATAATGATGCTGAAATAACTTTGTAATGCAGACCTGGCCAAAGATTCACACACACACACACACACAACTTGCAAGGAAAACGTCACCTGCTCCTCTGCTTTGCAGAATCCAAACGCATGTAAGCTTGTCAGGCCCGGGTGGGGATGGCAGGGAGTCAGGTGTGGGCAGACACTGTGTTTTAGCCACAGGTAGGCACCTGGCTAAAGCAGCTGCCTTGTAAACAGGAGATCCTGGGTTCAGTTCCCAGTGATGCCTTACTGAGTAGCTCTTGGGGTACCTGGTATTGGCTACTGTCAGAGGACAAAACACAGAGTTAGGTGGGCCTTTAGTCCAGCCCAATATAGGTGTTCTTATGGTTTAAATTACACTCACAGGCACTGACAACAGAGTTACTGAAAGTTTGGGTGTTAAGAGCTGATAGGTCAGTGTTCCAAGCTCCTTGCAGATGACACCCTCCCTCTGGGACAGGAGCAGGTCTGGACTCTCACACCAAATGGCTCATTGTGGCTGCCAGAACCTGTAGGCAGCTCATCTAGTTTCCACTGAGGGTTGAGTCCTGCTTTGTGCACATCGTGTGAGAGAATGAAAATCCTAAACTGCCCTTTGAAATAACGAACGCAGCAGGATGTGTTATTGTCCCTGCCCCAAAGCAGACAGACCAATGGAGAAATGCCACTGAGTCCACGGTAATACTCCCCTGCTATTTTACCTTTTCTGCTTGCTAAACTCCCTCTCAACCTTGTGGGGTCCAGAGCCCGGTATTGAGCCTGAGCCAAGATGTCTACACTTCAAATTTACCAACCCACAGCCCAAGCCCTGGGAGCCTGAGCTGGCATGGGACAGCCCTGGGTGTTTCATTGCAGTTTGGACATAGCCTAGCATTATGTCTACACTGCCATTCTCACACCCAAGTCACTATTCTCAAACCCTGGGTCAGTTGATTCAGATGCGTGCTGCAGGGTTATAAAATTACAGTGTAGACACTTGGGCTTTAGCCCAGCCTCCGAGACCCCACGAGGGGTGAGGGTCTTTGAGCCTGGCTCCAGTCTGAGCCCAAGGAGCCCAAATAAGATCATCCAGGCCAGCTGAGCCACAGGGATTTTATCACAGTAAAGATGCACTCTCAGTTATGTCTACATTGCAATGTAGGCCCAGGGTTAGCAGTAGTCATGTCAGCAGCCCCAATACATAAACATAAACCATGAGGGAAAGACCCACCCCCAAATAAGCTGAGTACTGTCTTTCTACCTATGATTCGTAAGTCCAGCAACCAAAAGTCCTTTAACATGAGCCCCCCTCCTCTGCACCCCACTCACAGCTGTTGTCCTTAGTCAGTGCAAGCTCAGAGGTGCCTCTGTAGAGTTCACTTGTCATCCTGGGTGGGAAAGGGGGAAAATAAGAAGGCACCATACTCACTGTGTTGCCAAGGGACTCACTCATCCATCCACAGCCACCCTGTCCTAACATTGATCTAACTCCTAAATTTTAGTATTAGGACCTAAGCCCCAGCCCACTTGGCATTGGAACCCCTGTCCCCTGCCTAGCAAGTGCTATTGAATTGAGGGTGAGTCCCTCAATCGAGATCTGCCAAGCACAGTTCTGCTACCCTCGATTCACACATCAAGAATAACAACGCTTTATTTCTCCTGCCCCTATAACATGGAGACTGGGAATCCGGCACTAGCCAAAAGTGATCATTTCTGCAAGCAACCCAACATATTTCCAACATACTGTAAACTCCACATGCAGACTCATACACGAAACCTTGCAAGAAAATCTTCCTGAGGGGGGTCTGAAGCACCTGCTGCTGGAGGGAAGGAGGGAGCGGTGGGTTGGGACTGAGGAGCAGCGTGAGGAGAAGGGGCCTGTGGGTTGGGATTGAGGAGCAGCATGAGGAGGGGGCTGTGCATTGGGATTGAGGGGCACTGGGAATAGGAGGGGCCTGTGGGTTAGGACAGAGGAGAAGGGTGAAGAGGAGTAGGTTCTGGTTAAGAGTGAGGAGCAGTGAGCATAGGAGGAGGCTGTGGGTTGGGACTAAGGGGCACTGGGAATAGAGAGGACATGGGTTTGGGCTGAAGAGCATCCTCCTTTGGGGATCCAGCAGGACAGGGGAAGTCAGCAGGTGATTCTCATTCCTTAAGGATAGTCTGTGTGTTTGTGTGTGTGTGTGCAGGGGAGGAACATGCTATATGCCCAGAGGCCTTTATTCCTCCAGGCTGCAAGGGCAGAGGGACTGTCAGGAAGTTGCCCCTTCAAACCCCCACACACAAAGGCCCTTCTTAGGAAAGGAAAAACCCTGAAGAGAAAAAGCAACATCAAGGAGGACTCCAGAAAGACAGACTTTGTAGATCTTTGTCAGTAGTTAATCACGTGACCAAGGACTTGAACGCTGGACTCTCAAATTAATAGCTGCTGTTTCTACTAACTGAGCTAGCCAGGTTCACATAGGGAAAGTGCAAGTTGGTGCAGAGGAGAAACTAGTCAAGAAAAAGTGAGCAGGAAACAATAGGGGAAACCTGCTGCTCTCTCTCTTCCCAGCCCTGGCCTGGTCTAGTATTAGTGCTGGTTAAAAACACAGGAAAATATCGGCATCTACCAGCCTTTCACAGCTGTACAAGACTCAGGCACAATAGAGAGGTGCCCATCTGCAAGTGCCGAATGGTTGGATTGGCTAATGCAGCCTGTAGACATCCAGGGCACACTGGGATATACAGCCAAGTGTCCATCACCATCGTTATTTCAAAAGGATAATGATAATGGTGAGAAGGTTCACAACTGACTCTGCAGTTGCATACAAAGGTGCATGTTTGGCAGTTACATTGGGAAATTCTGGCTCCTTCTCAGGCTCAGGTTGGCCACCCCGGTCTAGATGTAGAAGTTAGAACATTGAAACTTGAATGAGAGGCCAATTTCCGCATCATTTCACACCTTCACATCCAAACACAATAACTTTCTGAATTTGAACCCTCCTTGTTCAGCCAGGAGATCTTGGGGTGGGTGTAGGAGTCACTGGGTAAAATTCTCTGCACTCTGTTCTGAATCAGGTCAGAGCAGAGGTACTAGTGATCTAGTTTGGCTGTAAAATCTATATATCAACCCCAAATATGGTGTGAAATTAATCCTCAGAAATGACTGTTCCTCACCCAGACACCAGCAAAGGGGTCTCCAAGGAAGGAGCTGTTGAGGAAGGAAAGAAGAAAGATGTCCTTCTCTCCCTGGAGAAACTGGGCTCTGCGCTTTGGACAGAAAGGAGGGGAAGGAAATGGCTACACGATGGGCTCAGAACATAAGAAATGAAACACAACAGGCTTCTGAGCACATTGCTTCTGAACAGTGAACGAACCTGACTCCTTTATCATGAAACGCCAAAAAGCCATTTCTTAGTGTGACAGGGAGAAAAGAGTTCCAATAATTCCTGCCCCTTTACTTTTGAATTATTTTACATTATAAAGAAAATTGTAACAAAATTAGTCTAAACTTGAGCTGTCTGTTATTAAATGCTGGTTCCCCAATTCAGTTCCAACTGCCCTGCTAGAAACACCCCCAGGTCCCCGCTCACCCCAGGAAGAGGAAAAAGAGAAACCCCCTCTGGTCACTGCCCTTGGCTCCAGGCTACTGTCCCGGGGTGCTGGTGGGGACTGATTGTTTGCTGCTGAGGAGGGAGCCAGTAGAGGCCTCTGGTGCTCTGCTCCTAGCATCTGCCCAGCCCAGGCTGTCCTCTGCCTCAGCGGCTGTTCCAGGCCTGCTCTAGAGTCAAACATGCAGGGCCCCCAGGGGAACAGAGGCTGGGACAGGGCCACAGCCTGGGCTGAGCTGGTAAGACGCTGGGAGTTCTCGTTTCCTGAGAACTGGCCTGGCTCCCTTCTCAACAGCAAACAAATAAATTCCATCTCCCCTCCCCCAAAAAATCAGCCTGGAAGCCAAGGGCAGCAGGGGACAATTCCCTTTAGTCCCCACCGAGGCAGGAGAGAACCCAGGGTGTTTCTAGCAAAGCTTGTGGAACTGATGTGGGGAAACCAGCCTTTAATAACAGGCAGCTCAAGATGAAGCTAAGCATATTTAACAATTTCTACATTAAATAACCCTTCAATCGTAGAGTCACCATCCATAAAATTGCTCCAGCCTTATAGGTTCCCAAATGCAAAACTAAACATCTCTTCAAATCCAAGGGAGTGGAGATCAGTCAGTGTTCAGAGTCACCCCCCATAAAAGAACCATGTTGTCATATATACTGGCCCCATCATGTGGCCATGGCCTTTCCCTCCTCTCTGTTAAAAGTTTTGGTATTTTGCACAGAAACTCTCTTCCCTCAGGAGAGACCTGGGAACCAGGGCTGCCAGCCAGACAAACACCTTTAAGAGGAGGCATAACCTGTCAAAAATGATCTTCCTTCTTCAGTTCAGTGACAGCCTGAAATGTTACTTATCAGGCCGAGCCGGAGGATTGAAAGCAGCTACGTCAAACCCCCTGTGTAGCTTGCAGGAATGAACACGAACACTCCCTTGTATTTCAGGAGATGTTTAGTTTTACCTTTGGTAAACTACAAGACTAAAGGGAAAGGCTGTGATGGTATCAGATATAAAGAATGAAACATGAAACAATCATCATAGTTATGCCCATAATGATTGCAAAATATTTCTATATACTCCTTATTATCATCAGTGTATTATTTTCTCTGACATCTAGACATTGACTATACCTTGACCAAGAAATTTGGAACTTGACAAAATAATCAAGTACCCCTCATTAAGGTAATGGACTTGACATCCATTTGGGCATCTCCACGCAGATTCAAGTATTAACAACAGTAGCGCCTTACAGCCATAGCTTTTAATCAGGGCAATACATTGATACAAATTCCTGTTAAATCATTTCTCAGCCTGAGTCCATTGCCCACATTCCTTAAGGCACTGAGCCTCCATGTGGACGTTTCATTTTCTGCCTCAGTTTCACACAGAGACACAATTTCCTTTGCACAGATCCATGAACAGCAAAACCTCCCTGTGTCTCTTGTCTGAGCCGGGGCATTTGATTCCAGTGAACCTTTCTCTCCTGCAATTGCAATGGTCAGACGGGGGGACGTGGTCATCTGCATCCCTGCCAGGGAGATATTGGCTCGGCTCTTCTTTCTGCTGCTGTTGTTAGTCCATGAAACATCAGGGATGGAATGCAAGGCTGAATTGATGCATCAACCCCCTGAAAAAATTCAGTGCCCCAGAGAAATCCGGACTCCGGCTGTTGGAATGATATGATAGAGATACAAATAGGAAAGGGACTGTCTGAATTGTCAGTGTGGGGAATGAACAACAATCTATTGCAATGTCGTTAGCCACAAACACACTCTCATCGTGCTCCAGCCGGAAAAGAAATGGGCAGGAACTCTTGCTGTTCACCATGGACACACGTACACTAATGCACAGCCCTGAGTGTGCTGGGGGAGCTGGTCTGAGCAATTTGAAGTGACAAGTCTGTGAGAACAGAAACATTGTGTAGTGAAGTAGGACCGCTAAACACTGAGGATGGAATGGAGGTTAAGGATAACCTAGGCATGACCCAATATCTAAATAAGTACTTTTCCTCAGTCTTTAATAAGGCTAATGAGGAGCTTAGGGATAATGGAAGGATGACAAATGGGAATGAGGATATGGAGGTGGATATGACCACATCTGAGGTAGAAGCCAAACTTGAACAGCTTAATAGGACAAAATTGGAGGGCCCAGATAATCTTCATCCAAGAATATTGAAGGAACTGGTGCATGAAATTGTAAGCCCATTAGCAAGAATTTTTAATGAATCGGTAAACTCAGGGGTTGTACTGTACGACTGGAGAATTGCTAACATAGTTCCTACCTTTAAGAAAGGGAAAAAAAGTGATCCAAGTAACTATAGGCCTGTTAGTTTGACATCTGTAGCATGTAAGGTCTTGGAAAAAATTTTGAAGGAGAAAGCAGTTAAGGACATTGAGATCAGTGGTAACTGGGACAAGTTACAACATGATTTTACTAAAGGTAGATCGTGTCAAACCAACTCGATCTCCTTCTTTGAGAAGGTGACAGATTATTTAGACAAAGGAAATGCAGTAGATCTAATTTACCTCGATTTCAGTAAGGCATTTGACATGGTTCAACATGGGGACCTATTAGTTAAATTGGAAAAGATGGGGATCAATATGAAAATTGCAAGGTGGATAAAGAACTGGTTAAAGGGGAGACTCCAACGGGTCGTACTGAAGGGTGAACTGTCAGGCTGGAAGGAGGTTACTAGTGGAGTTCCTCAAGGATCAGTTTTGGGACCAATCTTCTTTAACCTTTTTATTACTGACCTTGGCATAAAAAGTGGGAATGTGCTAATAAAGTTTGCGGATGACACAAAGCTGGGGGGTATTGCTAACACGGAGAAGGACTGGGATATCATACAGGAAGATCTGAATGACCTTGTAAACTGGAGTAGTGGTAATAGGATGAAATTTAATAGTGAAAAGTGCAAGGTCACGCACTTAGGGATTAATAATAAGAATTTTAGATATACATTGGGGACACATCAGTTGGAAGCAACAGAGGAGGAGAAGGACCTTTGGGTATTGGTAGATCACAGGATGACTGTGATCCGCCAATGTGATATGGCCATTAAAAAAGCTAATGCGGTTTTAGGATGCATCAGGCTAGGTATTTCCAGCAAAGATAAGGAGGTGTTAGTACCGTTATATAAGGCACTGGTGAGACCCCACCTGGAATACTGTGTGCAGTTCTGGTCTCCCATGTTTAAGAAGGATGAATTCAAACTGGAACAGGTTCAGAGACGGGCTACTAGGATGACCCGAGGAATGGAAAACCTGCCTTATGAAAGGAGACTCAAAGAGCTTGGCTTGTTTAGCCTAGCCAAAAGAAGGCTTGCTCTTTATAAATATATCAGAGGGATTAATATTAGGGAGGGACAGGAATTATTTAAGCTTAGTACCAATGTAGACACAAGAACAAATGGGTATAAACTGGACACTAGGAAGTTTAGACTTGAAATTAAATGAAGGTTTCTAACCATTAGAGGAGTGAAGTTCTGGAACAGCCTTCCAAGGGGAGTAGTGGGGGCAAAAGACATATCTGGCTTTAAGACTAAGCTTGATAAGTTTATGGAAGGGATGGTATAGCTTAATTTTGACAATTGATCTTTGATTATCAGCAGATAATATGCCCAGTGGTTTGTAATGGGATGTTGGATGGGATGGGATCTGAGTTACTGCAGAGAATTCTTTTTTGAGTGCTGGCTGGTGAGTCTTGCCCACATGCTCAGGGTTTAGCTGATCGCCATATTTGGGGTCGGGAAGGAATTTTCCTCCGGGGCAGATGGCAGAGGTCCTGGAGATTTTTCGCCTTCCCCTGCAGCGTGGGGCATGGGTCACTTGCTGGTGGATTCTCTGCAGCTTGAGGTCTTCAAACCACAATTAGAAGACTTCAGTAACTCGGATGTAGGTTAGGGGTTTGTTATAGAAGTGGATGGGTAGGGTTCTGTGGTCTGCTTTGTGCAGGAGGTCGGACTAGATGATCATAATGGTCCCTTCTGACCCCAAAGTCTATGAGTCTATAAGCTATACGTCAAGTAGTTGTGGCCAAGTGGTTAAGGCAGTGGGCTAGAAATCCATTGGGGTCTCCCCATGCAGGTTTGAATCCTGCTAACTACAGAAGCATTAGTGTGTTGTTGCTGCTGTTGTCTTAGTGCCTGGGCATCTATTGAACCAAATCTGGTCTCACTCTGAGGCTGTCTACACTTGAAATACTGCTGTAGCACTGTGGAGTAAACAGTTGCTACGGTCAGGGGAGGGCTTTCCATCCCTGTAATAGCTGCATTGGCAGAACAATCTTCCCTTTCATTTAGCACTATTTAAACATGGCTTAGGTCAGCTTCATTATAAACTGGTTCTGGGGGTTTTCATACCCTGAAAGAGGTACTTGTTAGAGAGTTTATCCCATCACCCTCCCATTCCCTGGTCCTTCTCACGTGACCAGAAAGCAGCAATATGCGAAGCTCAAAGGTGCAAATAATTCAATGTTTATTTGGGTAAACTTCCAGCAAGCAGTGATTCCAGTTTCCTTCCTCACCATCCCCCTTCCCAGCTCTGACACCACAGAGCCTTGCCTGTATCCCTGTTCCCCTTCCCTGTTCCTATTCCCCCCTTAGCAAAACATAATTCCAATTCCCCTATCCTGATTCCCATTCGCATTCCCCCCCTTACTTCCTGATTGACTGCAGACTATACAAAAAAACTTGAGTTCTGCTTAGCTGTGCCTTAACCAATCATTTTACTGAAATTTAACTAACCAATCCTAACACAGTGTAACATGATTATCTAACCAATTATACCCCACCACCTTAATTGGTTTACACCCAACAAATTAATTATACAGCAGACAGAAACAGTCACAGAACCAGGCAGAGATTATACAGACAAGCAATAGGAAAGTGGGGACTACAGTGATAGACCAACAAAGAAATGAGAATTTCACACCGCAGCTACTGAACATTGATTTGTTCCCAGACAGGATACTATCCTGGTAGAGGTTGTGGGTGCTGGTTGCTTAACTGTCTGGCCCGCAGGGCAGGATTTTGAGGTTCACCATTACTTTCTCAGAATGCCAGCACCCATCTTTTGTTCACTTAAAACGTGAGCAGGGACATTACAACACCATAGAACTCATGAAGCTCCAGGAAACGTGTAACTTTAGATCTGGGTGAGTGTGTCTAAAATTCAGCTGTGCTGTAGAAGGTCTCTGGGAGTTGAAAGAGATGTGTCATCTTGACCGCCCTAAAGAGTTCATCAACTATTAATGAAAACCAGAGTTCATAAGTCACATTATTTGTAGTATCAGGAGATGGACTGGTCTAAAGTGCTAGTTATAAAACTCTTTTTTTCCAATCCCTTGGGTGTTCTGGTCTCTGCATGGAGACATGGTTTCATATCCCACTCCTGACATTACCATTAATTCTATCTGGAGAAAATGGCCTCACTTCAATCTCCTTTGCAACAATAGAACCCCATTTGCTTAGCTTTTCTATTCCATAGTTGTGAGAGAAGCTCCAAACCAGGGGGAAACGGTGCCTGTTCTCTTAACCTATCAATTTTTTGTCTTCCTTCATTCTGAGCCATTTTCTCAAATACATCCATAATTCCCACACTTTTATTAAACTTTAGGGTCATCATTTAATTGCCACACAACTGTACTTATGAAGTGAAGTGAAACACAACATTTTTTGGATATTCTTGCAGAAGAGTTTTGCTTTCTGATCTGGAATTGAACAGGGACTACCCGAGGGGGACAATGCTACTCCCTTTTCTTGACTCATCCAAAAAACTTAAGTTCGTGGTGCCCTTTGTTTCCTTGTTCTTCAAACACCTGTTGAGGTGGTCTAGGGAGACTTGGTCCTGACTCTCGGGGTCCCTCCATGCCCTAACTTTCTATATGATTCTGTTGTGTTTGTGCTGTGTCATTGTTCCACACTAAGCTGTTTTGCATAGTGTCACTTTGCACTCTGACTCACTGTTTCGTGTTGTATGGTTTTTGCACCGCCTTGTGTTGCGTTGGTTTGAGCTGAGCTCTTTTACAATGTGTCATTTTGCCCTCTGGGGAGTTCATTTGCATGGTGCTGAATTGTCGGGCTTTGCACTCCTACATATGGTCACTTTGTGCTGTGGAATGTCATTTCACGCTGAATTGTTAGATGTTAGATTGGAGTGTTTCCACTTTTGTTATTGTTTATATTATATTGCGATGGCGTCGAATTATAGATCTGTGTGGCTGCAAGGGCCCTGGAGAGGTCATGAAATCCAGCCCTCTCTGCTGAGGCAGGGCCAAGCAGAGATAATGCCTCAGGGCCATGTGGGTCAAGTGCCCACAGCAGTCGGCCGAGGCAGGGAGCAGAAGGCGGGAACCAGAGCCAGAGCAGGTTGTCTACGGGACCAAGAATACGCAGAGTATACTTGACAGAGGTTTGTTCAACTTGTTCTTAAAAACCTCCTAGGACAGAGACTCCACAGACAACCTTGGGAGCCTATTCCAGAGCTTAACTACACTCAGAGTTAGAACATCTAACGTGAATCCCAACATCTAACATGAATCTCCCTGGCTGCAGATTAAGCCCATTACTTCTTGTCTTACCACCAGTGGACATGGAGACCAATTGATCATTGTCCTATTTATAAAGGCCAAACTCTTCCCTCTGCAATCATCCGTTAAATGAGTATTATCCCCTCTTCTTCCCTGGGGTACAACGGAAGAGGAGAAAATACTCTCTTAAGATAAGATGCAAATGTCAGTTTGTTCTCTCTTCATGTTTTACTGAAGCTCAGAGAGAGGAAGAAACATGACCTGCCAAAGAGCACAGAGAGTTTGTTTCATTTTGATCTGTGACTATTAGCAGAAGAATGACACCTAAGGGTTGTCGCTACCACCCACCATGGGGCTTGGATTTATGATGGTGGGATTAAGAGCATCATGCTGTGCCAACAGAGCTAACTAGATTTAATGTCAGCCAATTGCCCAGTCGCAGTGTAGAAGGTGCCCTGAGGGTGTTTATTTGTGAGCTGAGGTTCCCTGTCTGACATTTGCCTTCTTTCCTGGTTTGTTATGTCTCCAGTGAGCAAACCGGAGCTGTCACAAGGCTGGTTAGATGCTGCTTTCTAGTCCAGAGAGCTGGGGTTGATTTAGCATGCTGCCTCCATCAGCTGGTCAGAGTAAACAGGGAGGGAGGTCAGAATTTAGGATTCTCCCAGAAAGGGGAGGTGCTGAGGACTCATCTAGTAGGAGAGAGTCTGAAAATGTTTCTCGGCTCCCAAAGAGGGGGCAGACAAGCTGGTGCCACACACACATTTTCACAGGGAATCAGGCCCCCCTTGGGAAAAGCTCAAAAGAAGCCCAGACCCAGGAGTGTCAGAGAAGGGAATCATTGTTTGCCTTAACAGATGGGTGAAGGAAACCTGCAGGTCCTTTGATCCCTCCAGTGCCTGATAGAACCATTTGTGGGGAAGGTCTGGGGAAGCCGAGGAGGACAAGGAGAGGGAAAAAGGCCTTGCAGCTGTTGTGCAATCACCATGCTCTCAGCAGAAGGGTCCGGGAGGCTCAGCACTCAGAACTCACAAGATGGCAAAGCTCAGAGCCCCGTTCCACAGAGTCAGAATGTGATCAGCTCACAGCAAGGGGGAGCAACACCCCTTCCTTGGTCTCTATGCCAGAGCTCCTATCAGCTCAGTGTCCTTCCTGCAAGAGTCAGCTGCTGAGAGGGTTGCAAATGGGTAAATTAAGGCAGAGGAGGATTATTCCTCATGGGTTTTTTTTGTGTGGCTCTGTGATCCTGCTGGAGGAAGCATCATTAGAGTTTGTTTCAGTGGCTTGTGTTGGGCTGAGGTTGTGACCCTGAGCACAGGGGTTCCTGTACTCTCTGTTCTTAACCCCTCAGGGAGTGAACAGTAGAGCACTGTTAGAAAGTAGATAGAAAGTAGCCTAAGAAAGTGTAGCATAAGTGAGAAGAAAAATAACAGCACCAGCTCCCTGGTGGTCTAGTGGTTTGGATTTGGCCCTTTTACTTCCACAGCCTGGGTTTGATTCCTAGTTGGTGAAAAGTGACTTCAAATCAAAAAAGCTTCAGTTATTCTTCACTCGCAATGTAAACAAAGCTGTCTTTTTCCTGATTCCCGATCTTCCCAGTGTCTCCGTGGCAGGGCTGGCTCCAGGCACCAGCACAGCAAGCAGGTTCCTGGGGCGGCCAATGGAATCGGGGAGGCTTCTGCAGCAATTGGGCCCTCTCAGTCCCTCTTGGAGGGAAAGACTTGCTGCCAAAAGCAGCAAAGGTAGAGCTGCCGCTGACTGCAGCTTTTTTATTTTTTTTTTCCGCTTGGGGTGGCAAAAATGCTGGATCTGGCCCTGCTCCATGGAAGACAATTTGTTAAATCCCAGATGAGTGGGGTTAAATCAGTTCTCAGCCTGAGTCCTAAGGTCTTAATCCTGAGGATATTATCCCATCATGGGGCCATTTCCTGCCTCTCTTTCATACAGAAGCACAATTTTCCTTGCACAGACACAGGAACAGCAAGATCTTTCTCTGTCCCTGGTGCAAAGCAGGGGGCCAAATTCCATGGATAAAATGGATGAGTTGGGGCCCTGGGCACATCCAGCCCTGACCGTGAGATGTTCCCTCCCCTCTTTCTTTATGCCCCTGTTGTTATTTCATGGATTGTCTGGGATGGGGGAAAAGCTGAGTTCACTCCAGGTGGAGGATAAAAAAGACCCTGCAAATCTCAGGACCCAATCCCCTGCTACCAGGATCATTGAGGTGCTGGGGATTTGAGTAGGAAAGGGACCATGTGAATTGTCAAGGTGGGGAATGAATAACAATCTACAATTAGATCCACCTCATTAACCACTGACCCTGGCTAATCCTGCTGCAGATAGAAGGGAAACTGGGAGTGATTCTTTGCTGTTCAGCCATGGAAACAGTGACCCAAATGCACAACAGTGAATGTGCTGGGGAAAGCTGGACTTCACAGGCAGGTGGCAATAGCAGATCCTAGAAATACCTGGAGCTTCCCACATCACTGCTGCCACCAGGGTCAGGTGTTGAGCTACTCACAGCGCCCCTCCCCTCCCATTACCTTCCAGCAGGAGGTGGCAGCACTCCCCACCCAATGCAGGGGACAGGGCTGAGTGTATCTCTGCACCCTGAGTCCAGGGCACACACTCTCTCTGTCCCACACATTGAATCCGGCCCTGCTGAAAAGTGACCCTAAGAACCAGCAGCCTCCAGGACAGCAGGTTTGGCCCACAGAGCAGGGAATGTGTCCCCATGCTGCTTTTAGGCCACTGGATGCTCTGGAATTAGGACAGCTCTGAGTACACTTTGCAAGACATCTGGGGATTTAGCTCAGTGGTAGAGCACATGATTTGTCTGTGTGAGGCCCTAGGTTCAATCCCCAGCATCTCCTTTTTCACCCTGCTGCTTTGCTCATGCCCAGAGTGGATGTGGATCAGCAGTCTCCCTGCAGGAGTTTCAATCCTGCTCAGTGAGGGGTAAGTGCCAATTGCATAGAAGGTCTGGGGCATTTCTGCTCCTAAGTCACCTCAATACATGTAAGATTCCCACCCGCTGTGCTGGTTGGGACAATGGTAGATGAGAAGGGTGAATCCTCCAACACTGGAGGGAAAGGTCCCATCTGCACAGGGTGAGAGGCAAGGAAAAGAGGGGCAGTCAGTGCTCAGAGAGGAGAGAGGTCAATGATTTACACCCACCAGGGGACACTGTCTTTTTGAGTATCACAGAGGTAGCTGTGTTAGTAAGGATCTGTAAAAAGAGACAGAGTCCTGTGCCACCTTATAGACTAACAGACGTACAGGAGCATAAGCTTTCGTGGGTGAATCCCCACTTCGTCCAGTGAATGGAGTGGGAATTCTGTGCCTGGCTAGCCAACTACAAAAGCAATTTCTCCTCCCTTGGTCTTCACACCTCAACTGCTATAAGTGGGCCTCATCCTCTCTGATTGAACTAACCTCCTTATCTCTAGACTGATTCTTACCTGCATATTTATACCTGCCCCTGGAAATTTCCACTCCATTCACCTGACGAAGTGGGGATTCACACACAAAAGCTTATGCTCCAATATGTCTGTTACTCTGTAAGGTGCCACAGGACTCTTTGTCTTTTTGAGGTGAGTGCAGCTGGCTTGGGATGGTGCTGACAATGGATAGAAAAAAGGCTGGAGTCAGTGACAGACGAGACCATAGGGGAGTGGCAGCCCCACAGATGGTCCTGGGTGCTCACATGCCCCAGTTATTACACCCTGGCCTATCACAGAGAGAGAAAAGACACCAAGGGACCCAGCCCCCCTACAGTGATCCCATGGACAAGAACCTGGTTGGAAGTGGGGTGAAGGTTCCCTCTGGGCAAAGAGGAGCTGAAATCCCTCAGTGTCCTGGAATTTAAGCAATGGAAGCTTCAAACCCTGCACGGATGTGGGCTGAGGTGCATCAGCAGAAGGTTGGGCTGTACAGAGGTGGCAGGTTTGTATAATTTTTGGTGGTGCCCAGAATGGGACCAAGTCGCTCCCCACCCGCCACACATACCTGCCTAAGGCTCTGGGAGGGAGTTTGTGTGTGGGAGGGAGAGGGGTTGGAGTCTGGGAAAGAATTCGGGTGCAGGGTCTGGGATCAGTCAGGAGGTTGTGCTGCAGGGTTGTGTGCAGGAGGCAGGTGCTTGTAGGGAGTTTGGGTGCAGATGTGGGTGTGGGTTGGGGGTGCAGGAGAGTGTTAGGGTGCAGCATTTACCTTGGGCATCTCCCGAAATCAACCTGCACCCGCCTTCTGGCAGCAGTCCCTAAGCAGGAGAGCTGGGGGCATCTCTGAGCATGGCTGACAGCAGACTCCACCCTTGCAGCTCCTGTTGGCAGAGTTGGCACTTCGGGTGGGGGCAGCATGTGGAGACCCCCCCACCCCAGGAGCCACAGGGACGTACCAGCAGCTTCCGGGAGTGGTGTGCCACACGGAGCAAGGGTGGGCAGGATGCCGCCTTAGCCCCCTTGTGCTGCTGATGGTGGTGGCGGGGATCCCCAGGCCCTTTTAAATTGCCCAGGCGCGGTAGGTGGTACCAGGGGGGACACTCCCAAGGGCCTAACGTTTCTTTGCACAACAATAAATCTTGGAACAAGATAGAAATGAAATGGCAGCAGAACCTAAGGAATTAAAAGCCTCCAGATTCATGTGTGTGCACTGACTGCAAATGGAAACTGTAATTTGACTTGCTTTGTGTCTGCAACCAGTAAAATATGATAGGGAACATACTCCCCCCCCCCGCCCCCGGTCTCATTAAATAAGCTTTGTTATTGTTTTATAGTTAGAGGAGCTTTGCAATTATTTTTACAGGCCCCTATATGCAGGTCTCAGGTTTTAGCTAAACCAATGCTACTTAAGAATAATTTGTTTATCAGCATACTAAGCACTAAGGTATGAAGAAATGGGGTATGCAACACTGACTAAAGAGGAACTGGGAGGAAGACAATGGGTCCCTTGAGTGCCAGCTTAGCTCTAGGCAAGTATAGTGTAGCAAATATTGCTTACTTAAGGGGAACGCAGGGAGGAGTTACAGAAAGACCAGTGCAATCACTGCCAAAACACATGAACATGTTGAAATAGCTTGCTGATTTGCAATATTTTATGCTAGATATAGCAAAATATTAATCTTAATTTGCAATGTTAGCAATATAACCCAAATATGGTTATGTCTATGTGTGACGTTTTGCAGTTTTAACCTTTATAAGCTTGGTAAAATTGTAAAGGGCAGAGCAGCCTACCTCTTGCATGGGGTTACGCTGTCTCTCCCTGTATGCATACTTGTAACCTTATAGTCTTGTTATAACAGTAAAAGGAACCTCGGCTTGTCTGACCCAAAATCGACTGGGTGCACGTCTTTTCCACGACAAATATCAGGACAAAATCATTCTAGTGATCGTGACCCTGGGATTGAGGAGGCTTTGGTCTTATTAAAATGTAACTAGCAAGTTACACTTGTGTTTTTAAAGGTGGCTTCCCCAAGCAATCCCAAGTTGTTCTTCCCACAGCTGGCTGATGGGGGGCAGCAGGGGATCTCCCCAATCTGGGGGAATCTCTCTGGGCCCTACTGTTAATTCTCCATCCTTTCTCTCCCTAATCACAGACACCCCTCCCCTCCCCATTATCAGTGTTTTAGAGCGACCTCTCCCTCCCTTTATGGGATACAGACTCTGTGACAGAGACTGACTGGGGCTCCTCTCTGCATGGCCCCAATGGGAAAAGAAAGAGACTGGGGGGGGAGGACAGGCAGAAGGAGTCAAATGGGGCTAAACCAGAAAGGAGGATATTTTCTTCCTGTTAAAATGTACTGGAGTCTCATGGCTGAGAAGCCACATCTTGAGTTAGATTTGATGCATCAGCCTTACAATAGCCAGGCAAAGGTGTGACCTACAGAGACTGATAACTGTCTGCTTCCCAGCTTTGTCTAAGAAACACCTGCACTGGTGCAACGGGTTAAAGCAAAGGGGGATCGGGCTGGGGTTATGAGTTCAAGCCTTACCTAGAGCACTGGTTTCTATTCCTTGTATAGTTTCTCCAACTTGACTTATTTAAGTCACCTGGAAAGTGCTCTATTAGGAAAAAAACAGTAAGTTCTAAAATGTGGCAGTAGGTGCACAGCTTGGAAACATCCCCCCTGTGCTGCCATTAGTTCCAGTAGATTGTTCACTGGCAGCATGAATTGATTTCTTTGCTGCTGTGAAAGCTGCCAGGAAGAGTCTCTGGTCACCAGAGCTCCCTTCTTCCAGCACATCCCTGGCTCCTTCCCTGCCCCAGTCACTGCTAAAGGAGGGTCCTATATACACTGAGCCTAAAGCTTTTCCAGACCTTCTTAGTGCAGTTGGCAGCGTGTCAGCCTCATAATCAGAAGGTCCTGAGTTCAACCCTCAGAAAAGGCATTGGGTTTTGCTCCCTGCTTCAGATTTTCTACAGGGAATCAGAGAAAAGAAACTAGAGGAGAGTGGTTTCTAGACACCCTCCCACCCATCTAATACACACACAGAGAGACTTTTCTAGGGCATTAACTTTTCCTTCTCAATAGAGCTTGTACTCTTCACAGAGCAAAATAAAACAAAAACATATAAGTCCAAACCTAATACAGTATGAAACTCAATACAGATCAAATCTCACCCTCAGAGATCTTCCAATAAGCTTCTTTTGCAGACTAGGTTTATTTCTAGTCTGGGCCCAATCTTTTCACCTGGTATAGTCCTTGTTCCAGCTCAGGTGATAGCTAGGGGATGTCTCATGACTGCACCCACCTTTCTTCTGTTCCACCCTGTCAAGGTATTATTGCCACTTTGAACTCAAGAGTCCAGAAAGTGGGGACCTGCATGTACCCTTCTAAGCTTTATTTCTAGCTTAGATCTGATAGCGCTGCCACCAACCAAAAATACAGTGTTTTGGTACACTTCCTATCCCCCAAAACCTTCCCTGGGGGACCCAAGACCCAAACTCCTTGGGTCTTAAAACAAAGGGAAATAAACCATTCCCCTTCCTTTCCCCCTCCCAGGCTTCCCCTCCCTGGGTTATCCTGAGAGATACACTGATCCAAACTCTTTGGATCCTAAAACAGAGAGGAATTAACCTTCCCCCACCACCTTCCCCCCCACCAATCCCTGGTGAGTTCAGACCCAATCTCCTTGGGTTTTAAACAAGGAAAAAATCAAAAAGGGTTCTTAAAAAAAGAAAGCTTTAAATTAAAGGAAGAAAAAGTAAAAATTATCTCTGTAAAACCAGGATGGAAAATGTTTAAAGGGTTTTCAGCTATACATAGACTAGAGGGACTCCCTCCCTCCTAGCCTGAGTTACAAGTTACAGCAAACAGAGGTAAAATATCCTTCCAGCAAAATACACATTTGCAAATTAAGAAAAGAAACAAAAGACTAATCTGCCTTCTAGCTAGTACTTACTGTTTTGAACATGAGAGACTGTTTCAGAAAGATTGAAGAAAGCTGGTTGCACGTCTGGTCCCTCTTAGCCCCAAGAGCGAACAAAGAACAACACAAACAGCACAAACAAAGACTTCTCTCCACCAAGATTTGAAAGTATCTTTCCCCCCATTGGTCCTTTGGTCAGGTGTCAGCCAGGCTCACTGAGCTTCTTAACCCTTTACAGGTAAAAGAGACATTAACCCTTAATTATCTGTTTATGACACACCCCATTATATAGCTTTGGTACAACGCAGGAATCTTTTGTCTCTCTCCTAGGGAAGAGCCCCACGATTAAGATGGATTCCTGTACCAAGCGACATGGTCTCATGTCCTGTGAGACCCCAAGCCTTCATTCTTCCTGGCCTGACTCACAGATGGTGCAGGACAGAGCCATCTACAGTCAATTGTCCTGGT
This sequence comes from Gopherus evgoodei, assembly GCF_007399415.2. Classification (NCBI taxonomy): domain Eukaryota; kingdom Metazoa; phylum Chordata; order Testudines; family Testudinidae; genus Gopherus; species Gopherus evgoodei. The sequence goes on along the minus strand of NW_022060067.1, from coordinate 1,657,856 downwards.
TAATGGGAACCCTCAAGAGTCCAAACCACTATTAATGGCACACACTTTGCCTCATTACAATAGGACCTCAGAGTTATATTTCATATTTCTAGTTTCAGATACAGGAATTATCGGTTCATACAAATAGGATGAACACACACAGTAGGTTATAAGCTTTGTAATGATACCTTACAAGAGACCTTTTGCATGGAGCATATTTCAGTTACTTTATATTCACACTCATTAGCATATTTTCATAAAATCCTATGGAGTGCAATGTCACAGCAGGGAAAGGGTTTTACTGCAGCACCTGGGAGCAGTTGAGTTTCATGTTCAGGCTGTGGTATGAGTTGCTCCAGGTTTCTTGTAAGCGCACAGGAACTTTCACAGGTGCTCTAGATACAGGAATGGCCCAGACACGATAAAGTGATGGGGATTACATTTTCCTTTTTTATTTTTGTATTTCCAATGACATTTCTGTTTGTGATTTCGTTTTGCTTTGTGTAACTCTGCATTCTCCTGGATTTGATATTTAACTAAAAAAAAGAATAAGGCCTCAGGACACCGGATGAAGGAGCAGGATAGGGCTAGGACTGCTAAGAGAGCGAGAGTAGCAGGTTTTCTGTATTGTTTCCTGCCCTCAATTTCATGTCTAGTTTCTCTTCTGCACAAAATTTGCTTCTTTTGTATGGGAGCCTGGCTAGCTCAGTTGGTAGAGCTTCTGACTTTTAATCTGAGGGCCTGGAGATCAAGTCCTTGATCAGAGGAAAAAAGGAACCATTCCTGTCAAAATGAAAAAAGGTATCTCCCCAAGATGTTATTTGACATCACTTTTTTCCCCCAGGACTTGGCGTTTCACTAGGAAGGGCCATGTACTGCCTAGGATTGAAGGGACAACTTCCTCACATGGCCACTGGCCTCTCAGTCTGGATTAAGAAAGGCCTCTGGAAGCTGCAGCAAACTGCTGCATGCCAACTTGGTGAGCAAATGCAGCGCTGCCCGCACAGGGTCATCCACACCAGAACTCAGCAGAGGTCTGGGGGTTCCCTATTGGTCCCATGGTGTAAGGGCCAGCACTAAGGACTTTGAATCCTGCAATCTGAGCTGAATTCTCGGTGGGATTTGAGGACAATTCCTGTGCCACAAACCCTTCTGGGTCTTCCAAGGCTCTGTCTTGCTTTCTCAAATGCCATGAAAGCCTCTCTTTTGCCCACTAGCTGTTGTGACTTGAGCACAAGAGGGGACGTTTGATTCAGAAGCCTGGCCGTGCCTGGAATCCTGTAGATAGGGATGCGAGCTCCATTTCCTCTGAGTCCTGAAGTTGGGCTACAGCCTGGTCTAGGAGGCAGCCCTATTGGTTGACCTACTGGCCCAAAGTCACTTGGGCGGTGTTGGTGTTCCCCAGAAATGCTGAAAGGCCTAAGGGAGGGAGGCTCAATACTCCCTGCTATCAGTCAGGGAGGAAGAGGAGGGCTGCAAGAGTGGGCAGGCTGATGGCTGGGCTATCTAGAGTTCGGCTGGGGACGAGATGGGGAAAAAGAACTGGGAGAAATGGTTGCTGGCCTGTGAGGAATGGTTTGGCCAGTGGCGTAAATGGACCTTGTCATTACCTACAAGGCTGTGATGCTCAAGACCCATCCGTGGGGAATTTCCTCAGCCATGTGTTTCCCCTGCTCCACGAGTGCTGCTGAGAGCAAACATGATGGCCATCCACTTATTGTGGGGCAATAGGACATCCCTACCTAGTCAGGAGATGTGTGGCTTTTCTGCCGTATTAGAAGGGGGGGTGGGCCTGGTGGGCTTTGAAGCCTTGTACAGCTCTATGTTTCTGTGTTTCAGTTTTCAGTGGTGGCTGAGTTGGAGGGCAGGCCAGGCCCGAGGGGAAGGTGGGGCAACCACAAAGAACTCAACTGACTCTTAAGATATGGCCATATTTTTTTACCCCACTGGGTGCAGCACCGGGTATGGGATGGTCGATTGTGGGGGAAGGAGGGGCCCCGCCTCTAGTGTTCTTCTACTCCCACCTTATACCCTACAGGATTTTCAGTGGGTGGCTAGGTGGAAGGTGCTTGCAGGATGGATTCATCCGCAACAGTGGCTGTCCTCACAGCAGCGGCAGCCACAAGAGTGAGGCCCCCCCCCCTTTCGCTCAGTCTGAACAGAGGTCAATGTACCAATATGAGGGAGCTTCCTCTGAAGGTGAGCAACTGTCCCCAGAACTTACTGACTCATAGACTCATAGACTCTAGGACTGGAAGGGACCTCGAGAGGCCATCGAGTCCAGTCCCCTGTCCTCATGGCAGGACCAAATACTGTCTAGACCATCCCTAATAGACATTTATCTAACCTACTCTTAAATATCTCCAGAGATGGAGATTCCACAACTTCCCTAGGCAATCTATTCCAGTGTTTAACTACCCTGACAGTTAGGAACTTTTTCCTAATGTCCAACCTAAATCTCCCTTGCTGCAGTTTAAGCCCATTGCTTCTTGTTCTATCATCGGAGGCTAAGGTGAACAAGTTTTCTCCCTCTTCCTGATGACACCCTTTTAGATACCTGAAAACTGCTATCATGTCCCCTCTCAGTCTTCTCTTTTCCAAACTAAACAAACCCAATTCCTTCAGCCTTCCTTCATAGGTCATGTTCTCAAGACCTTTAATCATTCTCATTGCTCTTCTCTGGACCATCTCCAATTTCTCCACATCTTTCTTGAAATGCGGTGCCCAGAACTGGACACAATACTCCAGTTGAGGCCTAACCAGCGCAGAGTAAAGCAGAAGAATGACTTCTCGTGTCTTATTTACAACACACCTGTTAATGCATCCCAGAATCACATTTGCTTTTTTTGCAACTGTATCACACTGTTGACTCATATGAAGCTTGTGGTCCACTATGACCCCTAGATCTCTTTCTGCCATACTCCTTCCTAGACAGTCTCTTCCCATTCTGTATGTGTGAAACTGATTGTTTCTTCCTAAGTGGGGCACTTTGCATTTATCTTTATTGAACTTCATCCTGTTTACCTCAGACCATTTCTCCAATTTGTCCAGATCGTTTTGAATTTTGACCCTGTCCTTTCCAGCAGGATTGGGAGCCATTAATAACTACTCTCTGAGTACGGTTATCTAGCCAGTTATGCACCCACCTTATAGTAGCCCCATCTAAATTGTACTTTCCTAGTTTATCTATAAGAATATCATGCGAGACTGTATCAAATGCTTTACTAAAGTCTAGGTACACCACATCCACAGCTTCTCCCTTATCCACAAGGCTTGTTATCCTATCAAAGAAAGCTATCAGATTGGTTTGACAGGATTTGTTCTTTACAAATCCATGCTGGCTATTCCCTATCACCTTACCACCTTCCAAGTGTTTGCAGATGATTTCTTTGATTACCTGCTCCATTATCTTCCCTGGCACAGAAGTTAAACTAACTGGTCTGTAGTTTCCTGGGTTGTTTTTATTTCCCTTTTTATAGATGGGCACTATATTTGCCCCCTTCCAGTCTTCTGGAATCTCCCCCGTCTCCCATGATTTCCCAAAGATAATAGCTAGAGGCTCAGATACCTCCTCTATTAACTCCTTGAGTATTCTAGGATGCATTTCATCAGGCCCTGGTGACTTGCAGGCATCTAACTTTTCTAAGTGATTTTTTACTTGCTCTTTCCTTATTTTCTCTTCTAAACCTACCCTCTTCCCGTAAGCATTCACTATACTAGACATTCCTTCAGACTTCTCAGTGAAGACGGAAACAAAGAAGTCATTAAGCATCTCTGCCATTTCCAAGTTTCCTGTTACTGTTTCCCCCTCCTCACTGAGCAGTGGGCCTACCCTGTCCTTGGTCTTCCTCTTGCTTCTAATGTATTGATAAAAAGTCTTCTTGTTTCCCTTTATTCCCATAGCTAGTTTGAGCTCATTTTGTGCCTTTGCCTTTCTAATCTTGCCTCTGCATTCCTGTGCTATTTGCCTATATTCGTCCTTTGTAATCTGACCTAGTTTCCATTTTTTATATGACACATTTTTATTTTGTAGGTCACGCAAGATCTCATGGTTAAGCCAAGGTGGTCTTTTGCCACATTTTCTATCTTTCCTAACCATCGGAATAACTTGCTTTTGGGCCCTTAATAGCGTCCCTTTGAAAAACTGCCAACTCTCCTCAGTTGTTTTTCCCCTCAGTCTTGATTCCCATGGGACCTTACCTATCAGCTCTCTGAGCTTACCAAAATCTGCCTTCCTGAAATCCATTGTCTCTATTTTGCTGTACTCTCTTCTACCCTTCCTTAGAATTGCAAACTGTATGATTTCATGATCACTTTCACCCAAGCTTCCTTCTGCTTTCAAATTCTCAACGAGTTCTTCCCTATTTGTTAAAATCAAGTCTAGAACAGCTTCCCCCCAGTAGCTTTTTCAACTTTCTGAAATAAAAAGTTGTCTGCAATGCAGTCCAGCCACTTATTGGATAGTCTGTGCCTCGCGGTGTTGTTTTCCAAACATATATCTGGATAGTTGAAGTCCCCCATCACCATCAAATCTTGGGCTTTGGATGATTTTGTTAGTTGTTTGAAAAAAGCCTCATCCACCTCTTCCACCTGATTAGGTGGCCTGTAGTAGACTCCAAGCATGACATCACCCGTGTTTTTTACCCCTTTTAGTCTAACCCAGAGCTCTCCACCCTTCCGTCTCCTATGTCCATCTCCACCTCAGTCCAAGTGTGTACATTTTTAATATATAAGGCAATACCTCCTCCCTTTTTCCCCTGTCTATCCTTCCTGAGCAAACTATACCCATCTACACCAACATTCCAGTCGTGTGTATTATCCCACCAAGTTTCAGTAATGCCAACAATGTCATAGTTGTATTTATTTATTAGCACTTCCAGTTCTTCCTGCTTATTACCCATACTTCTTGCATTTGTATATAGGCATCTAAGATATGGTTTGATCTTGCCTCCCAGCTTTGCCCTGACCCTCCTTTCTCTCTGCCATTATAGCCAGTGCTCCCTCCTGTTTCCAACCCATCTCCCAGGTCTTGTTCCCCACTTACCTGTGGGCTTTGCTCACCTGTCCCCGTCCAACCTAGTTTAAAGTCCTCCTTAATAGGTTAGCCAGTCTGTGCGCAAATAAGGCCTTTCCCCTCCTCGAAAGGTGAACACCATCTGTGCCTAGCAGTCCTTCCTCGAATAACTGAGGCCAAGAGGCAGCAATATGGGACTTTTGAGGCTCCCCGCAAGGAGGCAGGGGCTTATCACCATCCCTGGGTGGCTTTGAACCACTGTCTTCCCAGTTAACAACTGAATGCACTGACTCATTGAACCACAGAGACATGGACAGACAAGGCTGCACTGAACACAAAAGTCAGGAATCAGCTCAGGGTCCGGTATAGCACATGCATGCAGTGGTTAGACGAGCAACAGCAAGGAACTGGGCTGGTGTGGAGTGGAAGTTCTGTGGGAAGGAACCGAAAAGAACACTGGGGCTGCGGTACAGCGCTTGCATACACTTTCTTTGGCCTGTTTTGCTGGAAGAATTAGCAGGGCGAGATTGTTAGTCACAGGTCAGTGGGTGGGTTTGTGCAAACTAGGAGTGTACAGGGAACTGTCTTTGAACAGAAGGAAGGATAGGAACCAGAGAGAGGAAGGAGGCTAAAAGACTTCTCTGGGTTTGAACAGAATTGTGTCTTAATGGTTCTTGCTTTGAATTCCTCGATTGGAGTCATTTCAGGGAAGTGATCCTCACTTAGTGACCTAGTTGTCAAAGTCATGTGAATGGTGTCTGGGAGCTCGTTGGTGGTGGGTGTGGAGGGACTGTGTAACATCCAAGGGTATTGGCATTGTTCCTGGAATAGGCATTCTATGGCACATGTGCCGAAGGCAGCATAAGAGATGATTTTCAGTAGCACTCACACTGCCCTGGTTCTGCATTTTAATTTATTTTTAAATGAAGCTTCTTAAAACATTTAAAAATCTTATGTACTTTACATACAATAGTTTAGTTATATATTAAATGCTTATAGAAAGAAATATTTAAAAATATTAAAATGTATTATTTGCACACAGAGCCTGAAATTAGAGTGAATAAATGAAGATTTGGCACATGCCTTCTGAAAGGCTGCTGACCCCTGGTATATTCAAACTTCCCATGGGATTGGTGGGTAATAATTGTTCTCTTGGGCTTTGATTTATTGTGTGTTGTCTGGATGTAATAAATCAATCCCCAAATATGCTCCTGCTCACTCTGGAACTTTACCAGGGTAAGCAGTGGAAGTGGAGTGGATGGGGGAGCCACAGCTGTCAATCCTGTGCTGTGAGGACAGGAGGTAAGTCAAAATAAGATATATCAGCTTCAGCTACACTATTCCTGTAGCTGAAGTTGTGTATCTTACATTGACCCCGCCCCTCTAATGTAAACCAGGCCAAAGTGTAAGCAGTCTCTTAGCCTATCCAAGGCTGTGATTAAGTGTCTTGGGGTATATCTACACTATGAAATTAGGTCAAATTTATAGAAGTCAGTTTTTTAGAAATTGTTTTTATGCAGTGGATTGTGTGTGTCCCAACACAACGTGCTCTAAGTGCATGAAGTTGGTGGACTGCCTCCACAGTACCGAGGTGAGCGTTGACTTCCAGAGCATTGCAATTTGCGTAGCTGTGGGTAGCTATCCCACAGTTCCTGCAGTTTCTGCCGCCCATTGGGATTCTGGGTTGAGATCCCAATGCCTGATGGGGCAAAAACAGTGTTGCAGGTGATTCTGGATACATGTAATCAGACTACCCCCTCCCTCCATGAAAGTAACAGCGGACAATCATTTCATGCCTTTTTTCGTGGGTTACCTGAGCAGACAACATACCACGGCAAGCATGGAGCCCACTCAGCTCACTCTCACCTTACATCTCCTGGGTTCTGGCAGATGTGGGACTACATTGCTACACAGCAGTAACTCATTGCCTTTTGGCACCAGAAGGTGCATTATGATTGGTAGCTATTGTCATACTCTTAGGTGCTCTTTTAGTCAACCGTGGTGAGGTCAGTTAGGGATGCCTGGGCAAACATGGGAGTGACTCAGCCAGGTCATTCCCATCTTCTGCTAAGCACCCAGGAGATGATGATGACCAGCAGTCATACTGCACCACCTTCTGGTGAGTGACCAGGAGATGACAATGGCTAGCAGTTGTACAACCAGCGTAAGCAGTAAAAGCCAGATGAGTCAAAACAAGAAATTGACTTGATTTGTTCTGTAAAATCAATGGCCTGATAAACCCAGGGTTTTGAGTTCAATCCTTGAGGGGACCATTCTGTGTGACAGTTGTTTGTGTATCTTCTTGATGCAAAGCCACCCCTTTTGTTGATCTTAATTCCCTGTAAGCCATGCCATCAGTCGCCCCTCCCTCCATCAGAGCAGTAAAGGACAATTGTTTCGTGCCTTTTTTCAGCTCAGAACCAGAAGCTGCCAAAGCAAAACCAGGCCAGGAGGCGACAGCAGTGCAGTGACGAGAGTGATGAGGACATAGACATGGTCATAGACTTCTCACAATGTCCGGGCTGGGCAATGTGCACATCATGCTGATGAGCTCTGCATGATCACCTGTGCTGATCGGCTTGCCACGCTGGCCAAACAGGAAATGAAATTCAAAAGTTCGTGGGCCTTTTCCTGTCTACCTGGCCAGTGCATCTGAGTTGAGAGCACTCTGGGATAGCTCCTGGAGGCCAATACCATAGAATTGCACTCACACTATCCTAAATTCGACCCAGCAAGGCCGATTTCAGTGCTAATCCCCTCATTGGAGGTGAAGTAAAGAAATTGATTTAAAGAGCCCTTTACGTTGAAAAAAAGGGCTTTGTCGTGTGGATGGGTCCAGGGTTAAATCACGGTAACGCTGCTAAATTCAACCTAAAGTCACAGTGTAGACCAGGCCTGAGAGGGATTTTATAGCTACTGGCTGGCTGGGTGTCCAAAAAAGGGAGCTGCCCGCCCCCACCCCCTTTCATATATCACACTTGGTAACTACTAAGCAGAAGCACAGAATCATAGATTGATTTGCTGAGTCTCCTGCAAGCCTTCCTAATGGCACAGCAGGGCTGCTCTTGGTTCAGTACAATGTTGTTTTGTTTAGCAGTGACTGTGAAGGCACGTCCAGCTATTTGGCCGTGGGCCCTCTGGTATTAAGTGGACACCCTGTCTTAGCTGTGTATGGCTGTGTTGCTTCTAGATTGATATATTCTGTATTGATGTTATCAAATGGAGTATTTTGTAGCTGTCTGCTATAATTTGTTTAACTTGAATAGGCTCCTTCAGACTTCACCACCTGCCTTTCACACACTCCCTGCCCCTCGCTCTCTGGGGTGGGAACAAGCCACCAGCATGTGTGTCCATTGGATTCTTTTTATTTAATTACTTCTCATGTTAAATTATTTATGAATTTTTTTTTAATTTCATTGCAGTGTGTTTTCTTCCTGCCACTGTCGCCTGGCAGCTAAGGGATGTGAGATTGTCCTCCATTGCATTTCTGCCCATGGAAAAAGAGGAGAGATCACACTTCAGTACCTTTGGAAATAAAAGCAATCAGGAAACAAACCAGCTGTCTCCTCAGTGTGCAGTTTGTGTCTCTTTTGGTGCAGTTGATACGTGCTCACATGGGAATCCATCACCCTTGGTGTGTGGTTGCATCCATTAGGTAACCAGACTGAGCCTTCTAATATCCTTGGTGATTGTTTCCAAGATCCAGGACTTTGTGCTCAAACATCTCCCAGCTTCCTTGTTGAGGATAAGGCCGAGGTTCCCTTGCAATATACAGGAAGGAAGCAGATTTTCACCCCAGATGGGACTGGAACCCACAGTCTCTAGAAGCCAACACCTTATCCATTAGGCCACTGATGTACAGCTGCTGATGAAATGGAAATTATATCTCATAAATGCACATTCCTCATATTTGCTTCAAACCAAGTAGCCCCTTTCTGGACCTTACAGAAATGTCTGCATCCCCTGGCAGCGAGGCAACTAGGCACATGACTGACAGAGCTGAACACCACCTTTCTGCCAGTCATCTTTAGAGAAGAACCCCACTTGAGTCACCTTTCCTTCCTTCAGCACCTCCATGTCTGTGGCTCTGAGTGGCAGTAGGATGATTAGGGGGTGAATCCAGGGCTGGAAGGGGGGTAAGGTCGGCCTGTAAGGAGTAACCAGATGGGGCAGACCCAGGGGAGGCTGTGGACTGCTGGTCAGTCGTTGGGACCGGAACTCTAGATCAAAGCTGCATAGCGACCTGACATCCAGGGTTACAGGGCTGACATAGTGATCCCCTTACTGTCCTTGGGGAACCCCAAACCCTTGTTACTAAGGGCATTGAGGAGTCTCTGTCCCTTAATAACTTCTGGGAGCTCCCCAGCAGGCTGCAGGCATCAGCCACCTCCTGCCTCAAAGGTTAGACTCTTGGCGCTGTGCCAGCTGCCCCCTCGCTTGAGGGACCAGTGTAGGAAGGAGGCCTGGTGCTGGCAGAAGGCGGTTTTGATCGACCTCTGTGGTATGGGCACAGGACGCTTCCACTGTGTCCCTCTGCTGGCATCTCTTCAGCAGCGCCTAGAGGCCCTGGCTCCAGGCTAGCACCTGGTGAGCTCTGGCACTGGCAGGAAGTGCTGCAGGGTGCTGGGAAGCGGCCCTGGCAAACAGCTCCTGGTAGGTGTCTCTGTGGTATCATGGGTCAGTGAGTACAGCTGTTAATGGAAAGGAGGGGGGGGTTGTGCTCCCCCAGGGATGCCACGGAAGGCTCCTCATGGGCTCCTCAAGGTCCGCTAGGAGCTGGGAAATCCCCCTTTTGCTACCTTGAAGGCTGCCTCTTGGACAAAGTGGGTTCACTTGCTGCCTACAAGAGTGTGGGGGCCGCGCTGCAAAAGCCCATCTCCAAGCAGCCACGCCACATGCTTGGGCTTAATCCTCAAGGCCGAGTGCAAAACCTTCAGCCGGGAACGTTTCACTCCCTCCCACCTCTGCCCAAGGAGCAAGGGAGAAATGGACGACACATGCCAGCTCGAAGATGCCTCCCTCCCACTTCCCTGTACGCTGTGCAAAGCCCTTGGCCTGCCTCATGCCTCGTCAGGAAAGTGCAGCCATGCTGCCCAAGCCTGAGTCACGTCCGCAGCCTGACCTGCCCTGGCTGACGGCTCGCAGAGCCACGTGAGTCAATGGCAGGTCGAGTCGGGAGCCTCGGCTCTTTCCCCTGACAGCCACACAGGGCTGCCTGGCATCCCGAGAGCCTCCCTCGTGTTCTCCCGCAGCAGCCGCCTGCCGGTGTGGGTGGGAAGAGGGGACGAGGCAGCACTGCGGTCTCAGATTAGGAAAAGAAGCCCTCACCCTGCCCAGCCCCGCCTCTTGCCTTCAGCCCAAACAGCCAGAGGTGCCGGGGAGCTCCCTGGCAGGCCACTGCCTCAGCCAGGAAATAAGGAAAAGGTGATGAATAAAGAAGTCAGGAAATAACAAGGAAATGAAGGTGTTTGTCGAACGAGTTTCTGCCCGATTTACCATCTTCTCAGCTACCGCTCAAAGTTAAATACCTAAAGTCAACCTATCGGCATAAGTACAGATGGTTAAATGGGAGTTAAAAGGAGCTACTGTCACAAGTGTTAGGTGCCTGCAAGCAGCATGCAGACCGTTTAAAAACACTGCAATTAGAGGCTCAGATGAAATGTTTGCCTTAAATCAGAAACGCAAATAGGAGGAACAGCAGAAAGCCACTCTAGGTAAACGGCCAAGTAATAGAGGCTGTTAGAGGCAAAAAATCAATCCTCAAAATTTGGAAATCAAATCCTAGTGAGGATAATAGGAAGGTGCATAAACTCTGGCCTGTTAAGTGTCAAAATCTAACAAGTCAAGCCAAGAAAGAATCTGAGAAGCAACATGCTAAAGACACAAAAGCTAAGCATAAATCAGGTCAATGTGAGTCCTGGTCTGTCCCTGTAGAAAGATGAATCCCCTCTGTGGCTGGAGTGAGCTCCTCTAAGCTGACCTCACTACAGACCTGTGCCAGGTAGTGCTCATTGTAACAATGTTTCCTCTGATGGTCAGGAAAACGGGACCAGCGGTCCTCAGGCTGGCTGACACAATTAAAATCCTCCCCCCAACAACAAACATCATGCAGTCCAGAGGAAGGGATCCTTTGATCTTCCCTCTTATGCCTTAACTGGGGACCATACACACTAATATAGCAGTAACCAGTGCCACAGAGCACAAAGTCTGCCAGTAATGCCCTCCCTGGTCGGAGCTCCACCACCTTCTGTACTCACACAGCAAATGTGAAAAACAAGACTCCAGCCCCATCATTCTTCCTTGGCCAGGAGGCCCTTCCTCCAATCACCCTCTGCCTATTGAGCTACCCTACAGTTGTTAATGTGCATTTCCTGAACACCCATTATGTCCAAGTCATGCTGCTCCGAGGCACTGAACATCAAGCATCACCTCCTGGGCCCCCAAATCCCTTCCACCTTCCACACAGCCATTTTCACAGATGCCCCTTCCCTGCTACTGCCCTTGCTCAGCTGCGCAGAGGAGTTTTCATCCCCAGTCCCTACCTGTCACTGCCCAGAAGCCCTCTCTCCACCATTCCTGAGGGTCACCCTGCCTTGCTCTTTTCCTGCCAAGTTGGGAAAGGCAGCTCTCATCGTTAAAGGTCAGGTGGGTCAACTAGCGGCAGAAGCCCATTCTATTTTTTCCTACTGCAGAGCCCAAGATCAGAAACTCACCTTCAGTGCCACCCAGAGAGGAGGCAAGTGGGGCAATTTGCCTCAGGCCATGCAGAGAGGCCCCATAAGAATAGAGTACTGCAACTCTTTTTTTTAATGGAAGGGGCCCCCCAAAATTGCTTTGCTATAGGCCAGCCTTGCTCATAAGCACCACTGTGCTGCCAGACAACAAGCTGCCCCTCCACTAAGAGAATGAAAGAACCTGCCAAAGCCTGGGATTGAACCAGGGACCTTTAGTCTAATGCTCTCCCAGCTGGGATATTTTGGCACCTGCATAGGATTATTTTGGGCTGTTGCTTCTCTGTCCAGGATGTTTTTGCAGCAGTTGCACACAAAAAGGATGTCATTGTGAGCGGCCCACGAAGACAAGACTCGCTTTTGCCTGCCTTGCTCGTCTTGACTTGCTTCCTCATCCTGTTCCTGCCCTAGTGCCCGGGTTGACCTGGTGGTGGAAAGGGACTGGGGACCAGTGGCACAGAGAGGAAGTTGAGCTGGACCCTGAGCTAGACTAGACCCTGATGGTGAGAGTCAGGCCACCACTTGCCAGACCACCCTGTTGTCCTGGCTTCCCCCACTGAGTGTCATTTCGGGAGGGAAGTGGGGCTTCTGCCTCCCCTCCCCGATTTTCACACGGCAGAGGAGTGTGAACAGGAAAACGAATGGCTGCTCCACACTCCCACCAGAGGAACCCGACGCCCTTAGCTGTGGTGAGTAAGAAGTGGCTGTTGGCTGACAGGGCCTGTCCCCCAGGAGCTGGAACAGCAGTTGCCACCTCCCTCTCGGCTCCAGGAAATGCTCATTGCCTGGCTGCATGGATGGCTGTTGCTTCGTGCTCTGGAGAGCGTCTGTATTGCTCTGTCAACCCCCCGTCCTCCCTGAGCCAGTCTGGTAAGGTCCCAAGTGCCCCCTCCAACCTGGCAGCTGAGAGTCTGTGCAGACATCAGCCCCCGTGCCAGCCCCACAAGCAGCAGCAGCGCCAGCCCCCCCCAGCACCACAGGGGCACTCAATGCACTTCCTGTGGGGAAATGGATCTTTGGCGTCCAGCTGCTAGAGTGAGAGCCAGGAGAGAGCAGTGTCTGGCTCACCTTGGGGGAGAGAAGAGACCCGATGAGTGAAGATCTCACTCTTTCTCCCCCACAAGGCTGGTCAGTTGTATTGTCACTGTGATAGTCAGCATTTCCCTTCAGGGCAGGCCCTAGAGGGATCTGGGGTCTGGGACAAATCCCCCCTTTCCTCCCCAGGCCCTGCCCCCACCTCACTGCTTCCCCCAAGCCCCCACCCCGTCCCATCTCTTCCTGGCTTGCACCATTCCTCTCCCTCCCCCACCTCTCCTTATCCCTGCTCCTCCCCCAACCCATCCAGCGCCGCCTGCACCCCACTGAACAGCTGATCACTGGCAAGTGGGAGGTGCTGAAAAGGAAGAGGAGGAGCTTGTCAGCAAGGGCTGTAGTGGGGGAGGGAGTTGGCTGCCAGTGGGTGCTGAGCACCTGTTTTTTCTCTGTTGGTTCTGCAGCCCCATAGCTCCCATGGAGTCACTGACTTGGCTTCTTTCACACTCTAGAGAGAGGAGCAGAACCAGGGCTGTGGCTGATCTATGGGGTACCAGGTGAGTGGCAGAGGCGTCAGATGCTGAGAGTTTGCCTGACCCCTCAGGGACACAGTGTGAGGTGGTGTCCCAGGCATCTCTATGAAAGGAGCAGAACAGGATTTACTTGGGGTGCGGAGAGAACTGAGAGTGTCTCAGGGAGTTGTATAGAGATATTGTCTGGGTGAGAGACTGGCTAAAACACAGGCCTCGCTGTGAGCAGGATTTGAATCTGTGCAGGGGAACCCTATTAGATTTTAACTCCAATGTCTTAACCACTCAGTCATCACAAGTGTGAGCACAAAGCTCCCCCAATGCCAGAGAAACTGGTAAAGAATCACAATGCCCATGTCTGAAGTCATCTGAACTACAGAATTCCCACAGCAAATTGGCTCCCAAAGCGCAGGGGGGATTTGGGTTTGTTCTCTTTGCTTAGCCATGTGCAGTCGCACAGAGAGCACGTTTAAAAGTCTCCCCTCCCACAGAGCGGGAATAGGAAATGATTCTCAACTTGAAGCTTGATGTGAATGAGGATGTCTGGACCACAGGGCCAGGGACTGATCTTTGCTAGAGAAACCAGTGACACAGAACCAGGCTAAGGAAAATGTTCCCTGGAGTCAGTAATTGGAATAGCAACAGTATTGTGCAGAGAAATGTCTCATAAGAGAAGTCAGAGCATTGGTGGTTCAGTAGCAGAAGTCACAGCTACAGCAGAGAAGGTCTAGCTTTGGTTTCTGGCCAACAGAGGGATGAGTTTTATTGTCTCAAAATTTCAGTAGAAAAATTCAGACCCAAATTGTGCGTGGTGGGGATTTCTCTGGTTTGTTTTGTTTTTCTCATTTGAAATGTCCTTGATCATTTTTCTGGGAAAACTATTTTGAGAAGGCCAAGGAAGAGTTAGAACAATTACAAATCTCTATGGGAGTGAGGGGGTCTCTCAGCGACGGGGAGGGGTGGAGATTTTCATGGAGGAGAGTTGAGGAGATAAATGAGAGGCTTTTGCTCCAGCAGATGGAGCGGCTTGGCAGGTTCATTTTTACCAAGTGAACCCCCCCCCCCATCACACACACACACACACACGTTGCTCCCCTGCTGCTGCTGCCCCAACTCAAAGCCCACTGTCACCCCCAGCATTTGGTCTACAGCTTCCCACTGACAAAGCCCTTATCTATCAGAGACAAAATCCCCTCATCTGCCCCTTCTCCCAGCTGAGCCCTCCCCCCACATAGCCCAGGACAACCCCGGCCTAGCCGTGCCGAGGGCTCGGGCTTAATCTTCAAGGCTGAGCGCAAATCCTTCAGCTGGGCACGTTTCGCTACCTTCCCACCTCGGCCCAAGAGGCAAGGGAGAAACGGACGAGACACGCAGGCTGGAAGACGCCTTCCTCCCACTTCTCTATAGCCTTCTGTGATGTTATTAATATGAACTGGGATCACAGAGATCATTGTTGCCACCACTGTTATATATGTGCAGCAAATATTGTGCAAATGTTGGTATGTGAGGTGTCTATGACAAGGTTATGATTTGCTGGTTATAATTATGCTGGCTATATGTGTGTACCATTTTTGTATTTGATGTTATGAATATGGGCTATGTACTTGTATCTCAAATGTATTTGATTCCAAGTAGCCTCAGTGTCATCAGCCCCCAACTCCTTCAGGAGTCCATAGCAAAGAGACCCCTCCACCACACTGTCCTGGACTCCCTGGGAGGTGCCTCCCACCCCGCCCCATGCCCCGCCCAATGGAGCAGCAAGGATTAAAGTGGCAGCATCTAGTGTCAGTGGGGTTCAGTGGCTCAGGGCATATGCCTGAGCTGGTTACCCGCCCCCATAGCACTGCTCGAGGGCCTGGGCCTGGGGTGTTCACAGCCCCCTCCTCACCCTTCCCTCAGCCAGCCTGGCTCCTCACCTGGAACTAAGCAGAAGCATCTGTCAGCCAGGCTGCTGTCCGAGTCCCAGGTGCTGCTGCTGTCCCATGGGGAGCGGACCGAGTTGCTGGGGCTGGGAGAAGGATTCTTCACCTCCTGCCCTGGGAAGGCTGGAAGGTCCCCACTGACCGGGCAGGGCGATGTCTCCTGCTGGAAATCGACACTGGGCTCCTGGAGCCACTGCTGCCCACACAACAAGCCCTGGAGCCACCCTGCCCTGTTCTGCTCCTGGGCTGGGTCCTGCCTGCCCAGCTGCATCCTGGCCCAGCTCCATTTTGGCCTGGCTGTTGCCTCTCCCACCTCGGTGCCTGCACCGGGAGCAGGTTTCCTCTTCCAGAAGGCTGGGCACTTCCACCTCCTGGCAAGGCCGGGGGCTCCTTCCCTGCCAGTGGGGCCGGGGCCGCTCCACTCCTGGGGAAGATGGCAGCTGCTTCCTTCAGGCTCTGGGGCCACCTGCAGAGCCTTCTTCCTGAACATCCTCAGGAGCCTGGACATCCTGGAACCGAGCGGGGAGCAGGCGTGAGTCTAGGGTCAAGGCAGCCTCTCACTAACCAGCCTGTTTGGTCCCTCTCCATCCCTGCCCCACCCAGAGCAGCTCGTCCTCCCCCCACAGGCGTGCAGGGAGTGCAGGCTAAACACACTGGCAGGAGTTCATTGCATGATCTGCTCCCCCTCAACGTTCGCCCTCCTCATCCTTGGGGCTGCAAGAACCAGGGAGTCTCGTCCTTTTCGAGCACTGGGGTCAGTCACAAACACCATCAGTCACTTTGGACAAACATCTCCCTCCTGCCAGCCAAGGACACACTCACCCCCCGCCCCACCCCCAGCCCAGGCTAGAGAAGGAACAGAACCCAGGAGTCCGGACTTCTCCTGGGAAACCATTCCCCACTTCAACGTCCCTAGGCATAGCAAAGCCAGGGCCCCCTCGTTTCCCACTGATTTCCATGCCCAGCAGCTCACCGGGTCTGACCCAGCTCAGAGACTCTCAGCCTGGGGAACAGTCTCTCACAAGGGAAGGTCTGGGAGCCCCATTGCTGGGACCTTGCCAAACACACTTGAGATGGCTCTGGAGAAGCTCCTCCCTGGTCTGAGAGTGAGGGGTCCTGGGGTTGTTTGCAAATCCAATCTTCTTTGGGAGAGATTCTCTCCCCCTCTTTCTGCCTCTCCCCAGACAGACAGGGGATGCCACCGAGGAACCCTAATGCCACTCACTTGCTCTGCTGATGGAGCGATGGATGGAGGATGTTCAGTGTCATCCCTCGCCCTTCTCCTCACTCTCCAAGCCCAAGGCAGGCTGGAGAGGGGAGTGGTGACCTGAGGAGTTACCCTGCCCAGCCAGCAGACAGGGTGATGACACTGGGCGATCAGCTGGCTGGGAAAACAAGAGTCTGTCTTATTGCCAGGGAAAGGAGAAACTTGGCCAGCAGCAGGGGGTGCAGAACATCACCCTAGTGCGGGGGTAACAGTGCCTCCAGGATCCTGAAATCCCAGCACTTTACACACCTTCCTGGAGCCACCCAACCCCCTGGGCTGTCGGAACTGCGACCCCAACCCTACTGATGAGGAAGAGGCCTGGGGAGGAGAAGCTCCTGGCTCTGGGCCACACCAAGAGTCAGAAGGATGGATGGAAACCAGAAGTCCTTCTTTCCAGGCCCCTTTGCTAACCACTGCTGCACACTCCCTCCCACAGCTGGCAATTACAAGCAGGCCCTAATGGCCACTCCCCCTGCCTTTGAGAGGGAGTGTGCTCCACTGGAGTCACTGGATCAGGGGACCGGGAGTCAGGACTCCTGAGTTCCATTGCTGGGGATTTAATACTTTCCCACTGTTGGAAAGTGCTGGGAGAATCCCCCAGCCAAAGCTGCTCTGACAGTGCTAAGCAGCATCTGACCATTCAAGGGCGGAGCGCACTGCCCAGGAGGAGGAGTGTTTGGCTCTGGGGTTTCACTTCAGCCCAGTCTAGAGAGAGGGGCCCAGCCATGGAGTTTGGCTCAAGAAGACCACGTCTCCAGTTTGTTAAAGGCGTTTTGAATTCCAATCCTGTGCTCCAAAGTGCTTGGTGTCATTTGCAAATTTTAGAAGCATGTTCTCCACGCCATTTTCCAAATCAGTAATAAAAATATTGAATAGTACCAGACCCCGGACTGATCCCTGCCGGACCCACTAGGTGCACCCTCTCCGTTGGACAGCCAAACATGGAGAAGTGCTCTTGGAGTCTGGGCTTTCAACCAGCTCTGCACCCACATCACATTGAATGCGTCTAGACCGCATTTCCCTCATCTGCTTGTGAGACTGTCCTACGGGACTGTGTCAAAAGCCTTAGTAACACTGAGATAGATCCCATCTACTGTTTACCCACCTCCATTAGGCCCGGAACCCTGCCAAAGAAGGAAAGAGGTTTAGTTTGGAATGATTTGTTCTTGACAAATCCATGCTCATTAGTCCTAAGAAACAAAGTACCCTGTAGGTGCTGCTGACAAACTGATTGTTTAAGAATGTATTCCAGTATCTCTCCAGCTATGGAAGTGAGGTGAGCTAGTCTGTAAGTCCCAGGGGTCTCCTTGTTCCCCTTTTAAAGATAGGTCCTGTCTTGTTCATGGATGGGAAGATGCTCTTTTTCAGGGATCTCAGATGAGAACTGGGGCACAACACCTGGCTTGTTAAGACCACAAAAACAGAGGCAGTAACCTCTTCTCTCCTGTTGGCAAAGAACCCCAGGCACTTAAGAGACAGGGACTCACATCCCTGAATGGGCTTTAAAAAGACAGTGGTTAAAAAGTTTGGCTCTGACCATTTCTTGTTGCCACAGATTAGACATTTTAGCAAACTTTAGAATTCCTTGGTACTAAACACTGTGAAACTCCCCTTTCTCCTTCACACAGGCCTTTAACACCCCTTCTCTCACTCAGGCTCAGGACCGCCCAGAATTCGAGAACTGTCCCTGTTCCCATTGGACAGATGGGGAGGAACCTGAGGTACAGAGAAGGGAAGTGACCTACCCAAGGGCCTACACAACAAGGCGGTGGCGGAGCCAGAAAGAGAAGCCACCAGTCCTGACTCCTGTTCTAACAAACAGCAAAACCTCCCAGAAGTAAGGATAGAGGCCAGGAATTGAGATGGCGGGGAAATTTCATTGAAACCATTTCTGTCAGAAAATCCCCTTCAGACTAAACCAGTTTGTTTCTCAATATCAAAACAAATGGGATGAAAATTCTTTGCAAAAAAATTTTGTTGCAAAGCAAAAGCATTTCCTGTTTGTCAGAATGTGTTAAATTGTCTCGTCACACACAAAGAGGAGACTAGATCACAAACATTAGATAAGATGCTTCAGTCTGAGCTAAGTCGTTGCTGCTCTTAACAATTTCAAAATAAAAAAATATAAATAAAATAGAATATTTCAGCTATTCGATTATGTCATAATCTGATCGGAGTAAACGTGATAGGACACCTCATATTACGCATTGCTCCTAGTGACACTCTCCAATGGATCCCCATCCTCCACCCACCATGAGGTAGGTAGGAGCGGATCATTATTATTCTTACTTGAAAGAGGGAGAAGCTAAGGCTGAGAAAGGAGAATTGACTTCTCTTAGGTCATACAGCCAGCCAGTGGCAGAGTTGGGAATAGGACCCAAGAGCCCTGATTTTCAAACTATCCATCAGATCTTGAATTACAGACATTGAATGACCTGAATAAAGTGCTCTCACATGAGCTCCAGACCAACAACAGTGCACAGGAATTATTCAGCAAGTATTTGAGGAGAACTGCAATGTTAGAGAGAATTATGAACTGCTCAGAGACCATTAATGCAGAGAAGCAGCAAAATTTGTCAAACATATGACTGGTTATGACTCATTTACTTTGTTTTAAAAGAGAAGAACAAGGACCTGAGTCTCCTCCCTGTCAATAATCCCCTGCTCAGCCAATCAGGGTAGAGACTGAGGATGGGAGGCTGAGGGTTCTCACCAGAGAGCCCAAAGGATGGCTCAGGTCACCGGTGGGGATCACTGTCCGAGCATTATTTCAGCTCCACATTTTTGGGTGGACCTCCCACAGTGGGAGCTGCCAAGCACTCCCCCGCAACACACACACACACACACACACACACACACACACACACACACACACACCCCGCTCCTGGTGTTGGGAGAGGAACAGGAGAAAGAGAAAAAGAAGCAAGAGACAAAGAGAAAGGAGGGAGGGATGGATGGAAGAAAAGGTGAAACAAAAAGGACAAACCCTAATGTCCCCAGTGATTCTAAGGGACCAAATCCCAGGTGCGGAATAAAACTCGGCCTTCTTAAGCTCGTGTTTTCCATGCCTAGAATTCAACTGTCACCAGATGGATCAGACTGAACAGGTTTCAAACCTCCAGGAGGATCTTACCTTCTAAACAGGGATGGCTGTTTTCTAGTAAAATCAGGAAAAGGGAAGGAGAAAACTCGATAGAGGTTCCTCCTGGTGCTCACATACGTGAACCCGAATAAGCTCTCAGTCCTCAAAGAGAGACCTGGAGAAGGAGACTTGCTGAAATAAAGCCATAGGGGTCTCTGAGGTTTCCCCAGCCCCTCGCCCCTGTCCTGCCTGACTGATGTCAGCATCTCTCTGTGAGGTCACCACCTCCCCACCACCTTTGACCAATAGTCTGAGGGCCTGCAAAAGCCCTTTGTGATGTCACTGCCACACCCCTCCCTTGCTGTGCTAATGTCCTGCCCCTGGCCAGGCACTTCGGAGGTTTGAGCTACTCCCTGTGGATCACCTCACTCAAGGAGCATTCGTTCTAGGAAGCAAGCTGGTAGTTTTGGATCATTTGCAAATTTTGTCAGCTCACTGTTTAGCAGATCATTTATGAATATGTTGACTAGTCCTGGTCCCAGTACAGACACCACTAGTTACCTGTTTCCATCCTGAAAACTGACCATTTATTCCTACCCTTTGTTTCCTAAAAGAAAGTAAGCCGGTACATTCCGGTATGGGGTAGCAGCAAGAGCCGGTACGCTGTGTCAGCCCGGCTCGGCTTTCCCAGGCTGGTGATTTAAAGGGCCCAGGGCTCCTTTCAGCTGTCGGAGCCCCATGCCCTTTAAGTCACCTCCTGAGCCCCCTTGCCGGAGCCTTGGGAAGCAAATCACTACCATGGATGCTGCTCTCTCCTGCTCTGCCAACACAGAGCAGGGGCGGCAGAAGCTTCCTTACAGTGGGGGGGGGCACTGTTGTCCAAACTGTGGCACCCACATGACACCCCTTCCCTAAGGACCCCCACTCACACCACCTCTCCCCCTGAGGTCACACCCACAGAACTCCTCTTCCCCAAGACTGCACCCTTCCCCACACCTCCATCATTTGTCCTAACAGCCAGTAAAGAGTGGTAGGGCCATGGCCCTCTAAACCCCCTGTTCCAGCACCCCTGACACTGAGCTATGCAGGCAGCAGTGTGTGCGTGTGTGACAGAGAGTGCTGTGCTGAGCTGAGCCAGTGAGAGAAGGGGGCTGATGTCAGGCCTGTCCCCTGCCTCAGGACTGGTTTCTTCCAGCATCTGTCTGAACTTCGAGACAGTGTGCCGACATACTCACTCTTCTGCAATGCACACACTGTTTTTTCCTCCCCCCACACGCTGTCTACCCCACCACGTACATTGCAGTTGAAAAGCAGCTAGCAATCTAGTAGGATGCCCATGGAACAAATGGGATAGAAACATGCATCATGTGATGCTGTACAGGCCTATGAGGCATTGCAAACCCTTCCCAAAGCACCCTGCAGCCAGTTGCACAATGGGATAGCTACCACAATGCACTGCTCTCTGTGGCCATCCAAGAGATGCTAGCATGGATGTGCTCTGGTGACACAGGGCATAGGGTGGACATGCAACAGCTGTTCAATTAAAACACTTTAGCTGAAGCCATGTTACTCTTTCATGCAGATAGAGCTTGAGAGTGAGACAAGGCCCAGCTCTGTTGAAACTATAGAACCACAACTTCCCCTGGAGTTTGCAGGATTTGAACCTGCACAGGAGGCCCCAGTAGATTTCCAGTCCGTCATCTTAACCACTTGGCCACAAATACTTACTTGGCAAGTATTAGAGGGTAGCCGTGTTAGTCTGGATCTGTAAAAGCAGCAAAGAATCCTGTGGCACCTTATAGACTAACAGACGTTTTGGAGCATGAGCTTTCGTGGGTGAATACCCACTTCCTCAGATGCAAGATACCTTCCTTCCATGCATCTGAGGAAGTGGGTATTCACCCACGAAATCTCATGCTCCAAAACGTCTGTTAGTCTATAAGGTGCCACAGGATTCTTTGCTGCTTTTACTTGGCAAGTGACTCTCACTGCACTCTAGTTATGTTCTCACTGAGTGATCAATTCCAGTTGTTTCCTCAGACCAGCTTCCACAACACACACACTGCTGTGCCGTTGTGTAAGTGTGTCCATGGCTGAACTGCAAGAATTCCTGCTCCCTTCCCTTCTGGCTGGAGCATGAGCAGAGTGTGTTTGTGGTTAATGATGGTGCTGTAGCTTGTTGTCCATTTCCTGCCTTGATCATTCAGACAGTCCCTTTCCCGTCATATCCCCAGTATATCAGTGATTGCTATAGCAGGGGGCAGGTTTTCTCTGGGGTACTGAGCTTTGCCAGGGGGTTGGTGGCTCCTGTCTTTCCTCACCCTGGAGTAAACTCAGCTTTTTATTCCATCCTTGATGTTTCAAGGAATAACAACAGATGACCAAAGAAAGAGGTGGATAGGGTGGGTCTCAGGGGAGGGGCAGAGAGTTGTGGGCAGTGGGCAGGTCAGATCAGGGAGAGGGAAGAGAGATGTGGGTGGTAGGCAGGGCCAGTCTCAGGGGAGGGGGCAGAGAGGTGTGGGTAGGGTGGGTTTCAGGGGAGGGCTCAGAGAGGTGTGGGCGGTGGGCAGGTCAGGTCAGGGAGGGGGCAGAGAGATGTGGGTGGCGGGCAGGGCCAGTATCTGGGGAGGAAGCAGAGAGGTGTGGGCTGTGGGCAGGGCAGGTCTCAGGGGAGGGTCAGAGAGGTACAAGCAGTGGGCGGGGCAGATCTCAGGGTAGGGTCAGAGAGGTGCAAGTGGTGGGTAGGACTGGTCTTGGGGAGGGGCAGAGAGGTGTGAGCGATGGGCGGGGCAGATCTCAGGGGAGGGGCAGAGAGGTGTGGGCAGTGGGCAGGGTGGGTCTCAGGAGAGGGGCAGAGAGGTGTGGGCAGTGGGCAGGGCATGTCTCAGGGGAGGGGCAGAGAGGCACGAGCACTGGGCAGGGCATGTCTCAGGGGAGGGTCAGAGAGGTGCAAGTGGTGGGCAGAACTGGTCTTGGGGAGGGGGCAGAGAGGTGTGGGCAGGGTGGGTCTCAGGGGAGGGTTCAGAGAGTTGTGGGCGATGGGCATGGTGAGTCTCGGGCAGTGGACAAACAGGTGTGGACAGGGTGAGTCTCAGAGGAGGGGCAGAGAGGTGTGGGCAGCAGGCAGACCTTGGGTAGGGGGTGGAGAGGCGCGAGGAGGCCTTGGGGGAGGAGAGGAGTGAGCGAAAGGTGGATCAGCAGGCCTCAGCCAAAGAGGAAGAGCAGGGGTGGGAAGTGGCCAAATGGGAGAGAGGGCAGAGCACAGGTGGGGACTCAGAGGGAGGAGAATGAGGGAAGGGGGTGGAGTGGGGGGACAGCACCACCATCTGGGCAGGGCTGCCTAGGGGATTCAGGGGGCCTGGGGCAAAACAATTTTGGGTTCCCTTCCATAAAAAAGAGTTGCAATACTATACAATACTATATTCTCATGGGGGCCCCTGCAGGGCCTGGGGCAAATTGCCCCCCCTGGCCCCCCTCTGAGCGGCCCTGCCCTCAGCCTCTTCTCGTAAGTCCTCTGCCCCTTAATCATTTTTGTTGCCCTCCCCTAGACTCTCTCCAATTTGTTTCTGTAGTGAGGAGGGGGAGCGAAAACTGGACACAATGCTCCAGATGTGGCCTCACCAGCGCTGAATAGAGGAGTATAATTGTTGCTGGCACAGAGTGCCCGAGGCAAGCAACAGATGGGTCCGTTGCCCAGAGTGCATATCGCCAATGAACACACCAGGGTGGAGAAGCAAACAACCAAGTTTATTTGAGCTCAAATAAGGTGCAAGGGAGAAATAACAATCTCAAATCCTGCACACCTAAACCAAGCAGTTTCTTCCTTTTATATCCCAGTTGTTTAATACAAAACTTTCTTGCTGACTAGCTGATCTCTCACTCCCCCTCCTTTGCCATCCAGCTGCAGTATCTTTTCTCATTCAATCTTTTGTCTCCCCCCTTCCTCCCCGCTCTCCGCTGCTGAGAAATGTATACAGTATCTTAAAACGGCCTTGAGCGGGCTTTAGCCGAGCTTCAATGTATTACAGCAGAGAACTGGCTGTTACACCAAAAACTAACTGCTAACACTACATTTTTGCAGCTATTAGTACATTAGGTTACACTAGGTTACACAAAGTATTTAACATGGAGGAACAAAGGTTCATTGAGGCCTGAACAGGAGGGCTTCACCGGCACCCATGATCGTCCTCCCTCCCGAGCTACCTAGATTTATGCCTAGTGACACCAACAACTCCCTCCTTTGAGAATACTCAACAAACTTTTGGCTGAGTGTTCTCACATTTAAAGGATAACATGTGATTAAGCTCTAGGGAGCTGGATTGCTTTACAGCAAGCAAGCAAGAGAAGAGTGACCATACACAACACCAGACCAGTGAGCAGGAAGCGAACAATATCTTCCCCTAGTTCTCCCAGGTTGAGTAACCAGCCCCAGAGGGAATCAGAAATAGTTGGTTTCCTTTCCTGGGCCTTCCACTGTTCAAAAGCTTGTTCGACTGACAGGATGTGCTTGTTAATATCCTGTGCGTTTTCTGGGACATAAGTACAGCATTCATCCACCCTGTGAAGCCACTTCCACCCAGGAAGTGTCCATGTATGTCTCCATGGTCACAGATCAGATGGTATTCCTGATGCATCTGTAAGGGCAGTGGGCCAAGTCTGGTACTCAAGATCACTCCAAATGGCCATCAGCTGGTCATTCAGGAAATCCTGAATTCCTACACATACTAGATCCCACTGCAATGCCTTCCCAGCCTCAGTTATATTCAATACCATCTTTCCTTGGTGTAGTACTATAATACACCTGTTATTTAACTATTCTCAGGTACTGTCAAAAGTCATTAACATTAATAGCATAGGAGGGGGTTACATTATTAGTCACTGGAATGATTTCAATAGGCAGGTAAAATTTCTAGTGGCAGAACAAACTCTTTGGGTACTTGTTATTTAAAATCCAATTAGAGCAATACATGCTGAAGGATTTATCCAGAACACAGGGCGCAGCCTGTAGAATAAACCCCAAAATCCAATCAATACCACATTCCCAAGCATGGGTCCCACAAATGTCCTCCCACCAGTGTATAATTCTTTGTTTCTTCACCAGGGTCAGTTCTTAATGTCCTTTCTAGTCAGGAATTCCTGGACTTTCAGTGGAGTGAGTTTTCCTTCTTCTTTCCCAAAACAGTCATGGTGCTGCATCCTACAGGGGAAAGGTTACAAGCACATCACCCTGTAATGATTTTGCTTTTTCTAGAAAAATTCAAAGGCACAACAGATCTGTCAGTGGACAAGGGAGAGGTTACTAGCACTTCACCTTGTACTTTTTCCCTGCTGTCCAGAAGGCACAGTGGAGCTAGAAGGTGAAATAGGCTAATCATTAGTAGGAGAATCCTCCCGAGGTGGAGGGGTCTTTTTGCAGTGAGAATCTTGGGTCCAAGCAGTCAGTCTTTGGCACTTCATAGTGGTGTTGGTAGTCAGCAGGACTTAATAAGGGCCTTTCCAGCATGGAGCCAAAGCAGTCTTTGTTGGTGGACCTTTACATCAGTCCAGTTTCCTGATTCCAAGGAGTGGCAGGGCTGCTAGGATCTTTGGGTAGCGCTTCTTTGCCTGTGAGAAAAGAAACCTAACACATTTCATTAGTGCCTGGCAGTGTTTTGCAAACCTTATAGCTGCGTGGGAAAATTCAAGCCCTCCTTTTCCTGATTGTTAGCCAAGTCTTAACTGTGAACAGTGTCCTTGAGTGGAGTCAGTGTCCTATCTATAGCCTGAGCTTGTTATTTTTTTTTCCAGTTAACTCATTCTGTTCTTTGTCCTTCTTCCTTTCTTGGCTTCTTTTAACCTACAAAGGAAACTTCCACTCTTCACTCATACACCTTTTTCCCAACAACGAACACATAAACATTGCCATTATACAGTACATCAGTCTTATTATTTAATGTATGACACCTATACTCTTCCATTAAAATAACCTTATTACAGAAATTTGGAGCAACAAGCCAGGACAAGCACACCCACTTTGAGGAGTTCACTTAATGCAACCTCTAGGCCAATAGCTTCCCACCATCCCCAGCCCTCTGGCTAGAAATCTGAGGTAGCCAGAAGGATCCCATGTACAATATGGGGAGTGGGTTAACTTTTCATGTCCTTGCTTTCAAAGACTGTTGGTATGCAAATTTTAACAACAACTTTTGCAATTAACAATTTGGACAATGAAATTTCTTTTCCTTACTTAAGGAAATGTGTTAGACTCTAATATATCACATTCTCCTGATTCCAAACCAGACCATCCCATAAAAATACCAAACACAACAACTCCGGCCACGAGACAAACACCACAAGACAGAACACAAAACACAAAACACAATTCCCATTGTGCCAGTAAATGCATGGTACGTTGAATGCTATTCAGCTGGCATCAGTTTTCTCTGATTATCTGAAAGACAAAAAAACCCAGAGATCTACGCCTTCTGGGCAGACAATCATCGCTTAAAATATAAAAATACCCTTCCTGACTTCAGGCAAAACAGAGGAATTACCCCATATTTTTTTTGTATGTGTTCCATAGGCAACCCATGTTTCAGTGGCTCCTACCTTATCAGTTAGATAATTTGCATTAATAGAGATGCTTTCTGGCTTGCTTTTTACTTTTAACTCCTGCTTTCAAACACTGAAAGAAAACATCACCACTTATACTGCCCTAAGAGCCTAATAAAATTTCAATTACATAGCACTGTCTACATTCTTCAGCTAATTCAACTAAATTGTTCATAGCCAAATCAAATGATTGCAATCCAATAATTTCTTTGCCTCAATTTATTTACAAATATTTCAAAGACACCAAGAACTTTCCTCTTTAGCATTTTTACAAAGTTCAACTACTGCTCCCTCCAGCAACTACAGAGTTAACTTCTCATTCTCCCTTAAATCACTTGCTTGTCTCCCAACAGCCACTTTTACCAACTCAAATCACCATTCCAACTAAGTCCTGGGGATCTGAAATCCCCATGCTTACACTTACTGACTCCTTCCTTCCACTACACTCTCAAAGTATTTCAACCTCTTTTCCAATCTCTCTGTCTGTTGCCTGCCTGCCTGGGCCCGATCCTGCTTTTCTCCCTGAACCGTCCCTTCCATGGGCACCAACTTGTTCCACTACCAGTTTAGCTAGGAGGGTGGGCTTCTTAACTAGCCCCCACCCCTCCTGCTCTCTTCCCTTAAACATTCTTACTCACGAGACTACCCGAGTCCTCCCTCATGAGGCTTGCCACCTGGATAAAAACACATGGCCCATTGGGCAAAGGCCATTTACTTAACATACAATCCAAAACCCTTTAGAGGGTTTACCCAGAGCCCCACCCATCTGTCTGCTGACACTTAAACAGAAAAGAGAATTACACAGATAGCAGAGGAAATTACAGTCTAAGCCAGGCTTTCCCACTTCTATAAACTGACCACTACAGGGGATGGGACAGAAGGATCTCAATTCAACCTCAGAGCTTCCTCGCACACGTGGCTTCCACTCTGAGGAATTATGAATGAGAGGTTCAGTTCCACCCACACTCCTAACGTCCAAATGAACAGAGCAAAAAAACAACAGTAACCGGTTAAACAGAACAGAACCAAAACCAGATAGTGTTTCCTTATCCTATTAGGGCTAACTTTTAATTATTCAGTTCTCGACATATAACACCAACAGTACCAAGCAAAGCAAACATAAAATAACAAGGGTAAAACAAATAGATGGTGTAAATTCTGCAGGGCTCCCCCTTTCTTAATTGCTCACCAAACTGTGACAAATTTCTGTTACCAATCTATCCCTCATGTCAGGTGATCAGGCTGACACTGCAGGATCGTTGGGGGAAGATAAAGAAAACACACCATATAACTGAATTTTAAAGCTTCATTAATAAAATAATAGAACAACAACGGAGAGTGTTGGGAACGCTCCCACATCACTCAGGAAAAACATTAATGCCCCAAGCCCTAAGCCCCATTCATACACATGTACATCCAGAATGGCCACTTCTGTGTATAATGTTCAGAGAAGTGGGAGAGGTGGACGGGAGATTATCCTGTATACAGCTTGTCCAGAATTTCCAACATGCTTCCACTCTTGGGAGGGCTGTTTTCTTACACCCTGGAATCTCCTGCGGCGTCTCTTTCAGAGATTCCAGTCCAGGTCGGCTGCCTGTGGCTTCTTTGGTGTCACCAAGCCACACCGGCTCCGGGGTCACAAAGGCACACTGTTGGATCTTACTGGACAGTTAAGCTTTGCAAACATAATCTCAGTTCTGTAACTTATATTGCCTTTGGTTCGCCTCTGTCAATTTTCCTCTTTCCACAACCAGCTGGGGCTGAAAGCAGTTTTTCTTTGTACTTAGCATAGTCTGTGTTGATTCTTGACCTTGAACGCAGAGCAACTTTCTTTTTATCCCTGGGTCAAGATGAATTTCAAATTAACCCATTCCTTTCCTCAATAGACAAATTTGCTCACGCTGTGTTAGGGCTTTTTGGTGATTAAACACTCCTCTTGGATGTATAATCTTATCTAGATTAAAGTACCTTCTAGTGGGCATTGTTTAAATGGATTTTCACTCGTGTAAATATTCCAATTCTCTAAATACCTGCAGGTTGATGAACCATAATGTACGTACATGTAATATGTGGTGGTACTCTTAGGGGGTGAGATGGAATGTTTAGACTGCCCCCCACCCATTTTCCACTTACACACACAGGGAGGGTGCCCTGTCCGCGCTAGTGGCTCATAAACTAAGGATTTTTCCCTACAGGGTACGCACACAGGAGAGGCTAACGAGGATGGCCACGACCCTCTTACACCTCCCTTCAGTAAAGAGCATCGGCTAGTTTCTGGGAGACGGTGCTGCTTACTCTGATTGCATCCAGTGAGATGATCAGACTGTCAGTAGCCCACGTGGAAAGGAAAGGAGGAGGGAAGATGGGTACACACACTCCTAGACCCAGGTAGCTTCCTCACCGGACGATGCCAGACCATGTCAGCCCACCATGGGTCGGACCTCCTAAAGATCCACTAGTTACCGGGCTTGCATTAGAGTAGTCCTGGTCACGAGCTTTTGCTTCACAGGGTACTCTGGGCATCTTCCTGTAACAGTCACTCATACTGGCCCCCAGTACCATTCTGCATCTTTTTATTTTATTTTATTTTTTGGCAGCCACAACAGGGAGAGAGTGCACTAGGACATAGGGCCTCCCCTTCCTAGACAGGTCCCTCCTCTGTCCCCGAACTATCCCTAACCTGCTTTTGGATCCTTGCACTCTACCACACAGGGGGAAGAACAGGAGCTACGGTGGTTTTTTTGTTTTGTTTTGTTTTTTACCAGAGCTTTTCATACAAACAGCTTCAGAACCTACCTGTTCACTGACAAAGCAGGAGTAATTGGAGGATCGTACTGTAATTTATTGATCTTTCAAGTGGCCACCTTTCCTGACCCTCTAATTTGTACTGAGGCCAGTCTACTGTACAAAATCTTTGTAACCTACTTTTGATCATTGGATCCGATCCAAACACCTTCCAATTTTCTAGAATGCATTCTAGGGGGGTACACCGTGCCTTCTCCACCTTGCTCTGTCCCTGCCCCTTGCCGCAGGAAGACACTGGGTGTCCCCAGGTCCTAACAGAGAAAGTCCAGAGAACCAGACTGTTCCTACCTTATCCAAGGGACCGGTTCCTCACCGTCGCCCAGGACCAGTTCCACACCGTCTCCCGCAACTGCTTCTCCATTATTTGAGCGTGTTGCACTGTTGTGCCCTCTGGGGTCACTCACACCACATCTCCACCGAGGCTGCCGGTATAGTCACCGGTGTGCACTGGGCGTCAGTCATTGCTGCGATCCGTTGACCACCAGGAGGGATCCTGGCAAGGCTAATTTTCACCTCGAGCCACCCAGGGATGCCAAGAACTGTTGCCGGCATAGAGTGCCAGAGGCAAGCAACAGCGGGGTCCATTGCCCAGAGTGCGTATCGCCAATGAACACACCAGGGTGGAGAAGCAAACAACCAAATTTATTTGAGCTCAGATAAGGTGCAAGGGAGAAATAACAATCTCAAATCCTGCACACCTAAACCAAGCAGTTTCTTCCTTTTATATCCCATTTGTTTACTACAAAACTTTTTCGTGCTGACTAGCTAATCTCTCACTCCCCCCTCCTTTCCCATTCAGCTGCAGTATCTTTTCTCATTCAATCTTTTGTCTTCCCCCTTCCTCCCCCCTCTCTGCTGCTGAGACATGTACACAGTATCTTAAAACGGCCTTGAGCGGGCTTTAGCCGAGCTTCAATGTATTACAGCAGAGAACTGGCTGTTACAACCGAAAACTAACTGCTAACACTACATTTTTGCAGCTATTAGTACATTAGGTTACACTAGGTTACACAAAGTGTTTAACATGGAGGAACAATGGTTCATTGAGGCCTGAGCAGGAGGGCTTCACCGGCACCCATGATCGTCCTCCCTCCCGAGCTACCTAGATTTATGCCTAGTGACACCAACATAATCACTTCCCTCGATCTGCTGGTAACGGTCCTAGTAATCCAGCCCAATATGACCAGTTACCCATATTAAATGCAGACACAGCAATATTTGATAGATTCGTTCCTGTCCATTCAGGAGGTTATTTCCCACCTATTTATAAATAAATAAGATGCTCTAAGTGGAGGGGAGAGAGCTGTCCCGTTCGTGCAGTTAATCCATCTCCCCGAGAGGTGGTAGCTCTGTCATTGGGGGAAGCTATGCTGGTGGGTGTGCAAGCTGTGGTGTCTACACATGTATATAAAGTTTAATCAAACCCCATTTTTAAACCCCCTGTGGTCTGGGAATAGAAAAGGAGCTCTCTGAGGCAGAGCCTGTCCTTCAAAATCCTTAAGATCACTGACTTGCGAGGGTAAATGTCATGGGGGTATAGCTCAGTGGTAGAGTGTTTGACTGCTCCTCAAGTTGTCCTTGGTTCAAATCCAAGTGTCCCCTCACAAATCTGTTCCTTCAGTAAAATAATTCTATTCCTAGTATGCTCAGCAGCTCCACAAAATAGTGATCCCTGAAATGAATGGACACCCTCAATGTTTTCCTGTGCAAATGCATAAAAACCTAGCAAACATGTCCCTCTGCTGAAATCAGTTTGAACCCTCTAAGTGTCTAGGTTTGTTTTCATCAATTAAACAAAGGCACATGAAGACACATTTGCAGGTCCTTGGCCTCCATGGGCTACAATGTGCAGAAGAACAAGAACCACATCCACTTGGGAGGAATGGACTAGTCTGTATTACATTTGGTAAGTAAGTTGCCATTGGGACTGAAAACTTTACTGGAGATGGACAGGAGCCTGTTACAAAATAAAATAACCAAGATTTACCAAACTCCCTGTTACACATTCAAACCTCTCTTTGTGCACACAGTATCAATTGGGGCTCTAATAAATGACAGCCTTCCTTTAATACAGATTGTTGTTCCATGTAAATTTCAGATGCATCCAAATGGCAGCTGTTTACAGGTCGTGGGCTGCTAGTTCATGAGCAGGAGCAGAGTCTCTTTAAGTTTACCGACCGTAGAGCTTGTTATGTCTGCATCTAAGTAAGTGCATAGTTATTTCAATGGCTCCTACACTGACATCTGCTGCCCCTTCTGGCTGGTTAATTGCACTATTTGGAACCAGGTCGTAAAAGTACACCCTTCCTGGGAGAGTCAAAACTGCCCAAGGAAACCCCATTGGGTTTCAAGGGCAGTTTAGGTAAGGAGGTGACAGGATAGCACAGGGGTCTCAGAGCTTCTCTTTCATCATAGATAGCAGGGTTGTGGGTGCTATGAGCATGACTGTCGGGTTCTATTCCTGGCTGTGGGAGGAAAGGGGTTTTTAGGGGATTAGAGATGGGGGCCTAGAAGTCAAAGAAAAAACACCTCCCTTTTCAGCTTCAGTGCACATGGAACAAGAACATCTCTTAGGTTTCAGAGGAGCAGCAGTGTTAGTCTGTATTCTCAAAAAGAACGGGAGTACTTGTGGCACCCTAGAGACTAACAAATTTCTTCGGTTCTGTTGCCATCATGTGGCCATTTCATTTCACTTATTGTTAAAAGGTTTGGGTACTTTGCACAGAAACATCATTTCCTTGGGAAAGGCGGAGAAGTGGAAGCTGCATTGATTTAATCCTCTGAAAATTAGATAAGGATTAAAATATTCCCCAGACAGCTCAGTCCCAACCGTTCTCCCTCACTGCTGCCAGTGAAGCTCAGTTCTGTCCCACGGCCCCAAGAACTGCTGGGTGCAAGTCCTGGGTCTGATGTGCAGTAAGAAAAAGGAGATAATGGATGTACCTTATCTCCTAGAACTGGAAGGGACCATTAAGTCCAGCCCCCTGCCTCCACTAGCAGGATTGAGTACTGACTTTGCCCCAGATTCCTAGGTGGCCCCCTCAAGGACTGAGCTCCTAATCCTGGGTTTAGCAGGACAATGCTCAAACCACTGAGCTATCCCTCCCCTGACTAACACAGGGCTAACTGTGCCTACCTAGCAGGGCTGGCTTCAGGCCGATTTGCCCGATTCCCTCAAATTACGCCCCGCGCCTGAGGGGGCCCTGGACGGCAGTGTCTCCCGGAAGCAAAGCTCTGTGTCTCTGGAAGCAGCAGCTGTTGTTGCTAGGCAATGAGAGATGCCGGCCGGCAGAGGGCCGAGGCAGAGGCAGCCGTGTGGGTGTTGCAGGGTGGGAGGGGAGGGGGGAGAAGGCACATGTGCTTTGCAGCCTCCTCTCCCCTTCCCCCAGCACTCACCTGGGGGAGACGCCGAGGAGGCAGGACTCTCTGCAATGGACCTCAGTCACCTGAGCAGCTGCTGGGGCTCCCAGCGGTGAGTGTCTGACCCTGTCATTCCCCGCAGGTTTGTAAGATTGGGTTGGTGTTGTGGTTTTCGGGGTGTTGCTGTTTGAGGGTGAGTTTGTGCCTGCCTGTGTCTGTTTCAGAACTAAAGTCGGGATCATGTCATGGAACCCAAGAGAAAAGCCCCGAGCTGGTACCTAGTGCTGTGAACTCCAGGTGAGAGGGAAAGGGAGGGTTGGAGGAGGAAATCAAATTCATCAACAGGGGAGAATGTGAAAGGTCTGCAACATGGCAAGGCAGGCTGAGACTTCTATCTCCCCCCTACCCTCCCCCGCAGAAGGGGAAACTGAGGCACAGCGTGATCTGATTCCCTCTCCAAATTATTTTACAAAGGACGGGGACTGGGGCTCCTATCCAAACCAGTTTCCTTCCCATCAACTCTGCTTTTCCTGGAGCAAGACCGCTTTAGGGGCTGAATATTTCCATTATACTACGGCTCCTTCATTTGCCCTGCAACAATAAAATAGACCGGCTTGGGGGGGGGCGAATAGCCCCCCCCCAAAGCTGTATGGATATTAAAGTTTTCTTGTGGGGGGGCATGATAATATTCTAGATCAATCAAAAGACCAGCTCAGCTTTCTAGCCATCCAGCAGCTCTAGGGCAGGGAAGGAAGATGCTCTTGGTGCAGAGTAGTGCAAAACAGGGGTGAATTTAGCGGGGGCTGGGAGGTCTGCTTGAAATCTCACCCGATGCAACCACACAGAATCACTGGCAGTGCTGGGAGAGGCCAGGAGTGGAAGCAGGTGGCCTGGAGGTGAGGAGACATTTGCCCTCAGTCCTGGGCTCTGGGATGGACTAGGCTGGGTGGTGGGTTCAGTTTAGTCTTCCAGCCTGTTGCTCTCACTGGGGTTTGTGGTTTTCCTCTGGCTCCACCGAAAAGATCAAACAAGCCCAGTAGAAAAGGGGAGTGAGAGAGGCGGGAAGGAGTTTGTAAGGGGTTTAAGTGACCCATCAGCGAAAGAGTAAAACCAGAGTTTGACTGGGTTTCCCCCCAGCCACCACTCCTGCAAACACTGGGGAAGGGGCAGCTCCATCCCCCACTGAGGCTATGGTGAGGGGCATCAGGGGAGGAAGGAAGCCACATGGCAGTCCCTTCCCCCCAGCACCCGCCTCCAGCCCCCAAACTCGTCCCAAAGCCTGCACGCACCCCTCCACACTCCCTCCCAGAGCCTGCACCCGTCCACCCTTCCTGCACCCTACCCCATGCCCCAGCCCGGAGCCTGCACCCAGAACCCAAACTCCATCCCACTCAGCCCTGGGCAAAGCTCCTTGGTCTGGCTCCCAGCCCCTCTCCAAGAGTTGCATCTGTCTGGAGGTGCCTGCCTTCCACACCTTCCTCAGTCACACCTCATTCATTCAATAGGGCAATTGATTACAAAGTGGCGGAAAGATCTTACTCTACTTCTAGCAAAAAGACATTTTTCTTTTACCTTATATACTACCTTAGGGGCCCGCTATAACATATTACCAAAGTTCAATACAAAGTCATGTAAAAGTTATACAAAAATGCATAATGCAGAGATTTATCTACAACTGCATTGGTTGACAGCTGTGAGCAGTAATATAGTGACCCCTGGGTCTCTGAATGAGGCTATATACTTGGAGGAGGGGAGGTGCAGCAACAAGTCGGGGGCGAGCGGGGGGGCAAGCGGCAGGTGGGCAAACAGGCAAGCAGTGAGCCAGCAGGGGTTCTAGGGCAGGGATAGGGATTTCTGGCAGGGGAGGGAGAAAGTGAAAGGAGGTGGGTGGGGGACTGACTAGGAGGGACGCAGCACGTCAGCAGGGGACTAGGGGGTGAAGAGGGGTGTGATGGTGGGGCTGAGGGGGTGGGTCCTATTTTACTGCTGTGATCTAGTCACCCTATGTATGCCAGGTTTCAGAGTAGCAGCCTTGTTAGTCTGTATCTGCAAAAAGAACAGGAGTAGTTGTGGCACCTTAGAGGCTAACAAATTTATTTCAACATAAGCTTTCATGGGCTACAGCCCACTTCTTCGGATGAATAGATTGGAATACTTCTTTTTGCCTATGTGTGCCATTTCCCCCCCACACACACACCCAAACCTTCCTCTTTGGCCCACAGCTGTTTCGACAGGGTGGTGCTGAGGAAGGAGGGTTTGTTTCTGCAAGGCGGGCAGAGCTGGGTGGAGCAATGTTTCCACGGGGCCGGGCGGTGCTGGGGGGAAGAAGGAGGCATAAAATAAACATTATTGAAGAAAATCAGTTGTACAACTATCAAAACATACATTATTTTCCTAATATGAAAGTTAAAATTTATAATTAATATTCTTTTAGAATGTGGTGACTTCTATCAATATGGGCAAAAGTTCAAGAGATATTGGTAGAAAGTACCCAAGTGGGAGTAAGAAAAGAGCCATATACAATATGATGTAATGTATGTAATATATAATTTTGTTATTATGTATATAGTCATGGAAAGTAAATAATACATGTAAATAATACATGGAAGAAATGAAAGGTGTTTTTTTTAAGTGTTTTTTTTTAAGTCATCCCTGCCGGGATCCTGTCAAAACTGTTCGAATTGGGCCCCGCGCTTCCTAAAGCCGGCCCTGCTGCCTAGACTTTTCAGTAGATAAATTGAGACACATCATGCGTGGGGAAGGAGATACGGATGTGTTGTTTGATTGTTTTTCTCATGTTAAATGTACTTGATCATTTCCATGGCAAAAATATTTGTACGAGACCATGAAAAAAGGAAGTAACCATGAAAATACCCATGGGAGAAAGGGGGTTTCTGAGAGCCAGGGTAGATATGGAGATTTTTATGAAAGAGGAGAGGCCAAAGTAGGGCCTTTAGCTGGAGAAAAGGGGGAGGTTTCTTGTGCAGTTTCATTTTAGCCAGCCTCATATCCTGTAGTCCCTACCTCTCCATCCCACCAACATCTGACCTAGCGCCTCCCCACTAGCAAAGCCACCTCTGGCTCCTGAAACATCCCTACTGGACTGGCCCTCCAGATCCCCCAGCACTCCCTCTCCTAGCTGGATCCCCTGGCAGCCAGAGCTCTCTGCAGAACTGCCGTGGTTGCTCCCCTGGGTCTCTGGTCAAGGACGGCTACCAGCTTCTCCTGAGAATACAGCTGAGAAATGACTCACCCTTCTCTAGATTCCCATCTGTGGGCTCTGAGAAGCAGGATGGGGCCTGTATGATAAAGTCCATGTAACATTCCCCTCTCATCCCAGCCCTGGTATGTTGCCAGTAGCCTGCTGTCCCTGGGTAGCAGCCAAGGATGTTTCCCACCGTTCAGGAGACCCCAGCCTGGGACTAAAGTCAACTTCAGGTTTCTCCTCTCTCCCTTCGTGGAATCAAGATCATGTTTTTACCAAGAGTTAAAGCAGCCCAAACCCCCAGAGTCTGGATCAATGTTCTCTCCCCTCTTTCTTTATGCCCCTGTTGTTATTTCATGGAATTTCTGGGATGGAGAAAAAATTGAGTTCACTCCATGTGGAGAGTAAAAGAAACCTGAAAATCTCAGGCCCCAACCCCTGCTACCAGGATCACTGAGGTGGTGGGAATCTGCATGGGAAAGGGACTATGTGAATTGTCAAGGTGGGGAATGAATAACAATTTACAACTAGATCCACCTCATTAACCACCAACACAGGCTAACCCTGCTGCAGATAGAAGGGAACCTGGGAGTGATTCTTAGCTGTTCAGCCATGGAGGCAGTGACCCAACTGCACCACAGTGAATGTGCTGGGGATAGCTGGACTTCACAGGCAGGTGGAAATATTAAATCCTAGAAATAGCTGGAGCATCCATCTGATCATTTCTGCCATCAGGGTCAGGGATTGAGCTGTTCACAGAGCCGCACCACCATCATGCCTTTCCAGCATGAGGTGGCAGCACTCCCCCCCAATGCAGGGGAGAGGGCTGAGTGTATCTCTGCACCCTGAGTCCAGGGCACAAACTCTCTCTGCCCCACACATAGAATCTGGCCCTGCTGCAAAGTGACCCCTATGAACAATTAACCTCCAGGAGGGCAAGATTGGCCCTCAGAGAGGGGAATGGGCTTCTCGTGAAGCTTATAGGTCACTGGATGTGCTGGGAACAGGAGGGCTCTGAGCTTAACCCATAGCCCACACAGCCCATCTGGGGATGTAGCTCAGCGGTAGAGGGCCTTCTTTGCATGTATGAGGCCATCTCCAGGTTGATTTTTTCACCCTGCTGCTTTGCTCATGCCTGGAGGGGATGTGGCCCACCAGTCTCCCTGCAGGAGTTTCAGTCCTGCTCAGTGAAGGGCAAGTGCCAATTGCATGGAAGGTTGGAGGGGTTCTGTTCCTAAGTAACCTCAGTATATGTAAAATTCCCACCTGCTGTGATGCTTGGGACAATGGTAGATGAGAAGGGCGAATCCTCCAGCAGTGGAGGGAAAGGTCCCATCTGCACAGACTGAGAGGTGAGGAAACAGAGGGGCAGTCAGTGCTCAGAGAGGAGAGAGATCAGTGATTTACACCCACCAGGGGACACTCTCTTTTTGAGTATCACAGGGGTAGCTGTGTTAGTCAGGATCTGTAAAAAGAGACAGAGTCCTGTGCCACCTTATAGACTAACAGACGTACAGGAGCATAAGCTTTCGTGGGTGAATCCCCACTTCGTCAGATGAATGGAGTGGGAATTCTGTGCCTGGCTAGCCAACTACAAAAGCAATTTCTCCTCCCTTGGTGTTCACACCTCAGCTGCTAGAAGAGGGCCTCATCCTCCCTAATTGAACTAACCTCTTTATCTCTAGACTGATTCTTACCTGCATATTTATACCTGCCCTGGAAATTTCCACTACATTCATCTGACGAAGTGGGGATTCACCCACGAAAGCTTATGCTCCAATATGTCTCTTACTCTGTAAGGTGCCACAGGACTCTTTGTCTTTTTGAGGTGAGCGCAGTTTGCTTGGGATGGTGCTGACAATGGATAGAAAAAAGGCTGGAGTCAGTGACAGACGAGACCACAGAAGGGGACGGGGAATGGCAGCCCCACAGAAGGTCCTGGGTGCTCAGACGCCCCAGTTATTCCACCCTGGCCTATCGCAGAGAGACAAAAGACACCAAGAGACCCAGCCTCCCTACAGTGATCCCATGGACAAGAACCTGGTTGGGAGTGGGGTGAAGGTTCCCTCTGGGCAAAGGGGAGCTGAAATCCCTCAGTGTCCTGGAATTTAAGCAATGGAAGCTTCAAACCCTGCACGAGTGTTGGCTGAGGTGCATCAGCAGAAGGTTGGACTGGACACAGGAGGCAGGTTTATGTAATTTTTGGTGGTGCCCAGAATGGGACTAAGTCCTGCCCCCCCCACACACACACCTGCCTAAGGCTCTGGGGGGAGTTCGGGTGCAGGGTCTGGGCTCAGTCAGGGGGCTGAGGTGCAGGAGAGTGTGCAAGGGGCAGGGCCCTAGAGAAAGTTTGGGTGTGGGTTTGGGGTCTGGGTTGGGGCAGGAGGTTGGGGGTGCAGGAGAGAGTGAGGGGTGCAGCATTTACTTCGGGCATCTCCCAAAAGCAACCTGCACCCCACCCCCCTCTGGCAGTAGCCCCTAAGCGGGAGGGCCGGCGGGGTCTAAGCGCTCCGCTGCCTGCAGACTCCAACCCCGCAGCTCCCATTGCCACAGTTGACAGAGTTGGCACTCAGGGAGGGAGCAGCGCGTAGAGACCTCCCCCACCCCAGGGGCCTCAGGGATGTGCCAGGCGGTCCGGGAGTGGTGTGCCACATGGAGCGAGGGTGAGAAGGAAAGTGCCTTAGTCCCCCTGTGCTGCTGATGGTGGTGGGGGTCCCCAGGCCCTTTTAAATTGCCTAGGGGCGGCAGGCAGGACCAG
Organism: Gopherus evgoodei; assembly: GCF_007399415.2. Classification (NCBI taxonomy): domain Eukaryota; kingdom Metazoa; phylum Chordata; order Testudines; family Testudinidae; genus Gopherus; species Gopherus evgoodei. The sequence goes on along the minus strand of NW_022060067.1, from coordinate 1,619,580 downwards.
GGGGACACTCCCAAGGGCATAATGTTGCTTTGCACAATGATAAATCCTGGAACAGGACAGAAATGAAATGGCAGCAGAACCTAAGGAATTAAAAGCCTCCAGATTCTTGTGTGTGCACTCACTCCAAACGGAAACTGTAATTTTACTCGCTTTATGTCTGCGACTGGTAAAATATCAAGTGAAAATCATTCCAGTGATCGTGACCCTGGGTTTGAGGAGGCTTTGGCCTTCTTAAAATGTAACTAGCATATTACACTTATGTTTTTAAAGGTGGCTTCCCCAAGCAATCCCAAGTTGTTCTTCCCACAGCTGGTTGATGGGGGGCAGCAGGGGATCTCCCCAACCTGGAGGAATCTCTCTGAGCCCCACTGTTAGGTCTCCATCCTTTTCCCCCTAACCACGCCCACCCCTCCCCTCCCCATTATCAATGTTTTGGAGTGACCCCTCCCTCTCTTTATGGGATACAGACTCTGTGACAGAGACTGACTGGGGCTCCTCTCTGCATGGCCCCAATGGGGAAGGAAAGAAACTGGAGGTGTGGGAGAAGACAGATAGAAGGAGTCAAATGGGGCTAAACCAGAATAGAGGAGATTTTCTTCCTGTTAAAATGTACTGGAGTCTCATGGCTGAAAAGCCACATCTTGAGTTAGGTTTGATGCATCAGCCTTACAATCGCCAGGGAAAGGTGTGACCCACAGAGACTGATAACTGCCCGCTTCCCAACTTTGTCTTAGAAGCACCTGCACTGGTGCAACTGGTTAGCACAGAGAGGGATATTGCTGGGGTTATGAATTCAACCCTTATCTGGAGCACTGGTTTCTATTCCTTGTGTAGTTTCCCCAACTTACTTTGCCTAATTCACATAGAAAGTGCCATACTCAGAAGAGGAGAATGAGTTCTAAAATGTGGCAGTAAGTGCACATCTTGGAAACATCCCCCCTGTGCTGCCATTTGTTCCAGTAGATTGTTCACGGCAGCATGAATTGATTTCTTTGCGGCTGTGAAAGATGCCAGGAAAAGTTTCTGGTCACCAGAGCTCCCTGCTTTTTCCAGTACATCTCTGGCTCCTTCCCTGCCTCAGTCACAGCTGTAGGAGGGTCCTATATGCACTGAGACTAAAACTTTTTCAAGCCTTCTTAGTGCAGCTGGTAGTGTATCAGTCTCATAATTTGAAGGTCTTGAGTTCAAGCCTCAGAGAAGGCACTGGGTTTTGCGCCCTGCTTCAGATTTTCTAAAGGAAATCAGAGAAAAGAAACTAGAGGAGAGTGGTTTCTAGACACCCTCCCACTCATCTAACACACACACACAGACCTTTCTAAGGCATTATCTTTTCCTTCTCTATGGAGTTTGCATTCTTCACAGAGCAAAATAAACCAAAAACATGCAAGTCCAAGCCTAATACAGTATGAAACTCAATACAGATCAAATCTCACCCTCAGAGATCTTCCAATAAGCTTCATTTGCAGACTAGGTTTATTTCTAGTCTGGGCCCAATCTTTTCACTTGATATAGTCCTTGTTCCAGCTCAGGTGGTAGCTAGGGGATGTCTCATGACTGCAGCCATGTTTGTTCAGTTCCACCCCCTTATACAGCTTTGCTACAAGGCAAGAATCTTTTGTCTCTCTCCTGGGGAAGAGCCCCAGGTTTAAGATGGATTCCTGTACCAGGTGACAGGGTCACATGTCCTGTGAGACCCCAAGCCTTCATTCTTCCTGGCCTAACTCACAGATGGTGCAGGACAGAGCCATCTCCAGTCAATTGTCCTGTTTAATGGGAACCATCAAGAGTCCAAACCACTATTAATGGCCCAC